>NC_057386.1:24143965-24464713 GCF_019320065.1 Cervus canadensis
TGTCACCCTGAGCGGAGCTGGCTGGGTGGGGCTGGGTGGGATGAGATGGGGTGGGGAGGGGGAGAGTGCTGACACTGGCAGGACTTCGGAGGGCACCAAGCTGATGCTGTCAGCAAGGACCGCCCTGCCCTCAGGGGTGAGGAAGAAGCCTGCATCTCAGCCCTCCTGGGGCAGGCAGAGGCTCCCTCTGTGGTCTGGGAGCATAGCCAGCTCCTTGACCCGGTTTGACTCAGCCAACTGGGGCCTAGTGGGCTGTGAGATCTTTGAGACACCCCCCGACAAAGGGGAACAAGGCCCTTCTTTTTATAGACAGGGAGAAGAGGTCCAGAGAGGGGAGCGATTTGTCCAGCTGGTTCTGCACAGAACATGGGGAACAGCAGAGACTTTGGAGAATACAGTCAGCGGAATCGGGGCTCCTGAGGGAAAGTGAAGGCTGGGAGTGGAGAAGTGTGGAGGCTGTAGCAGGGAAATGTGTTGCTCATGAAGCTGTAACCTCCTCAAGTGCTGGGATTTATGGTCAGTTTCTTCCACGGCTCCTATGGACAGACGGTATGCTGGGTCTATGGCAGAAGATAAATACTTAGCTGATCACTAGCTGAGCTTTGTAGTGCTGAGACGAATGTTCAGGGAGGGCGACGTACTGCAGCCAGAGCGATGGAGGGCAGACTTCAGGAAGAACTTTGTACTTTTGTGGATGAGGCCCTCTGAGATAAGTGCCTAACTAACACAGGAGCTGGCCTTTGGCCCTGTCCGCTACCCTGGATCCTCCTCTGGGGTGGTATGTGGGGCTGCCTCTGATATCCACTCAACAGGCTTCTTCCTCCACACTGTCCTCACCACGGAATGAAAAGCCCGTGGACTTTGTCTGCCATCCTGGGAAGATCCCACATCCAGGAAGATTAGGCATGGTGACGTCACCGCAGCTTTGGACCAGGTGTACGGGTGTCCCTGGTTGAGCCTTCACCCCTGCAACTGCGGGGGGTCTCAGCTGAGGTCTCACAGGGGAGCTGTGGGGAGAGGCAGAGTCAGGAAGCAGAAGGAACCAGAATAGAAGAGCCTGGCTCCCCACTTCTCCCGTCTATCCCTACCTTGTCACCCTAACAGGCCTCCCCAGCATATGATGTGTCTCTTCAGGCTCCTTTTGGCTTGATGACTCCTCGTCAATGGTGAGAGCTGGAGGATGTGACCTGGGGAGGAGAAAGCTCAGGGCAACTGGCTCTGTGAGCTCAGTGGGGGTGTCACAGCCCTTCTTAGCCCAAATGAAGAGCTTGGACCTGAGCAGTGGCTTTGACAGGGATAAAGGATCCCACCTACTCCAAACCTGAGTAGAAGGACAATTCGGGAGACAGAGTTAAATTGCTGCAGGTAAATCAAGGGGGCGTCCAGTGTGGGCCTGCTTCTGGCCTCTGTGTCCCCTCCCCTGGGGACAGCTTCTCCCTCCTCAGTCCTTATCAGCAGATGCTCAGGCTCTCCCTGGGACATGGCTTATGCACCTTGTATTATTGTCCATGGGCTACTGCCCACCTTCTTTCTTAGAATTTAAAACCTTTAAGGCAGGGACCAACTTCTCTGAGACTGGCTGCCTTAGGTATAGATGTGTTAGAGGTTGAGTCTCATGTGGCCTGAGCTGCCACAACTCTCTTAACTGTCCCAGTCTGGGGGAGTTTGGAGACTTCCCCCCTGAAGGCCCAGCTTCTTCCATTTGGCCTGGTGCACAGAGCTCGGGCTCTGGTCCCAAAGCCAACCTGTGTGCCACAGGCCTCCAGTGGAGGCATATCTCCTCCCTGGGCCCCACCTTCACCACATCATCTCCAGTGTCCCATCCAGTTTGAACATTACATCAAAATCTATGCTCAGACACTCATTTGATCCCACCATCCTTCTTTCATTCATTTGCATGCTTGTTTGCATAAATCTGCATGGAACATCTAACAGCATCTGTGTTTTTCTGTTGACCTGCCTTTGCTTCGATTTCTGGTTTTATCTTTCTCCTAAATGACATGAACAAGGAAGGGGTGCAATGGACAGAGGCCATGTCTTATCTCTGTGACCCCATCAGCTGGCACAGGGCCTGTGACATAGTATGCGCCCTATAAATGCTTGTTGAAGTGAAAGTGCTGAGAAGAGTTGCTGGGTGGGTACCTTGTAGGACGGGGGAAGCAGGAGGGGAGCGATGGGGAGGGCCTGACTGGGGTGGGGAGAGTGATGAGCAGCATCAGGGAGGGATGTCGGTCAGTGTCTGCATCCCTAGATTCACCAAGAGGGTGAAATGGGTCTGGGAGCCAGGGCACGGGGAGTGATGGCTGCCCAAGGTCATGTAGCCAGTTGGTGGCAGAGCTCACACTTCAACCTAGACTGATGCTGAGAATTTTAGAAGTAGGACTTGGAGGGAGGGGGCCGAGTGGGAGAGGGGGAAGGGGGGCTCTCTTCTTCCTGTGTTACCTCCTCTCAGACCGGAAGAGGAGCTGAGTTCACAAGGAGTCAGAAACCAGCCTGTGAAAGACTCAGAATCCAGTTGGAAAGGTGAAAGGGCGGCATGCCCTGGTCCTGCCATCCCTCTAGGATCCGAGAGGGGTTCTGAAGGGAGTGAAATTCTCTGCCCTCGAGGTCTTGGAGACTCAGGGGCTGCCTGGTGAGGTCAGCTCTGTGTGGTGGCAGAGGACCTCTCAGAAGTTCTCCATCCCTGTAATCCAGGAGAGAGTCCAGGAAACAAAGAAAGGGACACACCGGGCCGGCCCCCTCCAAAAGCTGGCATTCAGGCAGCCTGCCACTCCTCAAACCATTCTCACTGACCAAGGTCATCTGGGGCTGGCACCTGGGGGAGGGCTGGGAGATTGGGTTACTTCAGGCTCCTACCCCTTCTGAGGGGATTAGACATTCACTCCCATTGGTGGCCCAAGGCAGAAGGCTAAGGGGCAGGCTCTGAAACTAGAGGTGTGGGTCAGGAGAGGTGCTGAATGCACTGTTCAGGGGATGAGGCCAGGCCCTCTATCCCACACCCTCACCCCCATTTCACTGACCCTGCTTATGGACCTCTAGGCCTCTCTGAAGGGATAGGTGGGGATCCCCAAGGTCTGAGCCCCTATCCCTTGCTCAGGACTCTGTTGCTTTGACCGGACACCATGGCTCTCTGGATGGATGCCCTCCTGAAGGGAGAATAATCAATCCCTGAGCATATCAAACTCACACGGTCTGCTTGCAGGGAGCTCTCCAGAGTGATGGGGAAGAGACATTAACCAATCCAATGGGGGAGATAAGACACCAATGTACTCAGGATGTAGATGCAGGAAGACAGGAGAATGTAGATGAAATGAATATTGAAGGGCTGGCTCACAGAGAAAAGGGTTAAATAGAAATTGGATTGGGAATCCCAGCAGATAGCATGGGAAAAAAGGAGCCTGGAACCAAGGAGGGCAGGAAAAAGGGATGTTGCCTCAGACAGGAGAACAGCTTAGGAGGGGGTGAGCGTGCCAGGGGGCGAGAGCCCTGAGCTGAGGAGAATGGAGCTGAGGAGGACAGTACAGGGCTCTAGGAGCTGCCAGAGGAAAGCAGCCTAGGAGAGAAGAGGAGGATGGAGGATGTGGAGCCGGGAAGATGGTGTCTCGGTCGCAGGCAGAGAGGCTGAGCGGGTGGAGAGAGGACGCTGAGTCCTCCCAGGGCAGAGGGAAGGGTGGAAGGGATGCAGCGGCCCAGAGGCAGGCCTGGCCTGGAGCCCTGACCGCACTCCCCCTCTCCCGGGCCCATCCCGGCCCACCCTGGCTCTGCCCAAGGCCAGCCGTATCCTGACCCTCAGCTTTCCCCAAGCAGAGCCAGCCCCAGCCGGTGCCCAGAGAGCAGGGTGCCGCAGCTGCTGTGAGGGTTCAGCGTGGAGCCTCGGTGGGGGTTGATGGGAGACTGCCAGGCGCCGCTTAATAGGATTTTAATTATACAGCTCCAGCAAGAATTTTTTCCCCCCTGGGCTTGGGCCCTCACAGATACCTCCATCTCCACCTCAGCATCTTCTCGGCGCTGGCAGCCTGCGTGCCCGGGCCTCCGCTGCCCGCCCCCACCCACTGTGGGGGACTCTGGCTATCTCCTGGGGGTCCCGGGGAGGGCTGGCATCTGCCCCCAGCAATCGTGGGGAGGCCACTGGCACTTAGGGAGGATGCTGCTGAGGGGTGGGTGTGGGGAGCTCCTCCAAGGTCTGCATCCAGGGTGGAGTGTGGCTAGAACTGACTTTGGCTGAGAGGGGGTGCCCAGCACCCTGCCATTACTGCCGACTTGGTGCTCATTTTCCCAGAGTGACTGTGCGCCAGCCACACCAGGTCTTTCCACAGTGAGTGTCTCATGTGAGGCTTGCCACACCAGGGCCTCCAGGAGGCAGGCAAGGCAGATAGAATGATAATCTCCGTTTTATAGATGAGGACACTGAGGCCCCATGAGTTCAAGTGACTTGCCCAGGGACACAGTGAGTAAGGAGTCTGGATTCCACCTTCTGCCGGTGACCCTGTGCTGCCACTCCCCGCCCCTCCAGAAGGAGCCACATGCGGGCCCTTTGTCTAGAAAGCTCTCCTCCCCTCACCCCCTTTCTATCTCCCACATACCCTTTAGGCATGAGATGTCCCCGCCTTCTAAAAGCTTGGTTCATACTCCCACAGCCCCTGCATTTTGGCACCATAGCCCATCACACATGCTGGACGACCCAAAAACTGTCTGGACTGCTATTAATCCAGTAGTTCCTTGGCCCATGGAGACAAACTCACTCCTGATGCCCCTGGTCAAGCGTTCAGAGTCTCCCCCACGACCTGTACTCTGTAGAATGACCCCTGACCTCTCCCACAGTTGGCCTGTCCCATCCACCTGCCCCCGAAGCCTTGCAGTCAGGCCAGAGTTAGCCACCAGTGTGGCAAGGTGACAAATGGACTTTCTTAGTGGTAGCACTTTGTCTGAATGAGGCATTTCTTTCTTTTTGGTCTTTATTATACTTTAGCACCTATTTTTTTTTTTTTTTTGGTTTGATAATAATTTTAGATGTACAGAAAAGTTGCAAAGATAAAACAGAAAGTTCCCATACACTTTTCCCCATACTGTATGTACACAGAAAGTTTCCTTGGGTTGTTAACACTCTGTACCGCTCAGGTAACTTTGTCCCAGTGAAGAATCAAACACTGGTACATTTCTGTTAACTAAACCCAGCACTTTATTCAGGACTCACCATTTATTATATATTTTTAATTCCACAAGTACTGGATGAATGCATTCTTGCATGAGTTTGCACAGTGTTAGAAAATAAACAGTAAAATAATGATGTCCCTTCACCCGCTTCCTCCAAGGGTAATCCTGCCCACTCTGCACAGACACTTTCCTGCTGCCCCTCTCAGCACACCGTGGGTCTGGAGCCCTGGCAGTCAGTATGCTGAGCGGCCAACGTGGGCAGTGGCTCCTGCCTGCCTCTTTCCCCTGCTGCAGTGACTGCCCTTCTCTCCAATTCCTGCCCATCCCTCGAAGCTCTGCTCAAGTCATGATGCTTCTGAGCAAATCTGAGGACCTCTCAGCCCCCATGAGCATGCCTTCCTCTCATTTGTCCATTCAACTTGACCGACAAACAGTCGGGGGTGATGACAGAGCTCCCTACCCACTACTGCTCCCTGCCTGACTCCTGGAAAGCAGGAAGCAGCAGGTAACGAGGCTTCAGGAAAGCCACCTGGATGTCATCGGCAGTGAGCAGTGGCCCCCAGTACTGTGGGGGAGCAAGTAGGAAGGTATAGAACACTCAGTGGCTGACCTCAGGGCCCCCCGCCCCCGCAGCCTGTGCAGGAGGCACCCACACTTCCTGGCCTGGCTCCTGGATAACCGTGGCCCACAGAACTCAGGCCAGGCCCCTCTGGCTGCCCAGAGGGTGCTTCAGGCTGGGAGAGGGGAGATTCTGGATCAAGTCTCTGCTCTCCCTTTGCCAAATGGGGCTTCTGTTCTTTTCTGCTGGAGGCTGGGGGATGGCCAAGATTCACTCAACTCACTCCAGCCAGAGGAAGAGGCTGTATCCCAGGCTTTTCAGTCCCATCCAGACCTCAGTCCATGGCGAGGCCTAGAGGTCCACTTGGACCTATTGGGTCAGCCTACCTGTCCCCATCAAAGCATCTTCTGCTTACCGCTCTGCCTCCCCCAGCCTCCTGGCAACTGCCACCCACCAGTATCAGAGGACTTATCCTGTCCCACCTATGCCAGCCGCCCTCACCTTATGCTTTCCCCCAAGGCCCTAGGAACAGACGGGGCTGGGGCTGGAAGGGGACTGATGCCTGCAGTGGCAACCTATCACCTGAGGAGCTGACCATCCTGACCTGCCACTGGTCAGTTCATCCATCCCCCTGCCTCAGCACTGTGACTGCCTCTGCCAAACTCAGGAAAAGAAGAAAAATTGGGTGAAGAAAATGGCGGCCATCCTACCCGACGTCTGTTCTTTCCATTGTCCAGCCTTCTCCTGCAGTCTCATAGGCTTCCCCTGGCTGCCCAGGCCTTCAAGTCAGAGAGGCCAGGGCAAGAAAAAGGCCCTGGAGGCAGGAGGAGTCCTGGGGTGAGGACCAATAGAGGGGAGGTCGCCAGGGAGGAAAGGACAGCGGGGGGATGCCTCAGGTGTGTGCTCCTGTTTACTGGGTGAGGAGTGGTGGGCCCCCCAGGCTACCCTGCGCAGGGTCTGCGGCAGGAGGCTATAGCCCCGGGGGATCCGGGTCTCCCGCCCTGTGGGCTCCAAGCCTGGGAGAAGCTGTGGAGCTGGACAGCCCCAGGGGGGCGGGGGATTGCCGCGTCGGACCTGGATGCTGTGGCACGAGATGAAAGGCCAGGAGTGGGGCTGTTGGCAGACGGACAGGCGGGCGGAGGCGTGGGGTGGGGGGAGGGGAGATAACCATCTGCAAGGGCTGCCAGGTGTAGACATGGTGGAGTGCGGAGGACGCGGGCGGAGTTTTAGCCCTTGGGATCAGGGCAGAGAGCCTGGAGTTGGAAGAGTTCCCTGTGAGGTCATCTTGTCCAGCCTGATGCCTCCAGGCGCTTGGCCCCAAACCAAGCAGGCCCTGCCCGGGGATGCTCCTCCCTGGCCCCAGCCTGTCCTCCACCTTGCACCCATCTTGAGCAGAGCTGCCTGAGGTCTAACTCTGATCCGCCTCTTCACACTTACAGGCACTGCCCCATGGGGATGGTCAGCCAACCGAGGCATCTGGTTCATCACTTGCTATCTGCTGGAGAATATCGAACAGTTTAGGACTGGGTCCAGCTTGGTCATCTTTCGTCCTTGATTCGGAATTTCGCTTACTTTAGCTGTATGTCCCCTTACCCCATCTTGGAGAGAAGATTCTAGGGACCATGGAGAAAAGGAGAAAAAACTTTCTTCCTAAATATCCCTCTTAACCTTTCTTCACCATTTAACACCCATACCAACGTATCTGTCCAGGCTTCCATCTTTTCTTACCCAGAAATTATTTCAACAGGGCCCCTGAAAAGTTCCCCCAGACTCCTTATTTCCCTCTAATCTATTCCCCAGAACGTCCATAGTGGTCTTGCTAATGTGAGGATATAACCATGCCGTGTCTCTGCTCAACACCCTTCAATGAAGTACTGCCCTTAGAATCAGCAAGAGGGCCCCCTGCTCCAGGCCCCTCAAAACATGAATACGGCACTGGTGTGATGTTTGTTGAAACACCCATGGATGCCTAGATTATGCAGGATCTGGTGCTGAGCGCTGCATGGCACAACCCAGAACTTTAAACACCTGTTCTTGTGATTAACACTGATCACACCAGGATGGTCTTGCTCTAAGATTGGGAAACAAAAAGCAACTATGTCTGTATGCCATCCCAGTGTGCCTCTATGAGTGACATCAATGAATGTTGTGCAAGTGCTCAGGTGAAATAAAAAGTAAATGGATATACTTGCTAAATCCTTCCTTGCAGCTAGCATTCATGCAATGTTATTTTAAAGAAAAAATTCAAGAATAATGCAATGGATTCTTTTTTTTTTTTGCAATGGATTCTTATATAATAAAATTTCCTGGTAGTATCAAGCATCCATGTTCCTGCTTCTCTTTGAGTTCTAGAAGTACACACAAATTAGCATAATATTCAAAACAGATGCACATTGCATGTGAGAAACATTTTATTATACTAAATAATTTATTGAACAATTTACATAAATTTAAGTCTACATGTATCATACATGAAATTTGATAGTGAATCTTTATACTGGCAATTCAATGGGCACTGAACATTGGAATTACCAAACATTGTATCTTATAAAAATATCTCTTCATACATAGTTATATTTATAAAATTTTAAATTAAGCATTTAGATTTACTTTAATAATTCTAATTTACTGTTTTTATATTCATTAGCTATAATTTATATTTTGCCTTTTAATTGTTATATTAGAATATTTTAGTCATAATAATATTCAGCCATATAAAATCCATGGCTTTATACACATTTTAAATTTTTATTGTTATGAAGGCCTACTTGTCAAGAAAGGCAAGAAGAACATTTTATTTAGCAGTTTAGTATCTTGATCTGTAGGCCTCCATTTGGACTGTAGTCCTGGGCCCTGCACACTTTAGGGATGGATGGCCAGCTTCATTGATACCCATTTCCTGCTGGACTCGGCCTGGTCCACAGCGGCCTCCGTAGCTTGGCCTCTGCCTGTGCTTCCAGTCCCATCGCTGGAACACACTGTGCCCACCCCGTGCCTGAGATGACCTCTCCTCCCCTTCTCATCTCAGCCCACGTGTGCACTCCGCCAGCCCCAACAGGCAGGTGGGTACACTTGCAGATGCCCCGTGCAGTTTGGCAGTCATCTGTTAAGGCAGCTCTTCCACCATAAGGAGAGGTTGTAGGCTGCCTCCTCCATGGATCAGAACCCTCTCATAGGCAGGAGCCTTGCCTTCTCTCTCCTCAGAGGACAGCTCTAAACATGTTGGGCCCCCAAAATTTGTTGAGCAACTACTATGTGCCATGCATCATACTGATGTGCTTCACCTCCCTTTCTCTAGACAACCATGACCTGTCTCTCAGGGAAGCATCAGAGACCATCTAGTCAGTCCTCCCATTTGACAGAGGAGGAAACTAAGGCTCAGAGAGGAGTGACTTGCCCCAAAGTGAGTGAGAGGCAGAGCCTAGGCTGGAGTTTGGGTCTCCTGACTCCTTGCCCAGTGGGCTCTCTCACTATCCCTGGGACCTCCAGGGCAAGGACATTCTCTGCCCAGAGCTAATGGAACCTACATTCCAAGTCCGCAGCATGATAGCAGGTCCCTTGGGAGAACTTCCTGATGCTGCCATCCTCTGTGCCACCGTGCCCTGCCCCCCTCCCCCCGCTGGTGCATAATGCAGAGCAGCAAGGGAACTACATGGGCTCAGTTCTGCCTCAGTCCCCCTTTCTCCCGTGGACTGGAGAGCCTGGTCTCCCTGTACCTTGCTTCTGCTGGCCCAGCCCTCTATCCTCTGGGTCCCTGAGTCCCTCCAGCCTTCAGGTCCCCTAAAGCTCAGCCCCTGGGATCCCGCTCCCTTTAACCCAACATCCAGAAGAGGAGTCTGGGACAACCCTCAGGACTAGGAAATGAGAGGCTGGGTTCCTTATTTCCCTCTACTTATTTTTTCATCATCATCATCAATGTCCTCACAATAACAGATGACATGTCAGCGCCCGCTCTGCATTAGTGGCTCGCTTACCAGTTAATACTGTTACTATTTTCCAGCTAGAAAAACTGAGGTCAGAAAGGCTGAGTGAGGCCTAAAGGTGCCCTATTAGAAAATGACAAAGGGGCTGATTCTGTGGTTTGTGAAAAGGGCACAAAGCCAAACAGTTCCACCCTATCTCCCTTGTGGCTCAGCTGGTAAAGAATCCGCCTGCAATGTGGGAGACCTGGGTTCAACCCCTGGGTTGGGAAGATCCTCTGGAGAAGGGAAAGGCTACCGATTCCAGTACTCTGGCCTAGAGAATTCCATGGACTGTATAGTCCGTGGGGTTGAAAAGAGTCGGACATGACTGAGCGACTTTCACTTTCCACCCTATTGAGCCATAGCCCTTTGATAGTCCCTTTGAGCCATAGCCACCGGCTCCTCCTGCTTCTCCTAGAACTCCTAAGAAGCTTGCATGATCCATACCCGCATGTCTACATCCTAAGACTGCAGCTTGGTCAGTCAGTGAGGCTGTCAGGAGCTGGATGTGTGCAGACCCACCAGAGTAGCAACTGGTTTCTTCCTCTTAGGCTTGGTCCTCTCACCCATTTCACCATGGCTGTGCCAGCAGGCGGCTCTGGGTGTGCTGTGGATGGATAAGAACTCTACTGATGACTCCTGTTCATTCGACCAACAGGCATGGACTTGAGCTCCTCTAGTGCACCCTATATTGCACTGGGCACTGAGCAGACAGATCCAGGAATGGCCTCTGCCCTCCTGGAGCTCACTGTCCAAGGGTGATGATGGAGAATAAATCTATTACCATCATTCATTTGACAGATGATGACCCCACGTGCCAGGTGCTATTTTAGGCTGGGGATACAGAAATGAGGGCTTCTCAGGTGGCACCAGTGGTAAAGAACCCAGCTGCAAATACAGGCAGGCATAAGAGGCAGGAGTTTGATCCCTGGGTTGGGAAGATCCCCTGGAGGAGGACATGGCAATCCACTCCAATATTCTTGCCTGGAGAATCCCAGTGGACAGAACCGCCTGGTATGCTACAGTCCACAGGGTTGTGAAGAGTCAGACTTGATTAAAGCAATTAAGCATGTACATACACACACGCATACAGAAATGAACAGAGCAGTCACAAATCCCTGTGCTTAAGAAGCTCATATCCTAGAAAAGTGAGATAGAAAGTAGTTAAATAAGCAAGTGATATAGCCTGCAGAAGGGGATGTGTGCTGAGCAGAAAAATAATGCAGGGAGGGAGTCAGAGAGTGGGACTGTGGCTGCAATTGCATCACCAAATTAATTGGTGCTGTGACAGTTTAGGGGCTCCAGGAGAGTAGCTGAGGCACCTCTGATCCCTCCTTAAGCTTTGCTCACTCCCCTGCAGGGAAATGGGAACAGAACTGGGCAATTTGGAGCATCTGAGTCTCAGGTCAGTGGGGTCTCCTGTCATGATCTCTGAAGCCCAGCTGTGTCAGAACCTGCAGTCTCTGTGCTGTGCATTCCCAGAATGCATGGGGACAGGCCTGCACACATGTGCATACATGCTCAGCTGAACATGGGTGTGCACGTGGGCATTTGCCACCAAACAGATGCCCAATTACTGAGCACTTGTGTTATTTCAAGCACTCTGTCCCAAGAGGCTCAGAGTCTCATGGCAGAGAAGAGGAGGCATGAAAATGATAGCTGACATGAAGGGAGGGGATGCTCAAGGGAGAACCATGGAATAAGAGGTTACAGCAAACTTCCAGGAGGCAACAGAAGCTGAACCAGGCTGGGTTGCTTTCACTAGATTAAACTCAAATAACTACAGCTTTCTATAACAAAAGGAAATGGGCTAGCTCAGAAGGTAGTGAGTTTTCATCACTGGAACCTCAAATGAAGGCTTGACAACAACTTTTAAAGGGGATTTATGGACTGGATTGGGGACAGAACTGATGTCTTCTAAGGTTACTGGTGTCCCATGAAGTTGGGGGAGCCACCAAAGCAAGAGAGGGAGAGGGACTTCCCTGGGGGTCCTTCTAGTGCAGAGGGTGTGGGTTTGATCCCTGAGTCCAGGTCCCACATATCTTGTGGACAAAAAACTCAAAACATAAAACAGAAGCGCTATTATAACAAATTCAACAAAGACTTTAAAAACGGCCCACATCAAAAAAATCTTTCAAAACATATTTTTAAAAAAAGAACAAGAAACAGGATGAAGTAACTTTGGACTTCATCTTAGAGGGCAATGGGGTGCCACATAGGGTGTCTGAGCAATAGAGAGACATGGGAAAAGCTGAGTCTTGGAAGATGAATCAGACAGCACTCTGCTGGACCAGATTATAATAAGGAGGGGCATGGAGGGGAGGAGAACAACTACTGTGCTAGCCAAATGCACTAACAGATGTGTGTGTATGTGACCACATGTATATAATGTGTGTGCATGCAGAAATCCCCAATGACTAGACAACCATCAGTTGTGAGAGCACTGAATTGTCTCTAGTCTTGAATCAGGGGTTGACCTAGACAATCTCTCAGTCCTGGTTCCAAAACTTTAGGCACATGCAGAAGTATACATCGGTGTGTGTGTGCACGCTTGGGCAACCATGTGTCTGTACTAGTTGAGCACTCTGTCCATTGATGGGGTTCTGTGTGGTGAGCAGGAATGCACTCTACAGCATGGCTTGGGGATGGGGTGGCTTTGCAGGCCTCTATTTGGGGGGTGCAGCTGGTGAGCTGCATGAACCTGTGGAAATTTGTGAAAAGGGGAGTTCAGGGACTCTGCTGTCACAGATGTAACACACAGGTGTCTGTACAGTGGGAAGGACTGGGGAAGTTCAAATGTTGTGTGAGGCTCTGAGAGTGAATTCTGTTCATTTGCTGGTGTGCAGGCTCGGGTAGATGACTAACCAGGTGTGTGGCTCCAGGTGAGAATCTGATTTCCATCTAGTCTGGGGATACCTGTATTGAGGGTACCACGAGCGAGGGGCTTTCCTGCACACCAGCCCTCTGAACTGTTCTACCACCCTGCGTGGTACATGTTATTACTTCCGTTTCAACAGGTGAGGAGGCCCAGGATTCAAACCCTTACTCTGGGTTACAATACTTTCCAAAGCAGAACCAGAGCCCAGGCTCCCTGTCTCTGAGCCCAGTTCTCTTGCCTCAGTGGCCACCTGCAACATCTGGAGACATGAGTCACCAGAACATGGTTGCGGGGGACAGTGCTCCATTTAAGCATCTTCCCAGGCACCACCCCAGGCCAACATACCCCTGCCCAAGTCCTCTGCCCCCATCCCTACCCTCTTTCTGACCTCTCCTGCCACCCGCAGGCTCATCTGCTTCCCCCAGGCTCTCTCTCCCCACAGATTCACATCCTTGCAGCCACCTCATTGCAGCGCCTGCCCAAAACAGCCTGCCTGTGTATTATCCATATGTTTTCACCCCCAGCTGGGTGCTCAGTTATTGTTCTGGCGCAGGAGGGCGAGGGGGTGGCTTGTGGGTGTAGCGACGCCGGGCTGTCTGCTCAGTTCTCCGCTTGTTATTACCTCTCCTCCAGGCTCCCATTAGCCCGCCTGCCCCAGAGGCCCGCGCAGGCTCCCTGCTCCTCGGCACCTTTGTTCCTTAATTATCACTGGGGAGCCCTGCTCACCTGCCTACCACTTTCTAAGAAGCTGTCTGGCTCCCCTTCCCCATTCTGCACTCCTAGGACCTAAGCCCGAACACCCCCGGGGCGGGGACTGGTGTCTAGCAGCAGCTTGCCTCAGGCTTCAGCAGGCTCCAGGCCTCAGGCCTGGCCATTCCTAGCCCAGCTTAGAAGTCCTTTCTTTTTTGTTTGCCACCTCCTCTGAGAACCCTGCCTAGATTGACACGGCCTTGGCTCTCCAGGCTGGAAGGGACTTTAAACTCCCATGTGACTCAACACCCACCTCCCCACTTACTGCCTGGATTGAGCCACCTACAGAAGTTAGTCAATGAATATTCAGTGAGAGGATGATTAACTTCTGCAACTCTACTTAAATGCCTCTCTGGTGGGTAGCTCACTCCCTTCCAAGGTAGGCAGTTACAGGTGGAGATGGCTGGGAGTGTTATAAAACCACTCACATCTCTCCCCAGGACCCTCTGATTTTCATAGTTTTAAATCTAGAATCCACCTTCGGGGTCTCTGAGCCTGGGGCTAAGTCCTGCTGTATGTGCTGGGGGCTCACTGATGCCCATCTCAGGCAGGGAACCTCCCAGCACAAGGCTCTGTCCAGGGGACATTTGACTCTCTTCTTGCACTTGTGGACTCAGCCATGCCTCAGCCCCGCTCTAGCCTCTGGCTTTCTCCTGTCTTAGGCCTCTGGCCTCTGTTCTTGGGCAGGAAGGTGTGGGGGAGGGAGGGGAAGCCTCAGGCCAGACAGGGCAACAACGCGGAGGAGGGAAGGCCTCAGGGAGTCGGAGGGAGACAGCAATCTCCCCTCTCCAGCCAGCCTGCCACCCTGCTGCCTGACCCTTGCACAACTCCCCGCGCAGTGCACTGTGGGAATGAGGGAGTCAGGGAATGAGCTTCCGGACAGAGGAGCCGGGAGTGAGCTGGCCCATGTGGGAACAGGGGTGCCCTCAAGTCAGGACAGCTACTGCCTAAGCTCTGAGCGCACAGTGCTTCTCCCCCCAATCCTCATTCATCCCCCACTCATCTTGATCCAGTTGGAGAGTTTCCTTTGGATTCCCATGTTTGCGTTCTTCTAAAAGAAAAATTTAGTTATCTGGCTACATGGGGTCTTAGTTGTGGCATGTGGGATCTAGTTCCCCGACCAGGGATCAAACCCGGGTCCCCTTCCTCCAGAGTCTTAACCACTGGACCATCAGGGAAGTCCTGTCATCTTTGAGTTCTTTAAATGGGTTTCAGTTTTTTCTGAGACCAGGGGCTCTTTGGGGGCAAGGTTGTGCCTTTCCCCTGAATCTGAGTGCTCCTTGAGGGCAGGGTCGGCCTCCGTCAATTTGGGTCCACAGAGGGGCAGAGATTGGAGTCCAGCCATGGCTTGGTCTTGGCTCTGCGTGTGTTGCGTCCCAGGAGTGCTACCCTGAGTCCAGGAAGGTGCCTGGCGCACGTCGGAGGGCCCTCAGAACAAACATCAGCTGGGGGTGGAGGACTCGGGTCAGGAAGCCACCTCCAGCCACCAGACCGTGACCTCAGCTGGGCCTCCCTGTGCCGCTCTCCGGATCTGACTCAGTCCTTTCCCAAGGCTGCTGGGCGTCCATTCCCAGGGTCAGCCCCCAGGAGGCCGCCAGATGCCACAGGCCCCACCCAGAAGAGGCCACTGCCCCCCGCCACGTTGGGCAACCAGGGGCTCCAGCAGGGTCTGGGGGAGAGCAGAGGGCAAAGGTCGCCTGCTGAATCACTTGCTGCACCACCTGCCTGCCTCCCTTCCCTCTTCACTCAGTTTCTCCCGATATGAGATTTTTTGTCTGGTGTCAGTGTGGGCCCTGGTCAGGAGCCACCCTCCTCACAGAGCCCCTGACCCTGAGGCATACCCACACTGGCTGGGGACAAAGGGGCCCCAGAGGGGAAATGAGGCAGTTCTTTCATGATAGCCTCTGCCTTGTGTGAGTGTTAGTCGCTCAGTCGTGTCTGACTTTTTGTGACCTCATGGACTGTAGTCCTCCAGGCTCTTCTGTCCATGGGATTCTCCAGGCAAGAATACTGGAGTGGGTTGCCATTTCCTCCTCCAAATCACTCCACTGGGGTCTCCCAAAATCTTTCCTAGGACTTTTTTCATTATGAGATGATACATGAAAGCAGCACCTCTGAAATGTTCCCTGGGACATGTGTGCAGATGCATAGAAGTGTCTGGGGGCTATAGGGCATTGAGATCCTAGAGGAGAAGGATGAGAAATGGCCCTGACTGATCTCAGCACTCACCCCCTCAGCCAAAGGGATCTTTATCCACGCAATCAGAGAGAGTCCTTCCTCTGCTTCAAGCCCTACAAGGCCCTTCCACCTTGTTCAAAATAATATGGCAACTCCACAAGGCCCCACCCCAGCCAGGCCCTTCTCACCTCGGAACTTCATCTTCCCCTTTCCCCTCCTTCATTTCTCACCAGCCTCCCAGCCTTCTTGCTGTTTCTCATACAGAAACACTTGCCTAGGTTTACCTCCTATCCCGCCTCAGAGCCCTTGTATTGGCCGTTCCTTCCAACTAGAATGCTCTTCCCTTCACCTTTATTTTTCTCATTCAGAGCTCAAAAGTCCTCTTCCTAGAGGCCTTCCTAGGTGGCCACCATCTAAAATAGGGTCCCTGTGTCTCCTGGCAGCCCCATCCCTCTGTCTCCACACCTCGGCTTTTTCCTTCCTCACAGCATAATTACAGCTAAAATGAGTTTCTCTCTAATCTCTTGGTTACTGTCTATCTCCCCCACTAGAATGTAAGTTTTTTGAGGATGGTTATGTCCTTAAGGCCCAGCACAAGGCCTGGTGTAGTGGGCACTCGAGATTTCTATTGCAGGAGATGAGGGACCTGGGGGAGAGAGGCACGCAGAGCTAACCCAAGTGCTGGGGGGTCAGTACAAGCAAGGCCCAGGGTAGAGGGGGGAGTCGGTCCTTTGGCTTCCAGGCATCAAAGGGCTGAGGGAGGAGGGGGAGGGGAGAAGGGGCCGAGGTAAGCGGAGTTGTCAGTTAGCGCCTTCCTGAAATGACTCCCAGACCCCACTCTAAGGGCCAGTGGAGAGACCGAGGAAAGAGGTAATCCAGTCACCATTCCCTGAGCATCACGAGTCTGGAGGGGGCAGAAAAGAATGCTTATAAAATCCTCAAGGTCAGGCCTCTGCATTGAGCTCAAGCTGGGCTCCAAAGCTGGGGCTTTTCTGCTTGACCCAATGTGTCTGACTTCTCATTCTTTCTACAGCTTGCTGTGGCTTCCTCAGTTGTGTCAACAACCTCCTGCTCCTCCTGGGCCAGGAGGCCCAAACACCCAGTCACCTCTGCTCCCTTTCACCCCGGGCCCTCCAGACTTCTCCTCCATATATGGTGACCAGTGGTCCCATGGCCTCCTCTACATCCCCTAAGCAAATGGAAAATCAGTCTGCCAAGGCAACTCTATCCACCCTGACCCCAAACATTCCTAGTCTATAAAACAAGCTCCACCAAGGGCTTGGTGAGGGCAAGGAGAGGAAGAAGGACCCTGCCCAATGCTGACCCCCATCCTCTTCGGGGGAAACTGGGTTTAGCCAGGAAGTGCATGGACTCTGCAGTTAGCTAGCTTAGTTGCTTTATTTCTCCTTAATCCTATGACCTTGAGGAGGTTAATTAACTTGTCCAAGTCTCCGTTTCCCTGTCTATAAAGTGGGGAATCAATGTGTATCTCATCAGGTTGCTTGGGGATTAAGTAGGAAAACAGACAATAAGCATTTAGCCACAATCTGGAATACAGTTGATGCTTAATAAATGGGCAGCCCACCCCTTCCCTTCTAACCTATTCCCTGTTCAGGCTCCCGTGCCCTGGCTCCCTGTTTCTTACTATGTCCAATCTAAGTCCTCCTACGTACCTTAGGAGTTGGCTCTTAAGGGTCTCCAGCTTCTGGCATGATCCTCTTAATTCAGTCTTCACTCCCAACATTTCCCACACTTTCTCTTCACTCCTGTGTCCTCTCTGAGTGCACCACGGTCATCTTTCTGCTATGCCCTCTGTACTTACACTGCAGGACCTCCTTCTCCAGAAAGTCCCTCAAACCACTCTTGCCTTGACCATTCTCTGCCTCCTGCACAATCCTGCTCTTCATTTGGTCTCGTGAGAGCTGCACTGTCAGAGTGGTTGGACACTCCATGTATATGGATGTCAGCTGCCCACCCTGGCTAGAAAATGTTCCCAGGTGGGCCGAGAACCTTTTCTGGATCTCTCCCCGACCGAGCATGCTATGGTGCTAACCATATAGTAAGCTCTCAGCTTATGTCTGTCTTTTGATTTGTTACAAAGCCATAAATAAGGCAAATTCAGTGTACAAAGCAAACTGAGGCACAGGGAAGGATGCTGGGAAAAGTGAAGGTGCTGAGTTTCTCACCAGGGACAGGAAGTAGGCTCAGGGCATTATACATTACCTCTTCATTCTCACCACCCTGGGAGGTAGTATTAGCCGTATTTTACAGGTGAGAAGACTGAGGTTCAAAGAGGTTTGGTGACTTGACCAGGGTCATCTGGCAAGAAATTGACAGGGGCAGGACTCGATCTGAGGCTGAGGAGGGTATTTTCTGGGGGAGGAAAGTCCAGAATGGGGAGGGTAGCCTGTTCAAAGGCTCAGGAGGGGAAGACTGAGGTGACTCTGTAGAGGGAGACAGTAGGCAGATGGGTTGGAGGGGACAAGGGTACCTAGGGGAAGGCCCTGGTTTGCCTCTGGAAGAGGCGGGTCTGAAATTTGTCTCTGAGAGACAAGAGAAAGAT
The DNA here is from genome assembly GCF_019320065.1 of Cervus canadensis. Lineage (NCBI taxonomy): Eukaryota > Metazoa > Chordata > Mammalia > Artiodactyla > Cervidae > Cervus > Cervus canadensis. The sequence continues at coordinate 24,162,010 of NC_057386.1, forward strand.
ACAGCAAGACCCTCCTGAAAAGCTGGCTAAAGCTCCAGAATCTTCCTAACCAGAAAAAGCCACAACTAATCCCTTGAATTCTTGCTAGCTAACATTCTCAGCCTCCTGTCCCCAGAGCTTAGGGACAGAGATCGCGTCTTTGTCCTCCTCCCCTGAGAAGCAGGGATGTCAGGGAGGTTGAGAGTGATGTCACCAGTGACCTCAGGTTTCTCATCCATCTTCCCAAAGCTGTCCAAATGGTTTGCCCAAAGCGCTCATACCACAGTCCCTGCTGCTGTCACCCTGGCGCTCGTCCCTGATGCGGCCTCTGCAGAGTCTTACCTACACCCAGATCTCACTGGAGTGCTGGGCTTAAATACCCTGGTTTCCAGTACTTGGCAAGAGACCCTCACAGGCCCCAGCCCCCCATTGGCCAAGCCCTCCATCCAGGCAGCCAGGCCCAGCTGGAATAACACAGCTTCCTTCCCTCCCTCCCTCCCACGAGCACCAGACTATTTACAGCTCACCAGGGCCTTCACACCCATGAGCTCACTGGCACCTTCCCCACACCCACCCTGGGAGCCCAGCAGGGCAGGGGCCATTAGCCCCATTTTGCAGATGAAGAAACTGAGGCTAAACACCTTGCCCAGTGACTCCCCTAAAGCCCAGCCCCTTGACTTAGTCTGAAGCTCTTCTCAATTCCTCCTGGAGGGTGGCTCAAATAACTCTAACTTTGAAGTGGGGGAGTTTCAGGCCAGGGTCAGGAGAGTGGAGGGATAGGTTCTGTGGAGTGAGCTCTCAAGGCAGCGGGCGAGAAGGGCAGGAGTGGTGGGAAGTTTTCTTCACTGGCTGGTAAGAGCCTGGCAGGGGCATGTGGGGGCAAGATGGTCTGTAGCCTGGGCAAGTTGGTTGGGAGTAAGGCTGGGGTCTCAGCTCCCCAAGCTAGAGCTGGGGAAAGTGTGGTAAGGGACAGCCTCTGAGCTCCTTCCTGGGCAACCAGACTCGGGGGCTTTACGCTGGCTGCAGCCGGAGGGACACCAGATAGACAGCAGCAGGGACTTCCTATCCACAGAATCTCTGTTCAAGTAGAGTTCCTCTGCCACATGGACAGAGCCCAGCCCGAGTCCCCTCCCCTGCCCCCCAACCATGTCACATGAGGGTTATGCCACTTCAGCCTCCTCCCCGCTCACACCTCACCTCCTATATTTGATCCACCCCAGTTCTCCCAGCTGTCCGGTCCCCGGGACGCACTCCCTCCCAGCCTGCATCAATTCCCTCAGCCCCTTCCAGAAGCCTTCTCTGATTCCACCTCAGACTCAGAACATGACTCTCCTCCTGGCCCAGGGAGTAACAGTTTGAATCCTCCTTGTTCGTCTTCTCAGAGCCTGTGTGTCGGAGGGTTCTGACTCCGGGTTAAGACTCCCGGGGCTCCGACTGTGTCTCTCCCATCAAACAGTGCGGGGCTCTAGCTCCGCCTCCATCAGCCTGGGCAGCCTCTGCCCATAGGGGGCGCCCAAACAGTGCTGCTGAGGCGAGCACCCTGGCTGCTGCTTCAACTGGACAGAGCATGGGTTACCTGCGGTGACTCCGATCCCCGGGGAGATGCCAAAGGCCCCTCCAAAGCTCCAACTTTCTTTTTAATCGACCTTGGCAAAGGGAAGGGAGAACTTTTAGATAAAGAGAGAGGCCACTTATTTGACGTAGGAGACTGGGCGCTAGACAATGACTGTGAAAGAAGACTCCTTGGCCTTGCAGGTTTGGGGAGGATGAATGGCTTGAGGTGCTCACACAGCCCAGAATGGACCCCGATGTCCCCCCCTGGCCCTGCTCTGAAAGTCCCCGGGCTAGTGGGCAGAGGCCCCAGCCAAGCAACCCCCATTTCCTTCCCCACGTCTCTTGGAAAGAGTGGTGAGTCAGTTGTGGCCATGAACTCACCCTAGGCAGTACAAATAGGAAAACAAACAGGCCTCTCTCCAGGCAGAGGATAGGATGAGGGTGAGGGGAAATGGGTTTTTCCCCAGCTGACAGAAAGGACAGCCATCTTTTGAAGTCCTCAGGAGTGTGACTGGCGTCCTATGGCCCCTAGAAACAACCACATCAAAGCTAGTCAAGGAAGGTGGTTTGAGGGGCATGCTGTCTCACACACAGTCACACATAGTGACACAGTGAGTCCCCGAGGGACACACAGTGACACACAGTTGAGGGCATGTCACCCACCAGGCATAAACACTCACCATCACGCAGCCAGACTAGAAGGCACACTCGAATAACATCACAGAGTCCTACACGGTCATGTCCAGCCATGACAGCTGTCTCCTCCCAGAGGCGCACAGCCAGCCATGTACACACACTGACACCCAGCGCCCTAGAGCCAGCCTCCGAGAAGCATACACAATATCACACAGGCAATGCCCATTTCTACCCACATAGTCACACGAACACACAGCCACACCATGGTCACATGCAGCCCACAACCACACAGCACACACTGCGCAGAGCCACGCCCAAGCCACAGAGAGTCACACACATGCAGTCCCAGTTACACACTCGTCACATGCTCACATCCCCACCTTGCTAACACCATCATGGAGACCCACTCTGCTCATGGGCCCCCTGGGACTGAGACCTGGTGGGAGTTGGCCCCTGCTATGGGAATGGGAGTGTCCGACTCACAGCCGCCAGCTTAACCCCTCTCTTGGCTGGACCTCCCTGGCCATCCTCTTTTCTGAGTGCCCACTGTTTTCATTCTTCAGGCTTTGCTGAGTCTCCACACCCATAGCCACCGAGGGGAGGGGCATGTAGTTTTGGAGATGCTGATGGTCCAATCAGCATTAAACCCCATCCATTCATTCCACATGCCATCATTCAGCCTGTGTGCCAGGTGCTGTGCTGGATGCTGGTGAAGAGAGAGGATACTGTAAATCAGACCAAAACTGCCCAGCAGTGTAATGGCCATTTCCAAATGTGTGCTTGTATGACCCTCTATGGACCTAGTCCCAAATACCAATTTGCTCCCACGCATTGACCTTAGGGAGGCCCCCAGCAAGTCCAAGACTGTTCAGTCTCATTCTTCTCAGTGGCCATTTCCAGGAGGGTGTATGGCTCTCGTGTAATTGACACAACCTCTGAGGGTAGTGTTAGCGATAGACTCAGGAAAGGCTTCTGTGGCAACTCCCCCCTACCTCACAGGAGTGAACCTTGCCAGGCAGCTTGGGTGGAAAACATCCTGTGCGAGGGGCCAAAGCCTGTACGAGCAGGCTTTTGTCCAGCTCCAGTATGTCATCTTGGTCCAGTCAAGTCCCCTCTAGGGCTGAGCTTCTCCATGTGTAACACAAGGGCAAGGGAGCTGGGCCAAAGCAGCTTCTCATGGTGGGCAGTGGGGAAGGAATTATTTTATTAATATAAATGTTTCTAGGTCCAGTCCAGACCTTCTTGATTCCAGAATTGAAGACCCACTGGCTCTGGGGACCTCCTTAGTGCTTTCCGGCTCTAAGAACTATGAAACATTGAGGAACAGCAGTACTGGAGGCCAAGAACTACTCCAGAGACTGCCGAAGGCCTCTTCTAGCCTGGGGTGCCCGGCAAGCAGAAGCAACAGTCACCCTCCCAGGGTAGCCACGGCATCTGGCTGGTTTAGAGGCTTGGGCCAGTGAAGGGCTTGTGGTTAGGGAAGGTGACAGCCAAAACAGAACTTTGGGACCCTGAGCTTGGCTGATGCTGGGCTTCCAGGGTGGTCTGGGGACTCTTGGTACCTTTTCCAGGGAAAATGATCCTGAGGTTCTATAGTACTAGGTCCCAACCCCAGGCCTGAGGGCTTGCCTTAAGTGCGAGGGTGGCAGGCAGGGAAAGGTTGGGAAAGTCCATGGGACAGTTTCAAGTACCTGGGGACTCTGAATTGGGGTTCTGTTTACTTTGAACCCAGTTTCCTCCACTGAGTCAACCTGCTTCCAGGTTTCTACTCAGATCCTCTCCTGATGCTCATAGAAGAATCACATGCTGTCAAATTGGAGGGACATTTGTGGGGACCTGCCCCATTTCTCCAGCCTCTGGTGCAGCCCCTCAAGTATACACGTCATCAAAAAGCTGCATCATTAGCATTCCATGTGCTCGGCTGCACTCAGCTAGTCACATACAGGGTGTCATTTTATCCTTACAACAATTTTAATGGTTTGTATTACTAACTCCATTTTACAGTTGAGAAAAATGAGGCTCAGAAATCCTAAACCAGCTCTCCAAGTAGCAGAACTGAGATTCAAACCTACTGCCACCTGCTCTGGAACCCAGGTTTTTAGTCACATCTTACAGTGGTATCCCTCAAATTCTGCCTGATGCCTCCAACTGCGGGAACTCTCAAATACTTATTGAGGATGGACTGTACACACACAGGTTGGAGGAAGCAAAACTCAAAGAGAGGTAAACCTGTTCCCCAGAATGCCTTATTCCAACAGAAGAAACAAGATCTGAGAATCTCACCACACAAGGCAGAGGGAGTTGGTGCCTAAGACAGAGGTGGAGAATGTGCTACTCTTGGAATGCTCTAATTATTTAAAATGTCTTCCTTATATTGAACCTAAATATACATTCCTCCAACTTCCATTTGGTTCTCAGTATTCTGGCCTTAAAAATTACACAGAATCAGTCTGAATCCTTTCACACTTTCAGACAGTTCTTACAGCTCACTGCCCATTTTCTGTGGGGCTGGTTATCTTAATTCTCTTTAAGTCTTGACTCCCATCAACTCTGGCTCTGGAAAAACCCAGACAGCCTCAATGTCAGGATGCAAGAATTCCAATCCCAGCCCTTTCACATACTGGTTGTGCAATGTTGGGGCATGGCCCTGGGCCACTCTGAGCTTTGGTTTCTTCATCTGTGAAATGGGGATGGCAATACTTGCCCCACCTGACCAGAAGATGAGGATTAGCTGAGATCCTCAGTGGGAAAGAGTTCCAATGCTACCGAGGGACAGACCCTCACCTGCATCCCTGTACTTAGGAGGAGCTGAGGGTGGCTCCTGGATTAGCTGGAGACGACATGTCTCCCTGCGCATCTGGGTATGCAGGGTACAGTGTCAGATGCCATGAGGGTGAGGAGCTGGGGAAGGCAGGGTCTCTGCCCTACAGGAGCTTTTGGTCCTGGGATTGAAATTTTCAGTCATTACCGAGTCCTCTGGGAACAGAAGCTTTATAATCAGGTTGGCTCTGATACCTTCCAGAAAGATTAAGTGATGGGGACAGGCACATACCAGTGGGTGAGCTAAAGGAACCAACAGAAAGAGGAAGGGGAGCTAACACATGTGAAACATCTATGAACCAGGGTAATTTGGTCAACTTCACAACATTATAAAGGTGGGCTTATTATTACATTCATTTCACAGGTGAAGAAATTGAGGCACAGGGAAGTTTTATTTGCCCAGGTCAATAAAGTGTGCTTTCCTGGCTAAGCCATGAAAAGGACCAGAATCGAGGCAGATGCTGCCATTTACAGCCTCTGCTCTCTGAGGAGCAGTGGCAGGGTAGGGAGGGACAAAGGGGTCCTTTGTCACCCTATGGTCTCCTATATCACCCCTGCCCCTGGGATTTCTCATTAATGTAACCAGAGGTACACCGTTTCCTTCATCTTCACTTATTCTTTCAGTGCCTGGATACTGAGCACTTATTATGTGCCTGTCCCTTTGTTGGACACTGTGTTCCCTGAGGCAAAAGACCCCATCCCTACCCTCACACAGCAACTCCCCCCCACCGACCGCCCCCTGCCTCCTGAGAGCATCTGAGAGGAACAATGCTGCCAGAAGGGTGGTTACCGAACAGGGAAGGCAGAAGGACGTTTTAGAATCTACAGACGGTCAAGTGAGGGGAGCAAGAAATGTGCGTACAGTATGAGTCCATTCATGAAAAGTTCACAAACAGGTGAAAGTAAGCAGATATAGGTGATAAAAAACTAAGGAAAAGCAGGAAAGTTATTAACACAAAATCTGGAATACCCAAGTGGAGGAGAGGATTATAGTCCAGAAGGGTCCCCTCAGTGGGGTACCTGAAGACCTGGCAGAGTCTTATTTCTTGAGCTGGGTACCTAGTTTATAAGTATTCCTTAACTCTGTGTGCACATGTGTATTTTAACTCACTCTTCTTTGTATTTTTAATCACCATTTTAATACACGTGCATCTTCATGTGTTCAGTCATGCCCAACTTTCATGACCCTATGGACTTAATACATAGAAATTGCCAAATTCACTATTTGATGGGACTGAGGTTGACCTCCCACTGTGCCCTTCCCAGAGCAGTACCTAGTAAGTGCTTAAAAAGAAAGTACTGAATTGCAGTGAGTTTTGAAGGAGCTGGAAGTGGAGTGCGTGGTCCAGCCAGATGGAAGGGGTATGACCTCAGATCTAAAATCAAAAGCTTACCAACAAGGAATTAGTTCTTCAATGAGAACTTCTTGAAGACCAAGAGGATTTAGGGGAGACTTTCCCATGACTGTCTGGGTACTTGAGTGCCAGGAGATCCCCAAATGAAACCTCAGCATCCAGGATCAGCTTCCCCTTCCCTCAGTCCATCATCAAACCATACGGTAGTATAAAGAGCACTGAGTCAGAGGCCTGGAGTGGAAATCCAGCTCTGTATACACTAGCCAGGTCTTTCCTTGGCAAGGCACTTCACAACACTGGCCTCAGTGTCTTCATCTATAAAATGGGTCTAATAAACCATCTACTTCACAAGTTACTATGAGGCCCCAAGGAAGCTATAGATATGAAAATGTTTTGGGGACTGCCATGTAGGTTTATGCCTAGAAGGCTGTATTACCCTGGTATTCTTCCCCCTCCTCTCTCCTCTTGCCACCATTTTGCAAAGAGGGTTCAGAATAAAGCCTTACTCTGATTAAAACAGTCCCCAATTTCAGCACCCCAGTCTCCTGGGCTTGTGATCTTCAGGGCCTGAGCTTAGGGCGATTCCAGGAGCAAGTTCCCCAAGTTTGAGGAAGCCCAGCTGGGGAAGTGGCATTCCAGGCAGCGTGTCAGAGGGTGAGTCAGGATGAGATGAGGGCGGCCCTTCTCCTCCCTGGCTCTTGGCTCAGGGCCCAGGCTGAGTTACTCTCATTTGCATACATCTGCATATATGCAAGTCTCACCTGTGCACCCTGGCTGGGCCCCAGGGAGATACACCTTTGCAGGGGCATGGAGGGAAACCAGAGTGTCTGGCTGCCTGCTGGAGCACTCAGACCTAGAATGTAGGTCCCTCCACTCACCCAAACGCCTGAATCTCTGAATCAAACACTCGGTTTCTCCGCAGGCTCCTCTAGTTGCCCAGGCCTGGAAATTCTCTGTCATGATTGCTTCTACCCTCTTCCTGTACAATCACCAGGCCCAGCAGAATCTGTCTCAGAGCAACTTTTCTCACATGTCCCCTTCTTTCCATCACCTCTGCCACCAAGCCTCTGGGTCCACCCTCCTCATTTCACACACGATCTATTTGCAACAGCCTCCTAACTGGGCTCTCTGCCACCAGACTCTTCCCTTGCCAGCCTACGTCGTCATACCCAAGCTGCCCCTGGGAAGTCCCTCAGCTCCCATCCCTGTCCTCTCCTCTGCCCACAGCCCCATCCTAAGCTCTTGGTATTGGAGGCCCTCCACAATGTGGGGCCTCCTGACTCTCAGTATCAGTTCGTTCCCTACTTCCTTGCCTCCAATCAAGTGGGTGTAGACTCTACACACATCTTTTCTGTGCCTGTCTCCTCTTCTGTAAAAGGAAGGATAGGATTCCCTTGCAGGGTTGTTTGAAGTTGTCATTGAGAAAAATGCACATAAAGCATAAGCCCATAGTAAATATCAGCCATTACTGATGTTATAACTTCTCCCACCACCACTCCACAGAAGACATTCATCTCCTGGGGTCCCCTCCTCCTCCCCAAACCTTCCTCTCATCCTTGCTGAGCGATGCTTCTTCAGGCAAGGCAACTCCACGGTGGTTAAGATGACAAGCTGGCCTGTTCTAGCTTGGACAAGTTACTCAGCCTTTTTGTGCCTCAGTTTCCTCCTCTGTAAAGTGGAGATAAAGTGAATACTTACCTCATAGAATCTGTGTGATAAATAAAATGATGCATGTAAGGGCTTAGCTTAGTGCCTGGAACACAGAGAACACTTAATAAGTGTTCACTGTTATTACCATCACTATTGTGTTACCCAAGACACAGGGTTTCAGAATACTCAAGCTCACCTTAGCCTTCAAAGACTCCAGAAGTTTCCTTAGGTGTGTTTTCAGGAACAGTGCTTCCATCTGGATCCCCCTGTGTCTCCCTGCGTCAGAGAATCACTACCCACCGCCCTCCACCCCCCGGACAGCTAAGCAGTGCCCTATTGGGTTGCCTGGTAGTAGCCAGGAGTGGGACTGAGCTTCCCCCTTCCCATTAGTTCTTGGGCACTTTCTGGGAAGGGCTTGTCTCCCCCAGAGATTGGGAGCCACCTCTCAGCCAAGGTAGGGCCAGGACAGATGCGTATTAGCTCACAAGTTGAGAGGAGTTTTCTCTGGAGAGAAGGGGTAAACCGGTCTGAGAAGACAGAAAGGATAGCTCAGCTCAGTTCAGCTACCCTTGGAGGTCAGGAGGAGCAGAGTCCCTAATCCCCTCCAGCAAGAACAAGCCCTTTCCCCCTCTACACCCTCCCGCGCCCTCCAGCCTTTTCCAAGCAGCAGTTGATGAACCTCTCCTGTGTGATCCTTTCCATCGGGAATCAATGAGGGTGATTGACGTGGAGGGTAGATGTGGGCAGGAGGAGCGGCGTGAGCCACCTCCCCCTTCTTAGAAGGATGCGCGAGGGCCCGCCCCTCCTTTCGGCTTCGCACCCGGGCCTCCCTCAGCTGAGCCCAGTGGAGCAGGGTTGCCAGAGAAGGGAGGAGTGATGGAGGGACTGTGCTGCCTCTCACCCTCTCTCCTTGTCCACTCTCCCCCCAACATCAGGCCTGACCCCCCAGAGCCCAACTAGGTGGTACACGGGTAAAGCCCGCGGAGTTTGGTTTGGCGGCGGCGGGGTTGGGAGGGGGGCGGTATTGTTGGTACTCGTGATTATTTCTCTTTGGGCGTGCGGGTGCGACTTCCGCATCCATGTGGAGGCCCTGCTCCCCCTATCCACCCCCCACTCCCGACCCCTCGCCAAAGCACTCGGGTCATTCTCCCAGGTCCAGCCCAGCAGAGGTACGACTGTCCCTCTTCTCCCAGACTCCAACCCAGACTAGGCGCGGGATCAGACCTACTCTTTTCTTACGGAAAAAAAAAAAAAAAAAAACACGCCGGACCTGCAAAGGGTCTAGTCTTGGCTACAGAAAGTGAAACCAATAATCCCACCATTTAGACTTTCCGCTGGATCCAGGGGGTCTAGAGGGATGGGGCTGAGTAACAAGGTGCGTGTCACCTGTGTGGTGGGCGTGATGCGGTTTTATATGTGTTGCGGGCGTGGCGTGGTGGCCTACGGAGTGTGTGTTGCGGCTGTTGGCGTCTAGGAGGGAGTGTGTTGTGTCTCTGTGAGCCCGTGCACGCACCCACTTCATCGGTGCTCGCTAGGTGCTGTTCCCACTCCAGCCACGTCCTACCAGCGGCTTCCGTCCGGGTCTGGGCGACGGAGACTTGGGCGGAACGCCCTAGGTTCCGTGCGGGGGTCTGGAAAAGTCTGGAGAAACCAGATGAGCTGCCTTCGTTCCAGGCGCTCGACTTCGTTGCAGACGGGTTGGCTTTGGGCCTCCCGCCAGCTCTGCGCGCTTCCCACGGGCATCCAGCGCGGTGTCCCGCGGTCTGTCCGCCGGACAGGCCTGGGCCTGGGACACCGGCCCGGAACTCCCGCGCCCCCAACCCGGCCGTTTCCCGCTCCCGCACCGGGCTGGGGCCAAGGCCAGCCAAATGGCTCTCCCGTCGCGGAGGGCGGCTCCTCTAACGCATCTTCAAAAGGGCCGCCCCACTTTTTGTTTTCCTTTTTGGAGGGGAGGGAATTATTTGGTCCAAGAGTGGTTCATAGTATTGTTTTTAATTAACTTGATGACTTCGTATATGTGTGTACTTTAACTGTCCCAGTCAAACCCCAATAAAAGATTTTTCCTGGAGCGGGAGTGAAATTTGTAAATAATGCAATGACACGGGGAGAGTGACTGAGGACCTAGCCTGCCGGAGAACGTAGGGCACAGCCCGCCTGCCGAGCGGTGCCGGGATCTCCGGGCGGCGCTGACCCCTTGGTCTCCCCCTCCCCCTTCCCGGGAACTTCTCCCAGGTGATCTGGAAAATGAGGCCGGGACGCCAATCACTGAGAAAGCTCTCAGGAGCGTGGAGGTAAGAGCACCCGGAGCGCGGCGGGGCTGGCAGGAGCCAGCCCGCCGGCCAGTCCACGCTCATTCACTGCTCCATCACAAAGAAGAGACAATAACTCATGCACATTTCAGCAAGAGTCAAATCCCTGTGTGTGGCGGGGCACGCGGGTCCCTACAGACTTCCCCTTCCCCTCGCGGGCCTCACCGAGAGTGGGGGCTTTAACCACCCCGCTCCCCGCCCAGCGGAGGGAGGACTTTTCATCCCCCTCCCTTCCCTGCCAAACCAGATTATTCACAAAGTTTTCCCAAACCCAGTTACTACGAAAGCTCCGACAAGTAGGACTTAAATTCCACGGAGAACAGACGAAATTAAAATTTCGTTTGGGGTCCATGGGTGGGATGGAGGAAAAAAAGGAGCTGCTAATCCCGCAATGGTGGCCGCGGGCCTTGGGCCGGGTCTTGATGGGAACCACGCCCCAGGGCAGGTCCACGCAGGCGCTGCGTGGAGGGCCTGCATCAGGTTGCAGACCCCGGCGCCCGGCTCCCGTGGCATGCACTCCCCCTTGCTCCCGAACGCGGGCGCGCCGTGTGGTACCGAGTTTAGGGACTGCGCGGCGAGCACTGCACTCATCAGGTGTTTGGGGGTGTTTTCGAGGAGGGGCATTCTGTTGGATAGGGTTCCCAGCGTCTGGGCGGAGTCTGAACTCGGGGGACTGCGAGAGAAGCATAAATCCCAGCGCCGAGGGCGCTTATTCTGCGCCAAGAATCAAAACCTCATCGGGTGGGATTGTGTTTGCCGGGCGATTGCGAAGAGCCTGCAAACCACCGTGCTCCACCGGGATCTTTCGTGTCCACTCACCAAGGCTTGGCTGACTCCCCAGCTCTCGGGGTTGCCGTGTCCCCCAGCCGGGACCCCGATGTCGGCTCCCAGGCCCTCGCTTCCGTGCTGGAGTTCTCCAAGCGAGCCCCTTTCACTAAAGGAGAGGACCTGCGTGAGAAAGAGTTGGGAGAGCCACTTCTGGCTTTTGTGACAAGCAGGGGCTGAAGTACTGGTAGTGACAGGGGAGTTAGTTCATGTGTTTTGCCTGCCTTCCTTCCTCCCCTCCTCCTCCTCCTCCTCCTCCTCCTCCTTCATCTTGGTTTTATTCGGTCTCTAGATTTTGGTTTTTGCAATTTATTCTGAAGCAAATGACAATGGCTTGGAGGTCTTAAGCGCAGCTTCCTCATTTTAGTGGATAAAATGAGTCTCAGAGACTGGACGTGGCTGACCCAGGCTATCACAGCCGGCCCCCGGTTTGTAGCTGAGCTGGGATGGGAATCCAGGCCTCAGGCCTCTCAGGCTGGCTCTCCCTCCCTTCTCATCAAACAGATTTACAGCCCTTCCTAGCCCGTGCCTATCCCTTCTAACCTCTCCCCTAGCCCTTCCATATCTCCCCACTCTCCCTCCAGGCTTCAAAGTTGTGGCATTGGTCAGAGGGGACCCCTCCATGGGGATTCCACATCTGAGACCACAAAGTTTCCTAAAGATGTTTCGAAGCCCCACACCCTCCGGCAGGTGGGAAGAGGGAGCCCTGAAGAGGGAGGTGGTGATGGAAGTAGAGATTTCCTTGTTTGTAAACTGGGGATAATAACAGTAGCCACTTCACAGATTTCTGGTGAAGATGCACAGGGCTTGGATGTTGTGAATACTTCATAAATTCTAAAGGACTGCAGGATGCTGCCTACTGCTGCATGGAGCTGCATGAGCTCAGCGAAGGCCCCTGAGAGCCTAGGAGAAGCTCTCACCATGAGTCCCAATGAATCCCCTGGCTTCGGAGAGTGCCCAAAGTCACTGCTTCAGGGGCCTCTGGGGAAGCTGCCCCTGCCCTTTCTCGCTAGATTTGGCATGGAAAGGACTGAATACATGGCCCTGCAACCCAAACTATAAGTTCCACCTCAAAAGCAACTCCTTTCTAAAAACTTCCCGGACAGCCATGCATGCATGCTTAGTTGCTATCATGTCTGACTCTACGACCCCATGGACTGTATAGCCTGTCAGGCTCCTCTGCCTGTGACATTTCCCAGGCAAGAATACTGGGGTGAGCTGCCATTTCCTGTTCCAGGGGATCTTCCCAACCCAGGGACCAACCCGTGTTCCTGGATTCTTTACCACTGAGCCACCAGGGAAACCTCAAAGAGCATTTTTCTCCTTTGGTGTGCACTGAGATGCCACCCCTGGAGCTCACCATGGTACTGTTGTGTGGCTGCCTCTCTCCAGAGGAAGACGATAGTGGCAAGAAGTTTTGGAAGGCTATATCCCTGTAAGTTCTTAGCCCCAGTTCTAAGGAAGTGGTGAGGGCGTAGCTGTAATTGGGTAAGGGGGAAAGGAGGTCCCATATGGAAATTGCATTTCTCAACCCTGCAAACCCTGTTGGATGATAGGGAAGTGGGTCCCAGATCTCCAAAGGAGGGGGCTCCCTCACAGAGCTCCTTCTCCTGATGCTCCAAGACTTCAGGTGAGAAAGCCCAGAGCCAGGTGTCAGAGGAGTGTTTTCTCGGCAGAATTCATCTCTCCACATTGCAACGGTGCATCAACTTGAAACTGACTTGCTCTTCCTTCCCTCAGGACACCTGACTGCATACTCTTCCCAATCTTTTTGTCTCTCCTGGCCACCCCTGTTGTGCCTGCCTTCTCTTCCTTTTCTAAGCTTCCCTCTTCTTCCAATTGTTGTCCTCTCCTACCCCCCAATTCTAAGACTGCTGCCTTCACTCTGTACTCTGATAAAGAGAGCACACGTGTGTACACACATGAATTGTCTGCACACTCAAATGTCAGAGGGTTTATATGGGTATTCTGGGGAATCTGTGAGGACCGATAGGCTTAGTGTGTGTGTGTTTAACTGTCTCACCCCTAACACGAAGCAGCTTAGATGTGTGTGGACTGGTGTGTCTCATAGGATGGGTACAAGTATATAAATATTTATATGCTTGGGTTTTCTTTATTTTAGAGTGTGCACCGACAATTAGACTTGTATAGTTGTGGGTCTGTGTGAGAGACAACCACAGTGCTTTTATTTAGGGTATTGCCATTCATCTTTGGGTGTGTAGATGTGTACACATCACAGCATATACTCTGTATTTGCAGATACATAAATGAACCTCTGTTCGTGGAGGGATGCTAATGTGAACATCCGTGTAGACACCGGTGTGCTGGTATACGCTAATGTATCTGTTGTATTTTAATAGAGTCCCTGTGAAGTTGTATACCTGTGGCCACAGAGACACCAGCCCAGCAAGGTCTTGGATACTATTTAGGGGCAGGCCCAGCACACAGGCTGGAAGATGAGGCCACGAGCCCTGCTTGCCGTATTCCTAGCACCCGGCAGGGAATTCCCTGAGAGGAGCAGCCATCAAACTGGACTCGCTTCCCACTCCCAGATTTTGTCCAGCTTCGTGCGAGGCTAAAGCCTCACGCGGCGCCAGGAAAGGCGGGGCGCCGCACTGGCTGAAGCCCAGACGGCAGATCCCTCCTTGGGCCTCGGGGGCCTGCAGGAGCTGCGGTGTCGCAACCGAACCCGGGCCCCTGCCGGAAGCGGAAGCGAGGACGGGGCGGGGTGCGGGGGGTGCGGTGGCGGTGAGACGCAATCGCGGCGGTCGCGGCGTGCCTGGCCCAGGGCGCCCCGCGGGGGCGTGCGCGCCGCGCGCGTGCTGGGCCGGCTGGGCGCCGGGCGGCACCTCCTTCGACCCGGCGTCTGTTTACCAACATACTGCCGGCGCTCGGCAGCCACGCATTCCGACGCGCTGAATAAGCTGCGGGACTGGCGGGCTTGGTCCGTAGCGGCAGGGTCATAACCGCCGCGCAGATCCCCCAGAGCCAGAGAGCGCGACCGCAGGTTCCTTTCGCCCCCGCAGCCACAGCGCCTCCGCTAAGGCACTGCTCCCCTCGGCCCTTGGGCATTGCCGCCCTGTCGACTTCCTTGCCTTTGTGCCGTTATGACCAGACTGCCCCAATCGTCCTGCAACCCCAGCACCTCTCTGCAGCGGACCCCGAGATAGCCGGGCATGGGGAGTTCGCACCGCTCGCCTCCCATCTCCCTGTTCTGAATTTCCCTACCCCGGGCTGCCCCGGGGGCGGGGCCGGGGCGGGGAGGTGGGGGGAAGGCCCCGGGGGCAGGCCTCCGTGAGGTCACCGCGTGTGGTAGCCAATCCGCTGCGTTTAAGTGGGCGGGGACCCCGTCGGGTCCCGGGAACCGAACCCTAGAGCCAGCCGAGTGGGGGCCCCATGGATTTAGGGGGGAGGGGAAAAGTCATGGGGGACACCCTACCCACCCCGAACCCCTTTCCCAGGCGCGGGCTCTCCGCTGATGAGGCTCAGAAAGACACTTTCCCCGGGATAAGTGTGGGGAAGGCTGGTTGAGGGGCTCATCCGGCCCCAACGCCTGAGGCTCGGAAAAGAAAGAGTTGGCGGAGGGAGCGGACTCACTGCCTGGCCATGGCCTAGGCCCTCGAGCCCCGGCCCCGGCCGCAATGACCTCTTTGCCCTGCCCCCTCCCTGGCCCGGACGCCTCCAAAGCCGTCTTCCCGGACATCGCCCCCGTGCCATCGGTAGTGGCTGCCTACCAGCTTGGCCTGTCCCCCGCAACCGCAGCCGCCTCCGATTTGCCCTATTCTGGGCCGTATGGCCACCTTCTGCCCTATCCCTACACCGGGCCGGCGATCCCCAGAGACTCCTACCTGCCCTGCCAGCTATCCACGGCGCCGTCTCAGCCGGCTCATCAAGAGCGGGAGACAGGTAAGTCCCGCCGCGGCGGCTCTGCCCACCTCTGGGTCCTGCTCCAGTGAGCCCCCAAACTTCGCCCTCGCCTGGTTGGGCGCAGCTGGCGGGATTCAGACCTCACTCAGATTCCAAGGGATCTGGGGGTGGGGGGAGGGCGAAGGGATGGGGCGGGAGACAGGGAGGAGGGGCGGGGGCGAGCTGATCTAGGTCTGTTTTCAAGACCGACCTGGTTTCGATTTGCAGTGTGTGAAGCCGGGTGGCTGGGCTCCCTACCCCACCCCCTGGGGCAGCAGGGTTGTGTACCTACTTGTAACGGAAAACTGAAACAATCCAGATAGGGGTGTAGGTGCCTAGCCTCTTCCCTAGGATTCTCTCCATCCAGCACTCCTTCTCTCTTCCATGTCTCTCCTCTCCCAGTTCTTGCCTCAGAAAGCAGTGCTCAAGCCAAAGCCTGATAACTAGAAATCAGGTCCCAGCTGGAAGGCAGTAGAAGTGGGCGCGTATTCTGGGGCCCTTCCCCTTCTCCCCCCTGAATGTGTCAGACAGAGACCAAACACTCACCTGGTAGAGTCTGGGGCTAAGACCCTACTACCCATCATTGTAAGAATGTAGCCACAGGCGGGTCAAGCAGTCTCTCCTAGTAGATCTCAGCCTTCCAGCCAAAGAACTGGCCATTCCTGTTATCTACACCCCTTGCCTTTGGGGTAGGTCAGGCCCCGGTTCCATTGCCTGGAGCAACTTTGTGCTCACTGGGTGGCCTCAAAGAAGCTAGGGAACTGGCCTGTCTTCCTGGTCCTAGCCTTGCACAGGGCTGTACCCATGCAACACAATACATCCATCCATCTGTCCTGGCTTGAGTTTAGAGCTTAGTTCTCCTGCACTCCCTACCCCCACCAAATTGCTCCCACAACTGCCTTTGGCACAGTTTCCTCCAAGGATGCACACTCACTTGGTGACTTAGCTGGAGTCAGCCCAGGACCAAGATGTCTCCCTCCCTTTCCTTGTTGCTCTGCTGAAACACATGACCTCATACACATCAGAGCCAGGAATGACCCTGGAGATTCAGGAGCTCAACCTTCTTGATGTACAGATGAGCAAACTGAGGTCCAAAGAAAGTGTGGATGAATCAAGGACACAGCCTGTTTTTCAGGCTTGGCTCTTGCAAATTGGCTTTCATGCATGAAGCCAGAAAAGAGGATTTTAGGGAACTTCCTCAAAGCCCCCCCAAAGTTAACTGCCTTCTGTTCCAAAACTGGAGCTGCTGCTTTTCTGCTGCTGGGTCTGTGGTTGGAGGAGGAGCAGCTGAAGGTGGGGTGGGGGGTGTTCTACCAATGATCTGGTTTCTAAAAAACCGAATCCCTTGGTCTCTTCAGTATATGCTAATGTGGTACATTTGTGTGTGCCTGTGTGTCTGTTTAGTGGGATAGGAATAAGATAACCCTGTCCTTAAGAGAATTCTTGGAATTGCGGTTGGTATTTTCAGTCCTGTCTTACCTTCCCTTTTCTTGGTTTAAGGACTAAAGAGTGCAGAGTTCCTTTTCTTTACAAAATTTCCCCGGATCCAACGAAAACCTCACTGAACCTGAGGGATTTGGCTCAGTCTAGATTAAATGATTGGGGTGTGAGAGAGGACTTGTGGGGTCTTCCTTTTGCCCCCCTTTTGTTCACCCCTGCCTCAGGGAGAGGTTTGGCTTTAAGTGAGCTGTGTGCCACCGCCCAGATGAGCAGGAGGGTGCTGCGCTGCCTCGAGGGAGGCCCTCGCGCTCCCGAATTGCGACCTGGGCAGATTCGTCCTGACTTGCTGCAACTGGTGTGGAGAAAGCAGCGGTGGGGAAAGGAACTGGGAGTGGGGTCGGCTGGGAGAGGTAGGGTGAGGAGGGCGTTGAGAGTTTCGCAGCTGAAGCAGGCTCCCTGCTGTCTCTGCCTCAGGGTTTGAACTGTTCAGTTTTTGCAGCCCAAGAGGTGCGGGTGGTCGCTCCGTGGCTGGCCCGGGGCGGCGAGCAGCAGGGTTGAAGCAGGGGAGGCCCGACAGGCGCGGGCGGGAGCGGAAACCCAACGGTTTTTCTGGAAATTGGCTGAAGCGGGGGTCGAGGCGGGTGGATCTGAGAAGCCCGTAGCGCCGGAGACCAAGGGTGAGGGATGCGGGGGAGGTGAAGGCACGGGGTCACCGCGGCCAGACGAGGGCGGGGGACCTCAAGTGTGGGTGGGGTGAGCCCTAAAGGAGGAAGAGGGTGGGGGGCGGTGGGAGACGCGGTCGGACCCCCTCTGCGTCTAGGCGCCCGGGGCCCGGGGCTCGGTCCGCTGAGCTCGGCGGCGGGCAACGAACCCTAAGCACGCGGACATTTCGGCCGCTCCGTCCACCCCGGCCGTGTCCTTTGCACGAACGGTCTCAATGTCCCTCAGGGTGGCGCAGGGTGGGACGCTGGAATCGGAAGAGGGGAACTCCTTGCCCTCCCCATCCCCGGGCCGAGCTGTGACCCGACCGAGGTTCCTCGAGGGGCTGAACGGGAAGGCAGAAGGTGGCCGCATCTCCCGCGAGCCGCCCCGAGGGCCTGCGCTTTCCGAACCGCGGTCACCTGGCGTGCCAATCGGGAACCCCTCTGTGAGTGCAGCCGGGCGGAGGAGGGGGCTGTCTTGCCCCAACCGGCTTCTAGGGCCCCTGAAAGCCTACTCTTTAAGCCAGCCGGCCTTGGGGGAGGGAAGAGATGTCAGTTTTCCTGGAGGGTGTGCCTCAGGAGGAGGCCCTCACAATACGGGAGGTGATGGCAAAGCCTGGGGCACTTTCCACACTCTGATGCTGGGAGGACTGCGCATCCTGGCGTTCAAGTCAAGGCCCACTCTTGTCTGGCCCCTCCGACCGCCCGTCTTCCGGCAGCGGGGAGGCTGCCACGCAGACACTGACTCTGGCCTCTGAACAGTGTGTCTGAGTTCCCTCCGCCCGGAATGCCCTTCCCTCGTCCTCTGCAGCCTCGCCCCAGCCCTCTGCCCCGCCCCGCCCCAAGCTGGCGCCACCACGCGCGGCTGAACTCTGCCCTCCCGCCGCGGGGCGCCGCCCCTACCCTCGCTCCGGCCCTTGGCGCAGCTCTCCTAGGGTCGTAGGACCGTGGAGAGTGGCAGCTCCCTGAGGGCAAGAGCTGCGGCTAGTCCCACCCGGCACGCAGTGGACGTGGGGTTTGAAAGGAGGGTGAGCGCAAGGTAGAGCAGGGCCGAGCCCGGTGCCTGGGCTTTTGCTAATTCGTGGCCGGAATGCAAACGAGATGCAGATGAGCCGTGAGACGGCGCGTCCGCCCCTCTATCCCTGCACTCACCGTCTCCTGCCGCCCCCCTCCCACCCCAGACTCGGAGAAGCCGCCGCTGTCCCCGGAGCCCGCGGAGCGGCGCCCACAGGCCTCGACCAAGAAGCTGCGGAAGCCGAGGACCATCTACTCTAGTCTGCAGCTGCAACACCTGAACCAGCGTTTCCAGCACACGCAGTACCTGGCGCTGCCCGAGAGGGCCCAGCTGGCCGCGCAGCTCGGCCTCACCCAGACGCAGGTGGGGCCAGTGCCATCCTCCACCAACCTTCCCCAAGTGTGTTCCCTGGGAACTCACCCTCAGGTGTGAATGACTGATGAGTCCCCAGCCTTATTTTCGCAGTTCTCTTAGCTGGCCCTGAGTAAACTGGGGGAGTGTGTTAAAAAGGGTGGGGGGTAGGAGGGGATGGGGGATGGAAAAGGGGTGGGGTGATTCAGGGCATAGAGGACAGTACCCAGACTGGGAGAACTGGATACTAACTCAGAGGCAGGAATTCAGGGCCTTCAGGGGCTTATGGAGGCCTGGAGCCAATGTTCCCAACATCTGCTCTTCTCCCAGGACGAGTGACTCCCTCTTGCTGGACCCCTTTCCCTTGGTCACTCCTCCTGATCGTCCAATGTCTCCCCTTTTCTCCCCATAGGTAAAGATCTGGTTTCAGAACAAACGCTCCAAGTATAAGAAGCTCCTGAAGCAGAACTCTGGAGGACAGGAAGGGGACTTCCCTGGGAGGTCCCCCTCTCTGTCTCCCTGTTCTCCACCTCTTCCAGCCCTCTGGGATCTACCCAAGGCAGGGGCCCTGCCCACCGGTGGCTATGGCAACAGCTTTGGAGCCTGGTATCAGCATCACTCCCCAGATGTCCTAGCTCCACCTCAGATGATGTGAGTCTGAGG
This sequence comes from Cervus canadensis, assembly GCF_019320065.1. Taxonomy (NCBI): domain Eukaryota; kingdom Metazoa; phylum Chordata; class Mammalia; order Artiodactyla; family Cervidae; genus Cervus; species Cervus canadensis. Next base: position 24,181,214 of record NC_057386.1, read on the forward strand.
AGGAGCAGGTCAGGCCCCAGCCTCCTACAGAGCCCAGGCAGGACCCAGCCCACCGGCACCCTCTCTGGGCTGGGAGGAAACCAGATCCAGATGGGTTTTCTCAGGAGGATGAGGAGCTAGAGGAGGAAAAGGATGGGATGGTGAGTCCTTTCCTCCTTGCCTCATAACCCAAATAGCCTTAGCCTTTGCCCCACCCCCACCCCCACTCAGGACTGGACACTTTCCCTCCAGTCAGAGGCTCTGGAAAAAAACTTATTGGCTGGAGTTCAGACTTCCCACGACCCCTAGTCTTGTCACCCCTTCTTGAAATGACTGCAGTCCCACCACAGCCTGGGGTTCAACTAACAACAAACACTGAGTGTTTTTTCTCTTTGTGTGCCTTGGGCCTTGCCCAGCCCATTGATGTGGACAGAAGTGGACATCCAGAGTCTTCAAGTTGACCACCACTGAGACACACCCACTGATTTTTCTAGATTTTTTTTACCCCCATAACTGATACATCTATTTACCATCCTGTGAAGAAGATGGGATACCAAAAATGTGGACTTTTGTGGACCTGTGGGTAAATTTTGCTCCTTTCCTAAGAAAGCCCTTCTTTCCCCCATGTCTTCTCACTTTGAGTAGATAATGGATCCAATTATCCATCAAGTTCAACAAGTATTAACAGTCTGATTCCCATCGCGAATACCTAAACAAATCCACATGCCTACACTCTCTGGAACTCAGTAGGGTAACACTTTGTGGAGAATAGGGACAAATAGACTCTTGGATGTTTAAGAAGAGATGTCCCAAACAGGTGGGGGTGAACCTAGCAATTCAGCTCCTCATAGCTGTCTCAGTCCAAAGGAACTGCTCATATTTATATCCAATCTGACTAGCAGCACTCCCCCTGCAAGTTCTCAACATCCCCCATATCATGAACATCCAGAAATTAAAGTTTGTACAGAAACCCAGGCCTTGGCTGAGGTCTGTTCATGTTCTGACTTCTGGAGCTGATTGCTCAGCTTTCTCTTCTCTCCCAGCTGACTCTTTCAGCGCCGAACTAGAGGCACTGAGTCCTCTACCTCTCCCTGGCTATCTGGTTCTAGCTCTGGAATGTTCTAATGATGTCCACATTTTCAGACACGCCAGTGTGAAACCAGAAGATGCTAATACTGGGAATGATCAAAGTCTGAGTGATCGTTTTAGCAGATGCTCTCCTGGCCTAGTTCTGGGGGAAACCAGATACTTCTCTGTGTCCACGTTGAGCCCAGGGAGAGTTCCTGCTCACCTTGGGAGAGGACACATTCATTGAGCCAGTCCAGTCCTCCCCTGGGAGAAGTGTCTCCTGGGGGTGGAAAGGTCCAAACTCACCTAGTGGAAAGAGGAGCAGGAGGGAGAAGAGAAGGAAAACCCCGGAAGGAGCTGGACCTCTCCATCTAGACATGTGAAGAGCACCTGTTCTGTGTTAGGTCCTAGGGATTTCAAGGTGACTGAGGCAGACCCTGTGGGCTAACAGGGAGCTAGAGAATGACCAGCCACTTGTGTGGTAAGTGCCAGGCTAGGGAAGTACAGGGGAGAGTGAGGGCATAGTACACACACACATACACTCTCTCTCTCTAGCAGGGGGACTGAGGACAGGGTTGGCAAATAATTCAGGGAATCCAGTCCAGTCTGGCCCGAGGCCTTGGAGGAGGGACCTCCAATGCCAGGCTAGAAGCTCCCAAGTCAGGCTTCCCTCTTACTACCTAAACCTTTCCCCTAGCAAACTGGAAAGTCCACCCAGGCACTTCACGCCAACCCAGACTGGATACAGACAAGCCCAAGTTGGAGTATTATGTAGGGGAGGCAGTGGGAGCCCCCCACCTCAGGACCCCTATAGTCAACCACTCCGAGGCCCTGAGGGGCCACCCCCTACTCCTCAAAACATACATGGAGTGGTCTTTGGGGGTGGCAGATGGCACAGGGTGGACCAAAGCCAAGGTCCAGGAGCAGGGAGGAATGAGGATGCCAGGAGAAGAGACACCTGCTCCCTGCCCATTGACACCTTCTCCTGCCCCTGGCCACCAACCCCCATTTCCACTGGCTTTCCGTGGCCCCAGGCCCAGGTTCCTCCTCTGGGTCTTCACTGAGGCCACAGGTCCTTAGGGCAGCTGTTCCCTTCCACAGCATGTGGCTGCACTCTTCTTTCCACAGACCTGAGATAAGATCTACCGCCCCATCTCGGAAAGCCTCCAAAGGCGAGATTAATTGGACAGCCCAACACAAGTCGCATCGTTAAAACAACAGCCTAAGTTGTAAAGTCAAGTAGCAGGAGTATAATTACTCTTCTAGCCAGAGGTTCAGCTGAGCTGAACTTGACAGAGCCCCCTCCCTTTCCAGCGGAAACAGGAATCCTTGTCCATTTGGGAGCTGGTCCAGTTTCCCTGGGCTCCTAACAGCTGATGGGAGTGGACCCCAGTGGGAGAGGCACCCCCTTCCCTTCCCAGAAACCATTGGAGCTGCAGGAAGGGAGCCTGGAGTTCCTTTCTGTGCGGACACCTCTCTGGGAAAATTGGGTCATTAAGGGAGGGGGAACACTACAGAATGGTTTATAGCTGGAGTTTTGGCCTCCAAAGAGTCCTGCTCTGCTGTGTGACTTTTGGAAGGTTGCTTAACCTCTCTTTCAGCCTCCTTTTCCTTCCCCCAAGATGGGAACTTTAATAGAATCTGCTTCCCAGTGTGGTTGTGATGTTGAAAAGAGATAGTGCTTGTAACATGTTTGACATGGTGCCTGGAACATAGTAAGCACTCATTAATAATAAATGGTGTTTATAGCTGCTGTATGTATTGAAGAGGAGGGGTCACAGCGAGGCTGAGTTCATACTGCCACTGCCATCCATTCAGAGCAGGCAGGAGGAGAAAGGGGGCTGAAGACTAGAGAACTCCACACATCCTGGATCAGCACCTCTGAGAGCCGGACACAGGCAAGGTCCTGAATGCAGAAGCGCCAGCAGCTGTGCCTAGAGCCCACTCTCTCAGTTGCATGGGTCTCAACCACAAGAAAACTGACTTGGGGCTGTTCTTCCCTCTCCCCCAAGGCTATTTTAAGACATGTTCCCCATCTCTCCCCCAACAAAATGAGATTCAATTAATTCAATTAAAGCAATTTTGGGAGCAGCTCCTGAAGGCTTGCAATGTGAGATAATTACAAGTAATTTGCTGCTGTGAAGAGAAAAAGGGCACATGGGGTCTGGGGGGAAAGGAGTTAGCCCCCTCCCCACCAAGCGCACACAGAGGGATTCCACACTGCCATCTGAACTGCCCTCCCATTGGCCAAATTACTTGCAGGTGGGAAAAGGGAGCTTGTGTCGGTGGGAGGGGGCTGGGAAGACAGAGTGACAGACTGCTCCTCCCCCACCCCCAGATCTGCCCGGCAAGGTGGGGGTGGGGAGCTGGTTGTTCCCCCGACAAAAAGTCTGCATATCCCTAGCAGCTGATTACTCAGCTCCAAACCTCACTTGGGTTTGGATGCCTGAACTTGCCTCTGGGATTGTATCCAGAGTCAATGGAATGTTATCCGGGTAGCCGAGGCTTGTGTAGATGGGGCCTTAGAGATCAAGGACTTCCCCAGAATGTATAAGGGATGTCGGTAGAGAGGGGAAAGGACAGAGAGGACAAAACTTACTTTTTGCTTCCAAGCAGGTAATGATACACCCCTCTTTTTCCTCCCCTGATCTGATAATCAGCTTTCTAGCTCTGCCTGGCATCTAACCTCAGCTCTTGCCATTGTCTCCTCTCAGCTTTCTGTCCTTGGGGCCACTGAAGCTTATTCCTTCAGAAAAGTGTCTTGCAGGTGTTTCCCACCCCTAATTTTCACCTGGGATAACCCTTTCCTTGCCAGGGCTCATTTGGCCTGGGGGAAGGTGATGGTGCCAAGAGGGGGCTGGTGAGGAAGGTGGGGGGAGGCAGTGACCAAGACCAGTGTGTGGGGATGGGCTTCAGGCCTCTGCAAAAACTCCTCTAACCCCTGGTTTTGAAGGGTCTAGGGTCCCCCTTCGCCTGGGAACCTCTGTTCCAAGAGGTGAGTAATGTTTTAACAATTAGGGTGGTAAAGAAAAATTCACTGACCCCAGAGTATTTCTCTTTCATATCTTCCCATCTCTTGCATCTGTCTCCTGGCTTCTCCCAGGTCAAGGAGGGGTGAAGAGGAGGGGCCCTTCAGTTCTAGTCTCCCCTCTCCAGTCCTTCCCCCCACCTCTTCTCTGAGTAGCATTGCCGTTGGACCTGGGGCACCCAGGGAGAAATTCTGTCAGCAAGTCCCTGGGCGACTGCTGTCTCTCCCCTTCCAAGATGAAAAAAATTGCAGAGAGAAAAGTGGCTGCCTCTTCATGCCTTCCCTTCCCCCTTTCCTGGCCAGCTCAGATTGCTTAAAAGCAAGGAATTAAAGTTTCTTCTACCCTAAACCTCAAAGTACAAAAGCCCCAGACAAATGCACGGAAACGGACAGATGTAAGGACCCAGGCATGGGGTCATCATAAGTACACACACAGCCACCCAACAAAGTGCACGCACAGATAGGTGGACACATCGGTGCACATGGAGTGGGCAGAACTGCACACGAGACACACGTGAGCCTTCCACGCTTACACGCGGACATATTTGGAGAAGTACACTCCAGGTTACATACTCATAGAGAGAAGTATGACAGAGGGATGAACCAAGAAGGAAATGCCCAGGGACTTAAACATATGCGGAAACAGACTGAAACATCCCCAGAAATACACAGACTAGCTTCCCTGTGTGTGAGCTTCTCCCATTCCCTTCTCATCCCCATCCCCTTTTCCTGACTGTTGATCTATTTTCTGGGACTATTTCCCTGGTAAGCAGTTGGTGAGGGAGACTGAATGGCCACAGAACCTGATAATTTGATGATGAATTTATTTGCTTTGTTCCCTGAAGCCTTGCCTGCTTCCCTTCCCGAGCTCCCGTCCCAGCCATTCCTGGCACATCCGGTGGCTCTGAGATGTAGCCACAGAGTCCAGCCCTGGCACAGGAACCCAAAGGCTGTTTTCCCGGATGGCTCCACTGAGCCTTCTGTGCCCTGGCCCTGACAGCAACTCAAGAAGGAGGGGTTGCAGGGGTTCAGGGTGGTGAGGAAAGCATCGCTCGGTTTCTACTTGCTGTGTAATCTTGGGCAAGTTACACACCCGCTCTGAAGCTTAGATAATTTCCCTTCCTAAATCTGTGTGTGTGTGTGTGTGTGAGGGGCTGATGTGTGTCCACCACCACTTTCCACTCCAGTCTGCAGCACTACAGCGCAGCCTGTGTCTTCTGTCAGACTGGAAGCTCCCAGAGTACAGGGCTTTGCTTTTCCCACAAGACTGGATGCCTTTTCAACCCCCACAGCTTGACGTCTCATCTCTAAGGTCCTCAGCACCACTGGCAGCCCGGGGGATGTGTCTGCCAGCCCAGGAAGGGAAAGGAGTTGGCCTCAAGCTCCTCCAAACATCAAGGTTTCTGGAGGACAGAGACTCACAGAGCCAGGCCTTCAGCCTCTCTGGCCCCAAAATGGAGAGATTACTTCATTGCCACTTTCTGTGGAATATATGTGGAATATATTCCTCTGAGCTTCGTCTGAACCGTGCCCTTTCAAGAGTTCAGATGAGTTTTGGGTCAAATCTTTGGCGGGCTTGAGGACTTCCACTCTGGCCTTTAGCCCCCCATCCTCTCCCCCTCCCACTTCAAGCTGGTGAATAACAGACGGGCTGAATCGTGAGGCTAGGAGCATGACATCTCGACAATCCCACTCTGATCATGAGACTCCTTGGGGGGACCCTGCTCTGCAATCCCCTCGGGCCTGGCAGCCCGTCCCTGTGATCATGTTCTCTGGCCTGTTTCACCTGACATGTCAGGACCCGTGCTCCTTCCTCAGACTGGAGGTTGCCAGAGAGCAGGGCACCGGCCTCCCGTCTCCGACTGAGGGGCTTCCCCTTCAGGGCTTCCTTTCTCTGCCGGACACCCCCTTCCCCAGGCCTGGTGCTCCCTCTCTCTTGGGGATGGCAGGCCAGGATTAGGTGTGGATAGGGCCATGAGACCCTTGCCCAGGTCCTACCCCTCCCACTGCCCACCATGTCTGCCACAGAGCCACCAGACCACTCCTTCAGATTGGCCCCAGGAGCTGCTTTCTCTGCCCCTGCAAGCTGGGGCCTGCTGCAGACTCCTCCTCCCAGCCCTGAAGCCACTGGGAATTCTTTGCTCCAACAGATCCTGGGGGAAGCCAGACTGCGGGAGGCTGCTGACATGCCTCTGCTGGGCTCCTGTCACATTCCCCAAGCCCACGGGATCAGCTGGACCCACTGATGGAGGCTGCTCCCACTCCTGGTGACGTCCTCAGGTCCTCCCCCCTCTCTCCCAAAGCCTGAATCTGCCCTGGGACTCATCCCTGCTTTCAATGCCCTGCCACTCCCAGCCCCTTGGCAGCCCCATCTAAACAATATGAACTATTTCCCCTGGCCCCTTGGAAAATAAAATGTGTTTCCTCGTCCAGAGGGACTTCATGGAGTCCCTGGAATGCAGACACTCAGCTGAGAGGCTCTGGACAAGTTGCATTACCTCCTGGATCTTTATTTCCTCACCTATGCAGTGGGGATAATGATCAGAATGTCTCAGAAGGTCATGGAGACAGAGAGAGCCCACCCTAGATGTGCTGTGAAATACACCAGGTATGCCAGGATGTACAGTGACCTATTCCTTTGCCTCAGTTCTCCTTTGACCTACCAACTCACCACATAATGAAGAGTATAGTCATCCCCAGGAACACAATAAATAAAGAGCCAGATGCCCAAGTTCAAGTCCAACTCTATGACCATAGGCAAGTTCCTTTTTTCTTCTTTTTTTTCACTTGAGGTAACATTGGCTTATAACATTGTGTAATTTGGGCATGTTTCCTAACCTCTCTGTACCTTGCCTTCCTCATCTGGAAAATGAAGATAATAATTAACAGCCTGTGCTTCTCAGGGTGTTGAGAACTAAATGAGTTAAAACACAATAGCCTCTAAATACAATCAGGATTCAGCAAGGATTAGTTGTATTATCTCTGACTGCCAAGCAAGAAAAACCTTTTCTGTCTCTGTCCCTGAGGGATCTTGTCCAGTTATCCCTGTTCCTCTGCTGGTCTCCACCTGTGAGCAGAACCCCGGACCGACTGTCTTCCCCAAACACCCCCATGGCGAGCGAGAGTGGTGGGCTGACAGAGCTGCTTTATGTGGAGGGTAGGGAGTTGTGCAGGACACTGGCTAAAGGGTAAGGACTTCTTTCTTTTTTATTTGGAGGATAATTGCCTTACAATGTTGTGTTGGTTTCTGCCATACAACAATACAGATCAGTCATATATATGCGTGTATGTATATCCCCTCCCTCTTGAGCCTCCCCCCACCCCTGCCATCCCACCTCTCTAGGTTATCACAGAGGGCCAGGCTGGGCTCCTTATGTTCTATAGCAGCTTCTCACTAACTCTTTTACACATGGTAGTGAATATGTGTCAATGCCACTCTCTCAATTTGTCCCACCCTCTCCTTCCCCCAGTGTATCCCCAAGTTTGTGCTCTATGTCTGTCTCTATTCCTTGCAAATAGTTTCATCAGTACCATTTTTCTGGATTCCATATATATGCAATAACATATGTTATTTTTCACTTTCTGACTTGCTTCGTTCTCTATAAGGGCTCTAGGCTTCTCCACCTCAATTCAACTGACCCACATTCATTCCTTTTTATGGCCAAGTAATATTCCATTGTGTATATGTACCACAACTTCTGTATCCATTCATCTGTCAGTGGACATCTAGGCTGTTTCCATGTCCTGGCTATCGTAAAGAGTGCTGCAATGAACATTGGAGTACATGTGTCTTTTTGAATTATGGTTTTCCCAGCATAATCCTAGTAGTGGGATTGCTGGGTCATAGGGCAGTTTGTTTTATTCCTAGTTTTTAAAGGGGTCTCCATACTGTTCTCCATAGTGGCTGTACCAATTTACATTCCCACCAACAGTGCAAGAGGGTTCCCTTTCCTCCACACCCTCTCCAGCATTTACTGTTTGGAAAGGGTGAGGATTTCCAACTATGTTTCCAGGACAGCCTTCTGAGTACCCCAGATGGGAAGGTATCTGAAAGTGAGATCATCCAGAACCTGCCTGGGCCAGAGCCCATGCAGAGGCAGCTGAGGTTCCTCACTTCTTCATTCATGAATGATTACCTCTACTGTAACCCCAGAATCCCTCCTGCTAGACAAAAAAGCAGAGAAAAAAAAAAAAGAGATTTCTTTTACTTATGTGCATGTGTGCCAAGTAGCTTCAGTTGTGTCCAACTCTTTGCAGCCCCATGGACTCCTGGTAGCGTGCCAGGCTCCTCTGTCCATGGGATTCTCCAAGCAGGAATACTGGAGTGGGTTGCCATGCCCTTCTCCAGGGGATCTTCTAAACCCAGGGATCGAACCCAGGTTTCCTGTGTCTTCTGCATTGCAGGCAGATTCTTTACCACTGAGCCACTGGGGAAGCCCTCCCCCATCCTTTACTGATATCTGATTGTATACCTAGAAAACATAAGAGACCTTAAGGGGAAAATATTCCAGAAGTAGGAAAATTTTGGTATAGTGGCTAGATATAAGATAAATATAGGATGCTGTTCTCTAGTCTTGCAATAAATAAGGAAATATATTCCTGTTATATTGGAAACACAAGTTAATGAAATACTGCAAGTATATAGATGTGAAGAAGCAGCTCTTTAGCAGATTAGTAACCAAAAGATACAGGCACACCTCTGAGATATTTTGGGTTTGGTTCTAGTCCACCACAATAAAAATGGATATTGCAATAAAGTGAGTCACACAAATTTTTTGGTTTCCCAGTGCATAGAAAAGTTATGTTTACACTGTACTAGAGTTGTTCACACTCTACTGTAGTCTATTAAGTGTACAATAGCATTATGTCTAAAAAAATGCACATACCTTAATTAAAAAGTAATACCGTTGGAAAAATGGTGCTAATAGACTTGCTCAACCTGAGGTTGCCGTGAATCTTCAATTTGTAAAAATAAAAATATTGCAGTATCTGTGAAGTGTAATAAAGTGAAGTACAACAAAACAAGGTGTGCCTGTGTTAACCTCCGCCCTCTTCCCTTCTGTTGGGACTAAGGCCCAGCACATGACTCTGTCCTGGGTGGCTGTCCTTCCATTACCTCTGAAGCATGGCAGACTTAGGTTGGAATCAAGAAAGGACTTTCCAAGTAGAGGGAGGAATTGTATACATGAGAACTCCCCTCGTTGGGCAAAAGGGTAAACTTTGGGCCCATTGAGGACACCTAGAACTCCCAAGGTGAACTGAGGAGTGTCCTAACTGCACACAGACTGGTTATATCTAGAACTGACAGTATAGCTTGTTGAGCTCCATCACTGTGCCAAGCTTTGTGTTAAGTGTTATTTAATTTCCTCAGAAACCCTGAAAGTTACAGATGCTTAGCTTCATTTTTATACATGAGGAAAATGAACCTCAGAGAGGACAAATGACTTAGCTGAAGATACACAATAAATGTCCAAGTCAGGGTTAGCGCTCAGAAATGTGCATACGTGTGCCTGGGTGTTTGCACATGTGTCTTACTCTATGACACACTGGTATCTCTAAGGACACGGAGCTGATCTGGGAACAAGGGGGAAAGCTGACCCTGGCATCCTCCCTGCCTTCTCCCCATTTCAGTCTTAGAGGCCATGGGATGGTAAGAGGGCCACAGGCCAGCGATTCAGAAGGATGAACTCTGAAACACATTCACTGGAGGCCTTTAGGGGAAACTGTTGAAGCTCTTGAGTCTGTTTTCTCACCTGGGAAGTGGGATAATAACGGCACTGCCTTTACCAGGCAGCTGAGAAGATTAAATGAGACTGCGCCTGTGAAAGCTCCCGGCACAAGCCTTGTGCACAGAAGGTGCTCCATTAGCATCGTCACTGCCTGATCTTGGGAGGATCTGCACCTGCATTTGACAGACTTCCTTCCTTAAGCCAAACTCCTTCTTGTGGCTTCTTGCTCTCCTCAGCTTCCCCTTACCCTCTCTTAGCTGAAGGCATGTCACCGCCCCTACCCAACACCACTGGTGATTCCTAAACTCAGGGCAGGCCTGACTGGTCCCAGGGGTAGGTGTGGGACATGTCACAAGTGTTGCAGGATGTGGCCAGATGCCCTCCGTGTGCAAGGAAGGGCATGATGCTGCTGCCACCAATCTGCCAGGTATAAGCTGAACTGCCTGGGGTGGGGGGACACCCCCTCCCCCGTCCCAGCTAATCCTCCAGGGTGTGAAATTTCTGGTCCCTGCTTACTTAGCAGACACTGCCAGTCCTGCTCCCATTTGCTCCAGGAGACTTCCCAGGAATTTGGGCCTTGAGGCCCCTCCTTTCTCAGCCCCCTCCCCATCTCAGCCCCCTCCCCAGCTTTGCCTCCTGTCAGGGTGTCTATCCTAGTTGCTCTGGATTCCTAAGTCACTCCTTCTCTCAGACAGCCCACCTTGGGGCTCAATAGACAAATCCCAAAGTCTCTCCTTTGCCAGGAGGTCTCCTAAATTCACTGCCCCTCCTTTACTATGTGACTTTGGGCAAATCTTACAGCCTCTCTGGAGATACTTCCCGACAGACGAGTAGATGCGATGATGACCACTGAGGCTGCAGGCACTCCTAGCTCCTGCATTGCTCACCAAGCAGCTAGTGATTGGGTGCTGGGTGCTCCTCTCATTGTCTGGTTGGCCCTCAACAGCCAAGAGAGGGAGGCAGTTATCATTCCCCCCTCAGCCCCACCATCCCTCATCTAACGGGAGTGGGAGGGATTGTATGAGGGATCCCAAGAGCAGGCTTCACATATTCACCTGGACAGTTGATGTCCACTGAAATCCTGCTCTCCAGCCAGCATGATGAGCACAGAGTGAACATACCTAAGCCCCTGTCCTCATGCTTTATATCCCAGTTCAAAGCTCTACCCCCAGGGACCTTGGTATGCAAGACATCCCCATGCCCCCCTGCTTTGCAGCTCAGCAACCCTCCCCAGGGTGAACAAAAATTCTCCATGTCGTCCCTGCCCAGTGCTCTGAGCTGGGGACGAGACAGTACAGTGTGACACAGGCACTGCCTCCACAGAGCTAAGACTGGGGGCCTGGGAAGAGAAGAGTCATCCAGTTAGCAGTGACTAGCAGGCTGAGTGACAAAGGAGAAAGACGGGGGCTGGGGACCTGGGCTAAGGTCTGGGAAGGTTTCCCTGAGGACTGACTCAAGGGCTTCTGGGGTAGAGGGTCTGGGCCCCTGCAAAGAGTTGGAGGCTGGCCTTCCTGACTCCCTGACCCCAGCCTTCTCTGCCAGCCCCCCATCTGCTCCCTCTGCCCCAAGCCCCACCAAGGCCCCCATCAGCACTGTCCTCCTGCCCCTCTTCCCTGGGGCTCAGGAAACTCATCTCCAAGCACTTTTTGGCTTCTAAACCTCCTAGTCTCAGGCTGCTGGGTGGTTGGTAAACAGCTTATTAAGGTGATTAACGCTGCAATTAAAGCTGGAAAAACAGAGGCCAGGGTGCTGGCTGAAGGCTCTCTCTTCTCCTCCCCCCTTCATTCTCCCCCAGCCCTCTGCCATCCCCTCCGGGCTTGGTTGATGCAATTCAGCCTGACTTAGCCAACCAGAGCCCTCACCTAGGTGGGGAGGCTGAACATCAAGTGTCCGGTCCCAGTGCCTGCAGTCCCCTTTCCCGCAGAGGTGGGAGGCTCTGCTGGCCTGGGGAGAAGGTGGTAGTGATTTGCTGAGGCAGGTGGTGTGTGGAGGCTGAATTGTGGTGAAATCTCTAAGACCCCCTAGTTATCCAGGACCCCTTAAAGGGAGGGGCCTCAGAGACCGGGATAGAGATCATCCTTCTCATCCATTTCCACAAGTGAGAAGGGCAGGAGCCCTCTCCTCCCAGGAGAGGGGCAGAGGTTTTCTTTCTCCAGGCTCTCAGAGGCAGGGTGGCTCCCAGCATGTCTGAGGGGCTGGCAACTGTCAGATCCTGACCCTTCCCTGAGCTCGGCCTCCAGGGAAGTATTTAAGAACTTTCTGGGTCCATGCCACGCCTCCCTTTAGCATAAGATGAAGGAAGGTGAAGCTATAGCCAATTCAAGAAGGCCTCGAGGCTCCCCCACAATCCTCCTTCCCTTGCGCCCTGTGAGTCCTGGGAGAGGAGTTATTCTGCAGGTGGGATCTCCAGGGAGTATGTTCCCAGACCCCCATCTCTGCCTCTCATGCTGCCATCCTTTTTTCAAGCCACAATTCAAATGCTACCTCCCCCCTGAAGTCTTTCCATGGTTCCTTCCCACCCACCACCAGCTGCCCCTGCCCCTTTCCTCTGACAACCAACCCCATCCCCCTTGCTGTATCAGGTTTGCCCAGCTGGGGGCCTGTCCAGGGTAGCCCTTGCTTCTGACCCGGGAGCTCCTCACCCAGATCTGTGCCTCCTTCCCCAGGCTTCAGTCATCTGGTACCAGTGCCCAGAACAGTGCGTGAAATAGCGCAGGTGCTCAGTAAACATTGGTTGACTTACTCCTTTTTGGAATGCACCTAGAAATGGGCAGATCAACAATGTGGGAAGTGCAGCCAGGGGTGTGGGTCTGAATCAGTGGCATCGAGGGTGGGATGGGGCAGGAGTCAAGGTGGGCAGTAAGCCCCATCTTCCTGTCACCATCGTCATCAGCATTTGATATACTGAGCAGCACTCGCTATGTGCTGTGTACCTTGTGAAATATTTTATACACACTATCCATTGAGTCCTCTCAACAACTACCTGCTAGGCAGGTAGCATTATTCCTATGCTATAGATGAAAATACTGAGGCTCAGAATGGTTAAAGGATTTGCTCAAGATCACACAGTCAGTAGTGGAGGCAGGATTCACCCCAGGTCAGCTGACTCCAGCGTGCACATTCCTGACTCTAGCATCAAGCTTTTCCAAGGATCAGCCCTGGGGAAGAAGCCCAGCCCTTCCCCCAACACTTCTCCCAGGGAAGAACCCAGGAAGGAGGGCTGGAGGCCTGGGGTAGGCAGAGCTACTCAGCTCTCTGACACTCTGCCCTGGGCATTTTAGTAAACCGTGCTGCAGAAAAGCCCACAAAGAGCACCCATTCTCCAGACAGACCAGCGTTCAAATCCCAGCATTGCCACATACTAGTTATGTATCCCTGGGTCGGGAAGATCTCTTGGAGTAGCAATGGCAACCCACTCCAGTATTCTTGCCTGGAAGTTCCCATGGACAGAGGAGCCTGCTGGGCTAAAAGTCGTGGGGTTGCAAAGCGCTGGACATGACTGAGCAACTGAACACGCACATAGTTATGTAACCTTGACAGAGATTGGACTCTCAGATGAGCCTGTTTCCCCATCTGAAAAATGGGCACTATACCACCCACCTCCCAGGCTGTTTTGAGGATCCCATGTAACGTGCTTGGCACAGAATACGGGTTTAGCAAATCCAGCCCTTACTAAGGTTTGGAGAACAGTGACCCTCAGGGCAGACTGGGGTTCCCTGGCCCCCCTCTTCTTCTCTGAAGGTTGTCACGAGGCAATGGGTGTAGTCAAGAAGCACCTGGCAGAAGATGGGCTCAGCCGCCCCACCCAGGCACTCTGCCAGGTCCCCCACCTAAGCACCTGTCCCCATGCCCCCCCACGCCCCACCCTAGGCTGGTGAAGAGGGTGACCTGCTTGGCCTGGAGGTGAGGAGAGGAGGAAGGGGAGGTCAGGGGTGGGGCTGACCCTGAGGGAGGTCACCCGGGCAGTTAATCCAGCCTGACAGAGCAGGGATGAGCAGGGAGGAATTAGGAGCTTACAACATCCTTTCATCCCGCAGCAGCCCGCCAGCCAGCCTGCCCGCCCAGCCTCCCTCCTTCCTTCCTCTCTCTTTCTGCCCTTTTTTTCCCTCTCCCTCCCTTTGCTGGCAGCCCAGCCCTAATAAAATGCAGTGTCTCCAGCAAGTCTGCCCGGCTGCCGCCTCGCTGCTCCTGCCTGCACGCAGCCCTCAACCCAAACTGCTCAGCTCAGCCCCGCCTGGCAGCTGCCACTTAACCCTTGCCAGCCCGGCTGGCGTCCGTGGGCTGGAGGCCCTCCTCCCTTCCGCCACCCTCAGGCAAGGGGGAGGGGAGGCCTATTTTCTGAGAGGCAGAAGGGTAAGGTGGAGGCTGGAGGTCCCCAGGTTCTGGAGTCCTGCTGTTCCACAGGGCCCTTCTGTTCTGCTTCCTCATCCTTTTTCTGCTTTGTGGCTCAGTCGCCCCAGAGGCCCCAAAGGGTGGGGATTGTTGTTCCCATTCGACAGGTGAGAGACTGAGATTCCGACAGGGAGTTTCCAGGCTGAGCTGGGTCACCCTGGCTGCTGGATGGTGTTACTGAGTCTCCATTCTAGACTTTTTCCAGTATACAGGGAGCTGTCTGCTGTGTGTGTGTGCACCTGTGTATCCCTTGGAGTGTATCGTTTGTATATTTGTGTGATGCTAACGTGTCTCAGATGTGCATTCAGGTCTATGTATCTGGCCTCAGAGGACAACGTGAGTCCATGTATGTGTGATGGTAGAGAGATGTGAGTCTTGGTACATGTGCGAGAGGTGGCTTCACAAGCGTGTGCGTGAATTCCATCTGTGTCTCCCATCTGGGCCGAGATGTTTGCTCACGCACACTTCCGTTCCTACTGCCACCTCCAGCTCTCTGCCTCCAGAGTCCTGGAGCTGGGCAGCTGGAAGAGGAGGGGGCGGCGCTGCTGGCCTAGGCCGCCAGTGAGTCAGGGCCCAAGCACTCTCTGAGAAGGTCAGTGTGGAACCCCCCGTGTCTGTTTCCATGATCCAGCCTGGATCTCAATGGCCTGGGGTCCCTGCCAGCCGAGGGAGCTGTGCTGTTCTCCCTGCCTAAGGCCTCACCCTCACCTCCAACTGAAAGGGACAGACAGGAGGCTGAGTGGTAAGGAAGTGCCTGGGCGTGGAGGCAGGGGGCTTACACATGTGTGCAAGCATGTCTGTGTGTGAGCCCAGGCTCAAAGAGCAGCCCGGAGGTGACCCAGCAGTGGCAGCGGTGGAGGGCTGCTAAATCACACCAACAAGGGACGCCAAGCAGAGTGAAGTCAGGGAGGCCAAGGGCTGGGAGCCTCCATTCCCCAGACCGTGGGGCCAGCATCCGTGCCCCGCATGATGCTCCATGCGGTCAGGAGCATCTGTTCCCCCCGGCCAAGCCCAACTCAGCACTTGAGCTCAGAGCCCCAGCGGCTCTGAATCCCTTAGGAGCCCCTCCTCAGAGGTCCTTCCCCACCAAGCAACTTCCCTGACTCCAGCCCTCCCCTGAGAGCTGCCTGCCTCTAGCTTCCAGTTCAAAGAGCTCAGTGGTTATTTTCTTCTTTTTTATTAATGTTATATATAAAGGTGAGTCCAATAAGAAAGCAGAAATGAGAAGGCTGGGGGAGGGTGGGAGCTGGCTTCGTTCCCATCCCCCTGGAGTGGGACTCTTTGAGATCCACCATGTCTCTCCTCGCGCCTGCGCCTCCCACCAAACCCAAATCCAGCCGGAGCCCACATCTCTGTTTCTCTCAGCTCATTGCGCACAGGCAGGTACATCCAGGAGGAAAGGGCCACATAAATAGGAAACCACAGGAGGGAGGAGGCTGCTTCTCTCTGTTGCTTTAAAAAAAAAATACATACTATATATATAGCTACAGTCTTCTACCCCTCCTCTTCTTCGATGTTTGACCACATCAGGGGTGGAGGAAAGTTGGCTCTGGGGGGACATCTAGGCCAGGAAGAGCCAGTGCTACCGGCCTTTCAGACAGCCACCCCCTCAACCCTAAAGGTACCGAGTTATAACACCGTGCACCTCACCCGACATTCTCTGTCTTGGCGGGAACAATCTGTTTCCAAGGCCACCGGAAAGGGGGTGTTTGGGGGTCTGTCTTTCCTGGTGTGTCTCCTTGGAGATTTGGGGTTCGGCGCCAGTTTACTGGAGGAGAGGAAGAGGTGGGAAGAGGTGGGGTGGGGGCGTGGGGGTGAGCAGAGGCGCCCACGCAGGGGAGATTGGTCCTAACTCTTAACAATGCCCTTTGTCTTCCTATTTTTCAACAGCTTTTGAAACCAAAGTTGTGCAAAGTCCTGTACATGGGAGAAGAAATGGGTGGTCGGTCGGGAAGGCTGCCTGGGACCCACCCCTCCTCTTCGACCAGAGTGGGGGAGGCGAGGTGCTCCTTGAATTCTTCTCTCTAAAGCCACAAATATTAATAGCTTCCCTTACTTGGGGCTTTTCTTTGGTGTAACCCTCAAATCTTAAATGAGGGCTAGAAGTTCAGGGCAGGGCTCGATGAGGTCCCCACCCTGAGTCCCAGTCTCACGGTCCAATGTCTTTTTGGCAGAGGGGATGCTCAGGAAGGAGGCAGCCACAGGTGGCATGGGGGAGGATCTTGGGCCTGGCAGGTCCTGGGATCCACAGTGCCTGGTGCCCCAGCCCAAGCCTGACCTGGGCACACTCCACAGTCTCCCCAGTACCCAAGGAATCCAGTCTGGGGACCGAGTACTAAGATTTAGAATCTGGAAGGTGATGAGCCATTTGAAGCCAATCCAGGCTCTTGGAGCAGAAGGGGAACAGCTGTCCCAGCTGGAGTGGAGTGCCCAAACATCTGGAGGGGCACCCCAGTGTCTAGGCAGGGGGTGGGAGGTTCAGGGGGCATCCTTGGTCCATGTAAATTTCCTCTGGAAGCTCTTGGGTCCCTGGAGGAAGGGGCAAGGGAAGGGGGAAGGGATGTCCTTTCCCCTGTGCTCCTCGATGATTCCTGAGTGTCAGCTAGGACGGAGGCGCCTTCTGCCTGGTCCCGGGGTTCCTTCGTGAGAGGTTCAGGACGGGTAGGTGCTCAGTACACAGCCCCAGGGTTGGGCGGGGGCCCTGGGGAGGCATGGTGCAGGGTGGCTGGTTGAGGCGGCTGCTGCTGTAAGTGGGGTCCACTCAGGTTCTGTGCATGGTACCAGGAGTTGGTGGGGTCGTCCAGGTAGCTGGGGGAAGCACTGTACGGGAGTGGTGGGGGCAGCTGGCTGCGGGCAGGGGCTGGAGTAGAGTGGGAAGAGGTGTCCCAGAGGGCGGGTGACGGTGGTGAGTTGCAGGCCATGGAATCGCTGTTGTTGGGGCTGTGCTCCAGGGGAACCTCCCCATTCTTATAGAGCTTCTTGAATTTGGAACGGCGGTTCTGGAACCAGATTTTCACCTGCCCCAAGAAGAAAGGGGGAGCTAGTTAGCCTTTTAGAACACTTTGTGAAAAACCATCCAGGAAGCCAGTCTGGAGAGGGTTAGGGAAAAACCCACTGTCACATAAGACCCAGGCAAAATCCAGGCATCCTGCCTCCAGGCCAGCATCTTTTTCTACTGGGGACAGAACTTCAGCTAGGAACTTTTGGCGGCTTAGGTCCAAATTCTGCTCTGCCACTTGCTAAGTGCGTGACCGTGGGCAAGTTACCTGACCTCTCTGGTTCTTTCTGTCTTCATCTGCAAAATGGGGACACTGGCAGAACTATTTCCCTACCTCATAGGGTCACTATAGCGCTCAAAAAAGTTAAGACAGATAAAGAACTCAAAGCAGCCATCCGTACTACTGACAGTAAGCACTGAATAAAGGGCAGCCCAGAGGGGAGGAGGTAGTTTGCAGCATTTTGTTCACATTAGAAACCCATAGGCAAAGGTGCACAGATATACAGAGACAAATACACACCCACATAAGCATCTCCATGTGCATGAACATACCCACTCACCACTTCACACACAGGCATCAGTCTATAAAGGTACACACATGCACAGATACACCCAGATAAACACCCTGCAAACATGAGCTCCCATGTTCACACACTCAAGAGCCCTTCAGGGCTGGTTAATGGGGGTGATCTGGGACTCAGGAGCAGGTGAGCCATGATTCTCCAAATTTCCCTTGGGGTATCTCCCCCTCCCCCTGCCGCTCTCCACCCCATGACTGGTACAAACAATGAATCAGCTCCTCACCGGGTGACCCAGATTCCCGGCGGACCGGGCCCCACGCAGCCGCAACCCAGGCCCGCCTGTCAACACCTGTAGGGAGCCAGGCGTCTGCAACTCCTCCCCTGAGCAGTGACAGGCTGCTGGGGGCTTTAGGGACAGGCTGGGGCTGGGGGACTCCCACCTCTGAGTCCCTATCCCCCTTTGTGGGGAATCTGTTCTTGCCTCCAAGCGCACAAGGGGTGGAGCATTTGGGTACTGAGCAGGAATGCAGTCTTTTGATACAAGCACACATTTTTGTACATACACTCACCACAGGGGCCCAGTCAAGCACATGTGTCCATCAGTAAACACAGTGGCCCTTGAAAGACCTTCCTCCTTAGGTGTGTTTCCCACATGTACTGTGCACACATTAGACTGTGTGCAAATAGACATGAATACACGTGTATGTACACCCCTCACACACACGCCTAGCCTGGGGTGGTGGGATGAGGTGGTGGGGAGCATGATGTGGACTCCTAGCAGTGACCAACGCAGCTGGGAGCCTGTGGGAACTGGGGATTCTGGGGTAGAGGGGGAGATACCTCTCCTTCTGATAGACACACTCAGTCGCACGATTCACAAATATGCACACATGTACACGTGCTAATGCACAAACTTCAGCTGAGTCTGAGATCTGGGGGTCCTTCTACCCACAGACAAGGCTTTCAAGGGCCTGCAGGGAACTTATGAGGCCACCGAGGCTCAGCGGTGCCTGGGGTATCCCGGGGTCCCGGAGGACCCCACCGAGTCCTCCCGGCCTTCGACCGCCCACCACTGACCTGCGTCTGCGTGAGGCCCAGCTGCGCGGCCAGCTCCGCGCGCTCGGGCAGCGCCAGGTACTGGGCCTTCTGGAAGCGGCGCTGCAGGGCGGCCAGCTGGTAACTGGAGTAGATCGTGCGCGGCTTTCGGACCTTCTTGGGCTTCCCGTTCACCATGCGCACCTCAGCTTCCGGCTCCTCCTTCACGGACACTGCGGGCAACGCACCGGGCGGTGGGCAATTCAGCCTCGGCCGGAGACACCGGCGCCCTCCCGAGCCCCGCGGGAGCCCCCACCCTCCAGCCCGCCGACTCGTCCGGGGACTTCCCGGCGGCGCTCTCCGCCGCCGGCGCCCCGGGAGGGAGCTGCGGCCACAGAGCCTGGCCGGCGGCCGCCCACGACGCTGCGCTCCCCGGCTTCTAACCTCCCCGGTCCCGGCGCCAGCCACCCTGGACGCGCACGGCCGCCGCCTCGCCCCCCTCAGTCCCTGCCACCCGCCTGCTCGCCGCCCTCTCACGGGCACCTCGCCGTCGGTCATTTCTCTCGCTCTTTCTTTCCTGTTCTCTCTTCCTTTTTTTTGGTTTGTTTTTTTTTTTAAACTTTTCTTTTTAGAATAATTTTAGATTTCAGAAAAAGTTGCGGATACATCAGACTTCCTTTTCCTTCCTTCCTTCGCCCTTCCCTCAGTTCCTTTCTTCTGTCTTTTCTTTCACTTTGTCGCTCCATTTTTATGCCTCCACTTTATGTTTATAAATAATTATATATTTTATAAAAATATTTTTATGCCTCCATTTTTCTTCCCCCCTTCCCCGTTTCTTCACTCTCAATTGCTGCTTCCCTCCCTGTTCCCGTAATTCTGAGGGGTCTCTCTCCGTGTCCCCCTCATCTTTCTCCCCCTTCCCAGCCCTGATCCACACTGCGGTCGCAGAACTCCCAGCGCCCGCCGCCTGCCCCGAGCCCTCTGCAGCCCGATGGAGAGCCGCTTGCTGAAGTGCCGGGAAAGCACCTGGATCCGGAGGCTCTCTGACCGTCCAGGACCCTTTCCTTCCCCGCCTCGCTCACCCGGATCCTCACCCGAGACCGACCGCGGCGTCCCGCGTGCACCACGCCCCAAAGGCGCCCAGTTTCTGGACGGGACGGTCCTCCGTCCACTCTGGGGGTCATCTAGCTCACCGTCTCCAACTTCAGACAGCACATTTCTTAGCCGGGACGCTCCCCTAGATTTTGGCTCCAATTCCTCTCTCTCGGGAACCTCCCAGTGCCCCCCGCTCTCAGCGACCCCGCGGTCCTCACCTGGGTCCTGAGCGGGCAGCGGCTGCTCCCGGTAGGCTCCATACTGCCGGTAGGAGGTTCCGTAGGTATATTCCGACTTGGGCGAATAAGCGCCCGTGCCTCCAAGCCCGTTGAGATTGAACTGGTGGTGGTAGGTGTAGGGGTTGACGGTCTGGCCATAGGGCTGGCCCGAGTAGTAGTCGTGCTGGGGAGCGCTGTAGTAACCCAGGTCAGTGACGGAAGACTCGGGCAAGGTGGGCGAGTCCTTGGAGCCCGCATGGCAGCTGAGCGAGCTGGAGATGTCGGTGAGGATGCTGCTGAGCTTGCGATCGAAGGAGCCACTCATCCTGGCGGGCGCCGCACCACCCCCGGGCTGGCCTCAGCCGGAACGCCGAAGCGGGCAGGAGCTCGGGGGAGGCGGAGGAGACGAGGCGGGGTTGTGTGTCCGGAGGGCGAGGGGGGAGGGTTCCCGGCAGCGTCTCTGGGGAGGGTCGGTCGAGGGGCGCTTAGACCATCGCGGGTCTTCGGGCGGTCGCGGCGCGCCTCTCGTCGCGTCCCAAGCCACAGTCAAATGCTGCCAGCTCCGCCCGGCCAGCCGGTTATAGACTCAATAGTGGAGTCGCAGAGGGAGGCCCCAGCGCTCTGATTGGCTGTAAGTCTTGCCTTCCAGGCAAAACATGCTCTTGCGCTCTTTCGTTTCTCTCTCTCTCTCATTCTTTGTTGTTACTCAACACACAAACACACACACTCACACACACGCACAGTCACATACACACTCTCTCACACACACTCACACAGACCCCTCTGTTCCTCCTCCTGTGGATCCCTTCCCCAGCCCAGATAACTCCTCAGTGTTGCTGAAGGAAAGAGTGGGACAAGGGTATCTCTGCAAGAGTCCCCAGGTCTGTCCGTCTGTCTGTCTCTCTGCCTGTGAGTGGAAGGTGGGCTCAGGTGCCATAGAGGAGGGGAATTTGCCCGCTGGGTGTCTGTGGAGGTAGGTGGTTCAAGGTGTGTGGGGTGGCAGGGCAAATGATGGGCAGATAAACATGCCCAAAGTGGCAGGACCCAGGCTCATGAAAATGTTCTAGTTTTTTCTTTTTTTAATTAGAAGAAAAGAAAAAAAAATTAGGTTAAAGGAAAAGTTTGAATATATATTACTATATCGTTTTTACAGCAATGCAGTCACAAAATGTAACTTTAAAAAATGATTTTAACGAATGAAGGGGCCCTTCAGGCCTAAAAAAGCCATCACTGGGTCCAGGGAAGCTCCAGGAGGTGCACGGCCTGTGTGTAGTGATGTTAAATTTATCTCCAAAAGTTTCAGAGATGACCTAGGCTTGGAGGAGAGAACATGGTCCCCATGAAGATGGCTGGGACACAGGCTGGCTCTCTGTGCTTCAGTAAGTTTGGGGGCAGATTCTGTGCTTCTGGGACTTCTAATACTCAGACAGAGTGAGCGTTTTTAGAGATCAGGGGTGTGTGATGAGGAGATTTCGTGTGTTCTGCAGCACATACAGAGTCCATGTACATACAAAGATTGCACATGGGTGCAGGAGTGTGCATGTGAGAGAGTGAGCCAGTGTATATGGGAGTCTGAAAGTAGTGTGAGTGGAGGGCCATGGAATGGGGTGTCTGCGCTTGAATTTGTAGTTGTATACAGATGCACATAAAACTCTCAGCACCTTCCCAACCTCAAGTAGTTGAGAACCATGATGCTCCACTGAACCCTGTCCCCCCCAAGAAACAGGCTCTCCTCCCTGGGGACCCCCACCTCCTAGTTCTGTCTGGCCCACAAGGCCAGCTTCTAAGTCATCCAAACTGCTCCCAAAGCTTTAGCGCATTGATCCATTCCACTTTCGATTCTGTTCTCCGCCTTTTTAGGTTGCGGGGAGAGGGAGTCTCTTCCAAATATCAGTTCCTAGTTGCATACAACCTTCACATAGGGCCCCGCGGTCAATTCTCCTGTCCTCTTCTCCTGCCTGACCGGGCTAACTTGTCCCAGGACGCGCAGTGCCAGCGCGCCACCTTGTGGTCAGTCCTTGGCTCTGCAGCATCCCCAAGTCTTGCCCAGCCCGGAGGAGGGGGTCTCTGTCGTAGACTCTGTCCGGTGGAGAAGCGTGCCTTGGAAGAAAGCTTTGGAAGGGGCTCTGTGCCCCTTTCCAAAACCAGACCGCCAGGGTTAGCTGTCAGTGTTCTCAGGGCTTTGAGAGCTGCCGTTGGCGAAGACAGAAGGCCACAGTCCTGGGTGCAAGGGGCAGGAGTGCCCGCCAGGCCCCAGTGGAGAGGCCGCGGCGTGGGAAAGGTGGGGGCGGGGGCTGGGCCCGGGGAGCGCTATCTGTCTGCCTATCTCCGCGTCCCCCCAGCGCCTATCGCCGGCCGCTCCGAGCCCGTGGCGGGGCGAGTTGCCACCCGCTCTGGATGCCCTCTGTTCTGGTGCCAAGAGGGCGCCTGGAGAGCCAGCGGCGCTAGGGGCAGGAAGGGCACTGGGCGGGGCAGGCCCCCCCACTCTCTCCCGCTCCCATTCTGGGAGCGGGGGAGGCAGGTTGGGCCTGCTTTGGAGCCCCCAGCCCTACAGAGTTGGATAAGCCCCTTCTTGGGGGTTCATTCATTCGTTCATTCACCCGTCAACTGAGACAGAGAAACGCCAAGTAATTCAGAGACAGAAGGAAGTCTACCTTACTCACGCCGTCCTCAATGAAGCCTCACTCCCTTCCCTCCTTCCGGCACTCCTAAGTAAAGTGAAAGAGCAGTGGGTTGGGAGCTTGGAATCCTGGAATCATGAAAGCGTGGTGATGATGGTGGGTTATGTTAGGATAATTTCTATGCTGCATTCTGCTATGAAAACCTAAGAGTTCTAAAAGCAGATTTAAACTGCAGCATTAGGGACTGAAGAGAGCAATTAAATAATTGTTTGGTAATGTGAAGTTAGCATCTGATCCCCCATTGCCCTCCGTGCTCCAGGACACCAGGGACTGTATCTGTTTAGTTCACTACTACATTCTAGATTCCAAGGGCAGGTCCTGGCACACACAACCTCAGTACTCAATAGATGTTTGATGAATGAATAACTAGGACTCCTTAATACTGGAAAGGGGCTGAATCATCTCGGTTGGGTACGCTTTCAGGGTTAGGGAAAGGGGTGGCCTGGAGCAGACTCTGGCATCAAGCTGTCCCACTCCAGGATAGGAGCAGCTTCCTAGATGAGGCCATGTGGCCCCAAAGGGGCCTGTCAGGCCAGCAAGACTGGAGCCACCAGCCGCTGGGCAGGCATCTGCCAGCTCAGGGTGGTGAGTTTGCCAGAGGATTCAGTGGGACCAGTGCCACCCATTGCGTCTCACCTGAGCCAACAAGATGAGCAGGTGTCAGCCTGGACATAGTCCTCCCCCTGGTGAGGGGTGATGGAGGGCAGACAGTCTGATGCCTCTGGGAGGCTGGCAGGAGGGAGAAGAGGCAGTGTCGGCCAATGCCTCAGAGTCCATTGAACACCCTCTCTCTGGTACGAGAACAGGTTCTCTGTTGAAGCAAGCGATTCCTTGGAGCCCAGATGTTATGCCACCTGGGCACTGCCAGAGCAGCTGGGTTTACAGAGTGCCAGATCTGAGGGGAGGAACTCAGGAAGGACCCAACCAGAGGGAGAGCCGGCCAGCTCGAGTTCTCTTCGTTGTCTGGTGAGCTGGCGCCACCTAGTGGTCACTGTGGGGAGGCGTGTCCAGCCGCATTCCGGTAGACCCGGGAAGCAGGCCACCTGCAGTGTCCCACCATCACACCCAGAAGGAATGTTGTCTTTACTTATTTTAGAAGCCTTATCAACACTAAATATTCACTTTTCACCATGACTTTGCCTTACTCGGCAGTTGCCACCTCTCCCTCCTCCCACCCATCCTTGTCCAGTCGGTGACTCTTTCCCTTAGGTTTCTCTTTTGTAAATCAAAAAGTGGATTATTAGATGGCCTCTGAGGTCTCTTCAATCTCTGATGTTCTAAGATTTTGATTATAGGACTCTTGTCTCTTAAAGGGGATATTCCCTCTATCTCCTCTCCAACTCCCTTGCAGATGCAGCCCTGGATGTTTTTCTTCTTTCTGGAGTCCTTTGTCCATCCAACAAATATTTCCTGAGCTTCTGCCACATTAGGCTCTGAGAATGGAGTAGTGGACAAGGCAGACATAACGGCCTCCTCCATGGAGGTCCAGGTTTAGTGGGGGAAGTGGGTATCCATGCAGCCAGTTTCACTGCAGTGAGTGAGGGATGTATGGGATGGGGTAGCACAGGCTGGGGGCTGTAGGTGAAGCTAAGGTGGAGTCAGAGCCCCAGAACACAGGGCTCCTTGGACTCTGGAGCAGGGGAGTGGGATTTATCTGGAGGCTATGGAAACTCACTGAAAAATTTTAACCAGAGTAGACTGAATTTTCATTCCAGAAGGTTTCTTCCGGTGGCTGTGTGGGGATGAATC
Source organism: Cervus canadensis (assembly GCF_019320065.1). Lineage (NCBI taxonomy): Eukaryota > Metazoa > Chordata > Mammalia > Artiodactyla > Cervidae > Cervus > Cervus canadensis. The sequence goes on from NC_057386.1 coordinate 24,205,707, forward strand.
TGAAGGACATGCTTGGAGTCTGGGAGGCTGCTGCAGAAGCAGGAACCAAGGGGGAGCTGTGTCTGGGTTAAGGAAGACGCAGCAGAGGTGGGGAGAAGTGGGTGGATTTGAGAGATGCTTAGAAGGTAGACCGATAGTGCTTGGTTGTTAGTGGCAAGGAGAGGGGACTAGCAGGGAGCAACACCCAACTGCTGACTTGGGCAACTGAGTGGGAAGTTGAGATCGTTATCTGAGGGAAAGAGAACCTCAGGGAGAGGGGATGCTTGATGAAGAAGAGGACCTGTCCTGTTTTTTTTATTTTAACATTTTCATCAGAGTTTAAAATTTATGCAGAAAAGTACACAAACCATAATCAATGATTTGCACAAACCAAACATGGCTTGCACCTGAGCTTATTCCCAGTGTGAGTACCAGGTTGAGAAACAACATCATCAGCTCTGGGACTTCCCTGGTGGTCCAGTGGCTAAGATTCCAAGCTTCCAAGGTGGGGGGCCTGGTTCCATCCCTGATCAGGGAACTAGATCCCATATGCCACAACTGAGAGATCACATGCTACAACTAAGACAAAACACAGCCAAAAAAACCCAAACCAAAACAGCACACTGCCGGTACCTTCAGCTACAACTTCCCAAGGTGAGCGTGGTCTGAACTCCTAGCACCACAGTGGGCGCTCCTCCATGTCTGGCTTCTTTTGCTCAACGTAATGTTTGTGAAATTTATTCATATTGTTGGGTATATTTGTAGATCGTCCATTTTCAGTACCGTAGGTAGGTATTCTAGCAATGAATGTGCCAACATTTATCTGTTCTACTGTTGATGGGCGTTTGGGTAAGTTTCCACTTTGCTGCTGTGACCATTCTTGTTCACGGGCTTTGGTGCAGATGTGTACACGCTGCTGTTGGACACGAGGAGTGGGATTGCAAGCCACAGTGTGGGCGTGTGTTCTGCTTTAGGAGATTCTGCCAAGTAGTTCTCCAGAGTGGTTTTGCCATCAACTCCCTTCTGATCATGTTGAGTCTGAGTGTTTTTGAGACATCTAGGAGGAGCTGTCTAACGGGCAGTTGGCTACATGGACCTGAACCATCAGTAAAGAAGCTGGGATTGGAGACATAGATTAGGGGTTTGGGGCATCTTGTGGTAAGTGAAGTCTGATGGCGTGGGTCTGATGGTCTAGGACAGGGCAGTGGGGAGAGGACAGAGGGCCAAGCGTCTCAGGGCAGCACCTGTGAGAGAGTGCACAGTGAGTGTGAGGCAGTGCAGAGGGAGGTGGCCCTGAGTTTGAGGGAGGAGAAAGAGTGTTTCAAGGAGGCTGGAGTGGTCAGCAAGGTCAAACCCTACTGTGAACAGCCAGGATCTGGACTGAAATGTGCCCACGGGATGATATCTCAAAGATGCATTTGATGATATCAGGAAGAGCGGGTTCAAGGGAAGGGAAATTTATGGCCGGCTGAAGGGTTAGTGGGAGGGAGGATGTGCAGAGAACAAGTGAAGTTTGACTCTGAAAGGAGGAGGAGTGGAGAAGGTGGCTGCTGGGGGGCACTTGGGACATGGGGAAGGGTGTCTGTGTGTTTTAAGTGAGAGGAAGACTGTTTAGATGTCAATTTCAGCAGTCAGTAGAGAGGATTTAATCGAGTGTCATCCGTCAATCAATGGGAAGGGAAGAATCTAGAAGCCTGCCCAGGGGGTTAGCCTTACAGCAGGTTCTCTTCTCCATTGAGTCAAGAGGAAAGATGACCCTGTAAGAGCTGACTTTCCCTGAGACTCAGTGCCAGGCGCTGTTCAGAATGTTCTACCCACACCAGTTCTTTCACGCTGCCCACCCTCCTATGAGCTGAGCACACTCGTTTCTACCTTTTGAAAAATGGGGAAACCGACACACGGAGAAGCTAAGTACAATGTGAGCCCAAGCGGTCTGTGGTCTGTGGATTGGGCAGGCCCACTTGCAAGTTTGGGGTCAGAAGGTAATTTGATAGCATTGGGTATTGGACACATGGCTGCTTGTTATGCCATTCTCTGTGCTTTTCTGGATGCTTGAAACACTTCAGAGTAAACAGAATTATTCAAGACAATTGGGGGTGGGGCTTCCCAGGTGGCTCCGTGGTAAAGATTCTGCCCGCCAATGCAGGAGATGCAGGACACATGGGTTCGATCCCTGGGTTTGGAAGAGTCCCTAGAGGTGGAAATGGAAATCTGCTCCAGTATGCTTGCGGGGAAAATCTCATGGACAGAGAAGCCCAGAGGGCTACAATCCATGAGGTCAAAAGGAGTTGGACATGACTGAGTGACTAACATGCACACACGCATGTATGAGTGTATATGCAAAGTAGGTGTGAAGTTAGCTGAGAAGGGAGATGGTGGGTGGTCCCAGAGATTTAAGGATAGTGGAGAAAGATAAGTAAGTCCCAAACATAGCAGCTGCCATGGGGACCAGAATAGGACTGACCAGGAGACATAGAAGAATATCCAGGGGTCCAGAGCTCTCTTACTTGTGAAGATCATGGGATCATAGTGATCCTGGGAGGCATGGTGGGAGTCCAAGTGGTGGGCTGCTCTCCATCTGGGTTCAGTGCCAGCTGTGGGCAGATGGTAGAGTTGACCAGGGTGGAGGTTGCTTGACAGGCAAAGGAGGAGCAGACACTAGCAGGGGTTACTCAATTAGTTTCCAGGGCAAAACAGGATGTGGAGAGTAGAGTGACTGGCAGAAAGTGGAGGAGAGTCCAGGCTGGGGTCCCCAGGAGGTTAGAGGAAGGAAGGAGGTCATGCAGGGGACACTCTTGTGGTCGGAGAGCCAGAGGTTGGAGTTTATTCATACTGGTCGGGGAGTGGGCTAGGGAGAAAACCTTGGATGAAGCCAGGGGCTGGGGCGGGGAGGAGGGCAAATATAAGAATTATATTAGACTTCTCAGGAACCATGCAAGCAAGATCAGAGTGAGGTGAAATCTTTTTTAGAGTGAGGAAAGAAAAAGTAACAACACATAGAGTTTTTTCTTTAATTAAGTGGAGTTGACTTAAAATATTGTTAGTTTCAGTTGCACAGCAAAGTGATTCAGATACACATTTTTCCAGATTATTTTCCGCTGTAATTATTAGTTCCCTGTGCTGTACGGCAAATCCTTGTTGCTAATCTATTTTATGAATAGCAGTTTGTATCTGTTAATTTCATACTCCTAACGTATCCCTTTCCCCCTCCTTTTCCCCTTTGGTAATCATCCCTCTGTTTTCTATGCCACATGCAACAAAGGTCCAGCACAAACAAAAGTAAATAAATAATATTTTAAAAAGGACTTTCTCAGACAAGCAAAAGTTAATGGAATTTGTGGCCAATAGACTTGTCTCTGGGAAAAAATGTTAAAAGTTCGTCAGAGAGAAGGAAAATGATAGGTAGAAAAAACTCAGTTCTATATATAGAAAGGAGGACCATTAGAGAAAGAATAAGTGAAAGTAAAAATTGCTCAGTGGTGTCCGACTCTGCAACTCCACGGACTGTAGCCCGCCAGGTTCCTCTGTCTATGGAATTCCCCAGGTAAGAATACTGAAGTGGGTAGCCCTTCCCTTCTCCAGGGGATTTTCTCAACCCTGGGATTGAACCCAGGTCTCCTGCATCAAAGGCGGATTCTTTATCATCTGATCCACCAGGGAAGTCCAGAGAAAGAATAAATGAAGGTAAAATAAATATTTTATTTTTATTATTCTTAATTGATCTAATAGAAAACTGTTTACATAATAATAGCAACTGCATTCTGGCTAATTACAGATTATGGATAAATGAAATGAATCACAACAAAGTTATAAGAGACAAGAGGGAGGAATAGGGAATATTCTGTGATGAGGTACCTGTACTAGCTGTGAAGCAAGATAGTATATTTGAAAATGAATTCAGATCACTTAAAATATACATCACAAACCCTAAGGCAACCACCGAAAACATATTTAAAAGAAATATAATTGGTACACTAAGACAGAAAAGAAAATGGTATCCTATAAAGTGTTCCATTAAAGCCAGAGAAAGTAGAAAAAGAGGGGACAGATTAAAAAAAGAAAGAAACAGAGAACAAGTGCAATAAATAGCAAACGGCCATAGATATGGTAGATGTTAGTCCAACTATATCAAAAATCATTTAAATATGAGATGGTATAAATACACCAATAAAGAGATAGTAACTGATGAGTGAATTAAAAAACACCCAACTATGTGTTGTTTATTTTAAAAAAACACTTTAAATATAACAATACAGTAAATTAAAAATAAAGGAATGCAGGGGAGGAAGGAGAGAGTGGGATGCATGGTTAGAGTAACATGGAAACTTACCCTACCATGTGTAAAACAGATATTCAGTTCAGTTCAGTCGCTCAGTCGTGTCCAACTCTTTGCGACCCCATGGACTGCAGCATGCCAGGCTTCCCTGTCCATCACCAACTCTCAGAGCTTGATCAAACTCATGTCTATTGAGTCAGTGATACCATCCAACCATCTCATCTTCTGTCGTCCCCTTCTCCTCCTGCCTTCAATCTTTCCCAGCATCAGGGTTTTTATGAGCTGGCTCTTTGCCACTAGATGCAAAGAGCCAGCTCATTAGAAAAGAGCTTTAGCTCAGTATTGGAGCTTTAGCTCAGTCCTTCCAATGAATATTCAGGACTGATTTCCGTTAGGATTTGCTAGTTGGATCTCTTTCCAGTCCAAGGGACTCTCAAGAGTCTTCTCCAACGCCACAGTTCAAAAGCATCAATTCTCTGCACTCAGTTTTGTTTATAGTTCAATTCTCATATCCATACACAACTACTGGAAAAACCATAGCTCTGACTAGATAGACCCTTGTCGGCAAGATAATGTCTGGGCTTTTTAATATGCTGTCTAGTTTGGTCATAGCTTTTCTTCCAAGGAGCAGATAGCCAATGAGAATTTGCCGTGTGACCCAGGGAACCCAAACCAGGCTCTATAACAACACAGGGGGGTGGGATGGGGAGGGATGTGGGAGAGAGGCTCATGAGGGAGGGAACATATGTGTACCTATGGCTGATTCGTGTTGGCAGAAACCAACATAATTCTGTAAAGCATTTATCCTTAAATTAAAAAATAAAAAATAGTCCAGGTTCGATGCATGAGACTTGAGTGCTCAGGGCTGGTGCACTGGGATGACCCAGAGGGATGGGATGGGGAGGGAGGTGGAAGAGGGGTTCAGGATGGGGAACATGTGTACACCCATGGCGGATCCATGTCAGCATATGACAAAACCACTACAATTGTACTGTAGTGTATTGTAAAGTAATTAGCCTCTAATTAAAATAAATAAATTTATATTTAAAAAATAAATAAAAAATAGAATGGAGAAAGGTAAGCATGCCAATATTAATCAAAAGAAAGCTACAGTAGCTATATTAATTTCAGACAAAGCAGACTTTAGAACAAGAAAAGTTATCAGGGATAAAGAGGAGTATTACATAGTGATAAAGCCGTTAATTTTCTAAGAAGACATAACAATCTTTGATGTGTATGCACCTAACAGGTGTCAAAATATTTGAGGCTGTAAGGAGAAATAGACAAATTCACTATTACATTGATGTTGAAGACTTCAACACACCTATATTAGTAGCTGAGAATGAATTACTAATGGGTTTGAAGAACAGCAGGCCCTGGTGGCTTAGATGGTAAAGAATCTGCCTGCAATGCAAGAGACCTTGGCTCAATCCTGGTTTGGGAAGATCCCCTGGAGAAGGCAGTGGCTACCCACTCCAGCATTCCTGCCTGGAGAATTCTATGGACAGAGAAGCCTGGTGGGTTACGGTCCATGGGGTCACAAAGAGTCAGACATGACGGAGTGACTAACACTTTCACTTTTCTTTTGAAGAACAACAGGGAGACCAGTGTGACAGGAGAAGGAATGAGGGAAAATGCTAGCAGATGAAGTCAGAGAGGTGATGTAGTAGAGATGGTGGGATTATGAAAGACATCACAGGATATTGAATTTTACTCTAAGTGAGATGATGGGCCATTGCAGAATTTTGAGCAGATGAGTGAAACAATTTGTCTTGTTTTTTGTTACAATGTGTCTCAGTTTGGATCTTTTCAAGTTTATCATACTTGGAATTCTTTGAGCTTCTTGGATGTGTAGATGCATGTCTTTCATAAAATTTGGGATATTTTTGGATGCTGTTTCTTCAAACATGCTTTCTGTACCCATTCTATTCCTAGAACTTCCATAATGTTGGTATACTTTGATGGTGGCTCAATGTCTCTTAGGCTCTGTTCACATTTCTTCATTTTTTCTTTCTGTCCTTCAGCCTGGATAATTTCAATGGACTTTTATTCCTTGACTTTTTTTCTTGCTCAGAAATACTCTTGAGCCCCTCTAGTCAGTTATTCATTTCAGGTGTTGTATTTTTCAGCTCCAGATTTTCTATTTGGTTCCGTTTTGTAATTTCTGTCTCTTTATTGATATTCTCTGTTTGTTCATACTCCATTCTCTTGGTTTCCTTCAGTTCTTTATTCATGCTTTTGTTTAGCTCTTTGACTGTATTTTAAAACAGTTGATTTAAAGTCTTCGTCTAGTAAGTCTAATATCTACTTCCTTAAGATAAGTAAGTTTAAGTGAAAGTCGCTCAGTCGCGTCTGACTCTTTGCAACCCCATGGACTATACAGTCCATGGAATTCTCTAGGCCAGAATACTGGAGTGGGTAGCTTTTCCCTTCAGTTTCTGTCAGTTTCTTTTCCTGTGACTGGGTCATGTTTTCTGTTTCTTTGTATGCTGTGTTGTTGAAAAGTAAACATTTTTAATTTTATAATGTGGTAACTTTAGAAATCAGGTTTTTTCTCCTCCCCAGAGTTTGCTGTTGTTGCTCATTGAGGAATATAGTCATCCATTTGCTTAGCGACTTTTCCAAACTATTTTTGCAAAGATGATATTACTCATCATGTATTGTCACTGACATTTCTGTTCTAATATCTTAGTGATAAGTCAGTGACTTGATCTTAAATACCAACATCAGCAGCTCCTTTCTTTTTTATGCACTCCTCTGGTATCTGTATGTTTTTCACTAGATTCAGGTTCCAAAAAAGTTGATTCTGTCAATTGCCACTGGTTGCTTCAGTGGAAGAGCTGATTTTTGGAGCTCCCAACTCTACCATTTGCCATGATATAATCCCCTAACTGCAATTTGAATCTTACTCTCTCCAAGATACATTGTTAAGTAAAAAAAATAAAGATGGAGAGAAATGTGTATAGTATGCTGCTGCTGCTGCTGCTAAGTCACTTCAGTCGTGTTTGGCTCTGTGCGACCCCATAGACAGCAGCCCACCAGGCTCCTCTGTCCCTGGGATTCTCCAGGCAAGAACACTGGAGTGGGTTGCCATTGCCTTCTCCAGTATAGTATGCTACCAGTTACCTAAAAATAGGGGGTATATTTGCTTATAAACAGTGAAAAGACAGGCTATAAGATTAAAAAAGTATAGTTTTAAAATGAATTCTTAATGAATATAGGTACAAAAATCTTTATCAAAATATTAGCAAATAGAATTCAGCATTGGGCCTCTCTGATGGCTCAGTGGTAAAGAATCTGCTTGCCAATGCAGGAGACATGGGTTCAATCACTGGCCCAGGAAGCTCCTCATGCTGTGAAGCAACTAAGCCCATGTGTCACAACTACTGATCCCATGCTCTAGAGCCCAGGAATTGCAATTACCGAGCCCATGCACTGCAACTATTGAAGCCTGCATGCCCTAGAGTCTGCTCAGCAGCAAGAGAAGCCACCACAATGAAAAGCCCATGCACTGCAACAAAGAATAGCCCTTGCTTGCTGCAAGTAGAGAAAGGCCTGTGTAGCAACAAAGACCCTACACATAAATAAATAAATAAAATTATTTTTAAAATGTAAAATAAGAAGTATTATTGAAAAAAACTTTTAAAAAAGAATTCAGTATTATATAAAAAGAATTATACACCATATCTAGGTGGTACTTATTCCAAGAATGGAAAGATAATTCAATATTTAAAAATTAATCAATATAACCTACTATATTTACAGGTTAAAGAAGAAAAATCACATGATGATCATATCAATTAAAGCAGAAAAAAGCATTTAAAAAAATTAAACACCCATTCAGATGAAAATTCTAAGTGACCTAGGAGTAAAGGAATCTCCTAAACCTACTAAAGAATATCTACAAAAAAAAAACTGTAGTTAATATCATATTTAATGATGAAAGGCTGAATGTCTTATCCCTAAGATAAGGAACCAAGTAAGGATGTGCACTCCATCAATGCTACTTAACATAATGCTGGAAATTCTAGCCACCTCAGTAAGGCAAGAAAAGAAATTAAAAATAAATACAGATCAGGGCTTCCCTGGTGGCTCAGTGGTAAAGAATCTGCCTGCCAATGCAGGAGACATGATTTTGATCCCTGATCCAGGAAGATCCCACATGCCTGCATGCCCTAGAGCCTATGTTCCACAACAAGAGAAGCCAGCACACCACAATGAAGAGTAGCCCCCACTCACTGCAGCTAGAGAAAAGCCTGTGTGCAACAATGAAGACCCAGCAGAGCCAAAAATAAATAAATAAAAGAAAATGCCTTTGTGTAGAAAGAAAGGATTAAAAAGTTATTTCAAAAAAATGGCCATACTACTCAAAGCAAGCTGCAAATTTAATGCAATCCCTATCAAACTACCCATGACATTTTGCACAGAGCTGGAATAATAAAAGTTTATATGGAACCACAAAAGACCCAGAGTTGTCAAAGCAATTCTGAGGAGAAAAAAAAAGCTGGAGGTATAACCCTCCCAGACTTCAGACAATAATACAAAGCTACAGTAACCAAAACAGCATGGTACTGGCACAAAAACAGACATATAGGCCGATGGAACAAAATACAGAAACAAACCCATACACTTATGTTCAATTATTCTTTAACAAAGAAGGCAAGAATATGCAATGGAGAAAAGACAGTCTCTTCAGCAAGTGGTATTTGGAAAGCCAGACAGCCTTATGTAAGTCAATGGAATTAGAACACTCCCTGACACCATAACAAGCTCAAAATGGTTTAAAGACCTAAATATAAGACATGACACCATAAAACTTTTAGAAGAGAACATAGGCAAAATAGCCTGACATTGTTGTTATTGTTCAGTCGCTAAGTCATGTCTGACTCTTTGTGACTCCATGGACTGCAACATGCCAGGCTCCCCTGTCCTTCACTGTCTCCCAGAGTTTGCTCGAATTCTTGTCCCTTGAGCTGGTCATGCTATCTAACATAAATCTTTGACATATTCTCTGACATAAATCATAGCAATAATTTCTTAGATAAGTCTCCCCTCCCTAAGATAAAAGAAATAAAGGCAAAGATAAACAAAAATAATCTAATCAAACCAAAAACTTTAGCATAGCAAAGAAAACAGTCAACAAAATGAAAAAACAACCAAAGATTGAGAGAAAATATTTGCAAACCATGCAACCAACAAGGGGTTAATTTCCAAAATATACAAAGAGCTCAGAGAGCTCAATATAAAAATAAAAACTGGGCACAATACCTACATAGACATTTCTCCAAAGAGAGCACACAGGTGGTCAAAGACACATAAAAAGATATTCAATATCACTGATTGTTAGAGAAATGCAAAACAAAACCACAATGAGGTATCTTACCTCATATTCAGTAAGAATGGCTATCATCAAAAAGTCTACAAATTATAAATGCTGGAGAGGGTGTGGAGAAAAGGGAAATCTCCTACACTTTTGGTGGGAATGTAGTTATGCAACTACTATGGAAAATAGTATGGAGGTTCCTTAAAAAACTAAAAATGGAGCTACCATATGATCCAGCAACCCCACACCTGGGTATAAACCCAAAAGAGACAAAAACTCTAATTCTAAAAGATATATGTTCTCCAATGCTCATAGCAGCACTATTTACAATAGTCAAGACCTGGAAGCAATCAGTCTATCAACAGAAAATGGATAAAGAAAACATATATATATAATTATTAGATATAGTATTTAATATATTATATATATTTATAAATATAAATATATATTTATATCTATATTTATAAATATATATTTATATTATATTATAATAATTATTATATATAACATATAAATTATATAAATATTATATAAATATATATTTATAATATAATATATAATATATGTTATATATATATATTTTATATTTAATATTATATATTTTATATTCATTATATATATTATAATACAATATATTATAATATATAGTATTATAATATATTTATATTTATTATATATAAATATATATTATAGGTTTATATATATCATAATATATAAAATATATGTAATATAAATATATAATATATTGCTATATTAATTATTATATTATTAAATATTATATTAATACACATTATATTTTATATATGTATGTATTAAATCTATATTATACATATTTATATGTATATATTATATATTATTATATATTATATTATATATATTGTAATTATTGTTATATATATAATATAATATATAATATATGTGTATAAGCCCATCCATGTTGCTTCAAATGGCAATATTTCATTCTTTTTTATGGCTTAGTGACATTCCATTATATATATAATATCTATATATATTATATATATGATGTATAATATATAATATATATAATATATACATATAATATATATAATATATTATATCATACTATATACTATATAATTGTGTATTATATAGTATATAATATTATATATAATTATGTATATAATATATAATTATATATAATATATAATTATGTATATTTATATACAATTATATATATAATATATATATAAGCCCATCCATGTTGCTTCAAATGGCAATATTTCATTCTTTTTTATGGCTTAGTGACATTCCATTATATATATATAATATGTGTATATATAGATAGATATATAATATATATAATAATTATATATATCTTATATATATAGTTAATATATAATTATCATATTATATATATTATTGGTATAATAATTATATATTTATATCTTATATGTTTATAAGATATAATTAATATATAATATATAATTATATATAATATAATCATACATATTTAATTATATATAATTATATGTTATATAATTAATATATAATATAATCATATGTATAATTATATATTAATTATATATTATAGTATAATTATATATATATTATATAATATATATATAATTATTATATATACTATATCTCTATATATAGAGAGATATAATATATATATAATGGAATGTCACTAAGCCATAAAAAAGAATGAAATACTGCCATTTGAAGCAACATGGATGGGCCTAGAAGTTACCATTTTAAGTAAATAAGACTGACAAATATTATATAGTATCATTTATATGTGAAATCTAAAAAATAGTGCAAATGAATCTATTGATATTTACAAAGCAGACTCACAGACATAGAAAATCAACTTGTAGTTACCAAAGGGGAATGGAAGAGGTGGGAGGGATAAATTAGGAGTATGGGATAAACAGATACACATCACTATATAAAAAATAGATAAACAACAAAGATTTATTATATAACACAGGGAACTAGATTCAACATCTCGTAATAATTTAGAGTGGAAAATAATCTGAAATATATATGTATATAGATATGCATATATATATCTATCTGAACTACTTTGATGTGCACTTAAAACTCACTATTTATTATAAATCAATTATACTTCAATTAAATAGATACATATATACATGCAGGTCAGAAAGTAAGAAATAGAGCTCTTCATTTTTGCAGGTAACATGTGTTACAAAGAAAATCCCAAGTAATCTACTAAAATAACTCCTAGAGCTAGTGAGTGAATTCAGCAAGATCACAGGATGTAAGATGAATATATACACATCAATTGTACTTCTATAGAATAGGAATGAAAATATAAAAACTGAAAGTAAAAATACAATACCATTTACAATTGCTAAAAAAGGAAATGCAATAGGTGTAGATCTAACCCAGAAAAAAATTAGATATAAATTTAGCTAATGTTGTGTTGTCAGCTGTGATTTGTGGTTCATGCTAAAGCATCATCGCCATAACATCACTGCGAATGATGGCATGGAAGCATGTAACTTAAGTGACTTTAACAGTTCGCCTTTGACTTGACCTGTGGATTGAGATGAGATAGCGATAGCCTAATTTTTAACATTGTGAATATTGTGACCATGTATTTTAAGAGTTCAGATAATAATTACAATACAATACCAACGACATCACCAGGGGAAAAAGGCTAAAGGACCGTGTTTTATTCTAATTAGTTTTTCAGTTGAAGTATAGTTAACTTACAACATTACGGTAGTTTCAGGGGGACAGCAGATTTGGTTATACATATATATGTGTGCATGTGTGTGTGCTAAGTTGCTTCAGTCATGGCTGAGTCTTTGTGATTCTGTGGACTGTAGGCCGCTAGGCTCCTCTGTCCATGGGATTCTCCAGGCAAGAATACTGAAGCGGGTAGCCATGTCCTTCTCCAAGGGATCTTCCTGACCCAAGGATTGAACCCGAGTCTCCTTCGGCTTCTGCATTGCAGGCAGATTCTTTATTGCTGGGCCACCGGGAAAGCCCATATAAATGTATATATCCATATTATTTTTAAAATTCTTTTTCATTATAGATTGTCACAAGATATTGAATATACGACTATATACAATAGTGCTATATAATAACTCTTTTTGCTTATGTATTCTATGTACAGTAGTTTGTGTCTGTTAGTCCCATACTTCTAATTTATCCCTCCCCACCCCTTCTGCTTTAGTAACCATGTTTGTTTTCTTTTTTAAAATTTACTTTTACTGAATAATAATTGGATTACAATGTTGTGTGATTACTACTGTATGGCAAAGTGATTCAATTGTACATATATATACACTCTTTTTCATATTCTTTCCCATTAAGGCTTTCACAGGATATTGAATGTAGTTCCATGTGCTATACAGTAGGACCTTGCTTATCCATTCTATGCATACTAGTTTGCATCCACTAATCCAAACTCCCAGTCCAGCCCTCTCCCATCTCCTTCCCCCTTGGCAACCACCTGTCTGTTCTCTGTGTCCCTGATTCTGTTTCTGTTTCATAGATACATTCATTTGTGTCATATTTTAGATGCCACATAGCAGTGATATCATATGGTATTTGTCTTTTTTTCTGACTTACTTCACTTAGTATGATAATCTCTAGGCCCATCCAGGTTGCTGCAAATGGCACTATTTCGTTCTGTTTTTTAGTTGAGTAGTATTCCATTGTATACCTTTATACAAGTCCATTATGTATCCTTGTGCACATCTTCTTTTTTTAAAATTAATTTATTTATTACAATTAGAGGCTAATTACTTTACAATATTGTGGTGGCTTTTACCATACATTGACATGAATCAGTCACGGGTGTACATGTGTCCCCCAAAGCTGAACCCCCGCCCCACCTCCCTCCCCATCCCATCCTTCTGGGTTGTCCCAGCGCACCAGCTGTGAGTGCCCTGTTTCATGCATCGAACTTAGACTGGTCATTTATTTCACATATGTTAGTATACATGTTTCAACGCTATTCTTTCAAATCATCCCACCCTCACCTTCTCCCACAGAGTCCAAAAGTCTGTTCTTTATATCTGTGTCTATTTTGCTGTCTTGCATATAGGGTCATTGTTACCATCTTTCTAAATTCCATATATATGCGTTAATATACTGTATTGGTGTTTTCTTTCTGACTTACTTCTTTCTTTCTGTATAATAGGCTCCAGTTTCATCTATCTCATTAGAACTGACTCAAATGCTGAGTAATATTCCATTGCGTATATGTACCACAACTTTCTCATCCATTCGTCTGGCGATGGACAGCTAGATTGCTTCCATGTCCTGGCTATTGTAAACAGTGCTGCGATGAACATTGGGGTATAAGTGTCTCTTTCAATTCTGCTTTCCTCGGTGTGTATGCCCAGCAGTGGGATTGCTGGGTCATATGGCAGTTCTATTTCCAGTTTTTTAAGGAATCTCCACACTGTTCTCCATAGTGGCTGCACTAGTTTGCATTCCCACCAACAGCATAAGAGTGTTCCCTTTTCTCCATACCCTCTCCAGCATTTATTGCTTGTAGACTTTTTGACAGCAGCCCTTCTGACCAGTGTGAAATGGTAACTCATTGTGGTTTTGATTTGCATTTCTCTGATAATGAGTGATGTTGAGCATCTTTTTATGTGTTTGTTAGCCATCTGTATGTCTTCTTTGGAAAAATGTCTGTTTAGCTCTTTGGCCCATTTTTTGATTGGGTCATTTATTTTTCTGTTATTGAGTTGCATGAGCTGCTTGTATATTTTGGAGATTAATTCTTTGTCAGTTGCTTCATTTGCTATTATTTTCTCCCATTCTGAAGGCTGTCTTTTCACCTTGCTTATAGTTTCCTTTGTTGTGCAAAAGCTTTTAAGTTTAATTAGGTGCATTTGTTTATTTTTGCTTTTATTTCCATTACTCTGGGAGGTGGGTCATAGAGGATCTTGTTGTGATTTATATCAGAGAATGTTCTGCTTATATTTTCCTCTAGGAGTTTTATAGTTTCTGGTTTTACATGTAGATCTTTAATACATTTTGAGTTTATTTTTTATACACATCTTTGTCCATTCATCTGTCGATGGACATTTAGGTTGATTCCATGCCTTGGCTCTTGTGAATAGTGCTGCTATGAACATAGGGATTCATGTGTCTTTTTGAATTACAGTTTTGTCTGGATCTGTGCCCAGGAGTGGGATTGCTGGATCATATGCTAACTCCAGATATTCGATCTGGATTTAGAAAAGGCAGAGGAACCAGAGATCAAATTGCCAACATCTGTTGGATCATGGAAAAAGCAAGAGAATTCCAGAAAAAAACATCTACTTCTGCTTCATTGACTACACAAAAGCCTTTGACTGTGTTGATCACAACAAACTGTGGAAAATTCTTAAAGAGATAGAAATACCAGGCTACCTCACCTGTCTCCTGAGGAACCTGTATGCCTGTCAAGAAGCAACAGTTAGTACTGGACATGGAACAGCAGACTGGTTCCAAGTTGGGAAAGGAGTACATCAAGACTGTATATTGTCACACTGCTTATTTAACTTATATGCAGAGTACATCATGTGAAATGCCAGGCTGGATGAAGCACAAGCTAGAATCAAGATTACTGGGAGAGATATCAATAACTTCAGATATGCAGATGATATCACCATTATGGCAGAAAGTGAAGAGGAACTAAAGAGCCTCTTGATGAAGTTAGGAGAGTGAAAAAGTTGGCTTAAAGCTCAACATTCATACAACTAAGATCATGGCATCTGGTCCCATCACTTCATGGCAAATAGATGAGGGAAAAATGGAAACAGTAACAGACTTTATTGTCTTGGGCTCCAAAATCACTGTAGATGGTAACTGCAGCCATGAAATTAGAAGATGCTTGCTTCTTGGAAGGAAAGCTATGACCAACCTAGACAGCATATTAAAAAGCAGAGACGTTACTTTGCCAACAAAAGTCCACATAGTCAAAGCTATGGTTTTTCCAGTAGTCATGTATGGATGTGAGAGTTGGACCATAAAGAAAGCTGAGCGCTGAAGAATTGATGCTTTTGAACTGTGGTGTTGGAGAAGACTCTTGAGAGACCCTTGGACTGCAAGGAGATCAAAGCAGTCAATACTAAAGGAAATCAGCCCTGAATATTCATTGGAAGGACTGATCCTGAAGCTGAACCACCAATACTTTGGCCACCTGATGCAAAGAGCTGATTCAATAGAAAAGACTCTGATGCTGGGAAAGATTGAAGGCATGGGGAAAAGGGGACGACAGAGGATGAGGTGGTTGGATGGCATCACTGACTCAATTGACATGAGTTTGAGCAAGCTCTGGGAGATGGTGAAGGACAGGAAAGCCTGGCGTGCTTCAGTCCATGGGGTCGCAAAGAGTCGGACACGACGGAGGGACTGAACAACAGCAACAGTGGTAGTTCTAATTTTAGTTTTCTGAGGAATCTCCATACTGTTTTCCACAGTGACTGCACCAACTTACATTCCTACTAGCAGCAGAGGAGTGTTCCCCTTTCTCCACACCCTCTTCAGCATTCATTTGTAGACTTAAATGATGCCCATTCTGACCAGCATGAGATGGTAGCTTGCTGTAGTTTTGATTTACGTTTTTCTAATAATTAGTGATGTTGAGCATCTTTTCACGTGCCTATTGGCCATCTGTATTTCTTCTTTGGAGAAATGTCTCTTTAGGTCTTATGCCCATTTTTCAATTGGGTTGTTTTTATTGTTGAGTTTGTGTGAGCTATTTGTATATTTTGGAAATTAACCCCTTGTTGGTTGCATTGTTTGCAAATATTTTCTCCCATTCTGTAGATTGTTCTTTTTAAAAATAGGGTCTTTTTTTATAGGTTTTTTTTTTTTTAAAGATTTATTTGGCTGCCCCATGGCTTAGTTGCAGCATGTGGGATCTAGTTCTCTGACCAGGGATTGAACCTAGGCCCCTGCATTGGGAGCACAGAGTCTTACCCGCTGGACTACCAGGGAAGTCCCTCTTTTTGTTTTGTTTATAGTTTCCTTTGCTGGGCAAAAGTTTTAAGTTTTATTAGGTCCCACTGGTTTATTTTTATTTCTATTGCCTTGGGAGATCTGACCTAAGAAAACATTGGTACAATTTTTGCCTATGTTCTCTTCTATGAGTTTTATGATGTTGCATGTTATGTTTAAGGCTATAAGCCGTTTTGAGTTTATTTTTGTGTATGATGAGAGGGTATGTTCTAATTTTACTGTGCTGTCCAACTTTCCAAACACCACTTGCTGAAGAGACTTTTTCCCATTGTATATTATTGTCTCCTTTGTTGAAAATTAATTGATCATAGGCACATGAGTTTATTTTTGGGCTTTCTATTATGCTCCATTGATCCATATGGCTGTTTTGTTCCAATACCATGCTGTTTTGATTACTGTAGCTTTGTAGTATTGTCTAAAATCAGAAATGGTTATGCCTCCTGCTTTGTTCTTTTTCTTCAGGATTGCTTTGGTAATTATGGGTCTTCTATGCTCCA
Source organism: Cervus canadensis (assembly GCF_019320065.1). Lineage (NCBI taxonomy): Eukaryota > Metazoa > Chordata > Mammalia > Artiodactyla > Cervidae > Cervus > Cervus canadensis. Next base: position 24,222,745 of record NC_057386.1, read on the forward strand.
CATGACTTTCAGGATTATTTGTTCTAGTTCTCTGAAAGAGGCCATGGGTAATTTGACAGAGGTAACACTACATTTGTAGATTGCTTTGGGCAGTATGGCCATTTTAACAATATTAATTCCATAAGTTTGTTTTCTATGTCTGTGAGTCTGTTTTTGCTTTATTCATTTGTACAACTTTTTAGATTCCACATAGAAGTGATACCATATAATATTTGTCTTTCTCTGAATAACTGTGATATTTTGATGACAGACAGACACATACAACTGGATCAGGGAGGTAAATAATTAAAACAGAGGACTGCACAATATGCAGAAAAGAATTTGGGCTTGTAGAAGGGGCCATGACGCATACAGGGAGACTTGCATAGATGGAATCTCACAAATTTGGGATGAGTCAGGCAAGTAATTATAAATCGATCAAAAGTTTTTCATCTCCTAAAAGACACCAATCCTCAGTCACAAATAGTGGCTCAGGCATCCCACACGAATGATCAAGCATCCTTATATTGTTTCCTTGATGGCTCTGTGAAACTGAGTGAAGTTACATTTCCTGATTCAGAGGGTGCAACTAAATGTCCCATGGAAGAGCAAAAGGAGATGTTTCAATAACTTGGCCTCCGAGAGTGGAGAACTGATTTTTCAGATCTCACTAACAGTCATGCTGTGTATATCAAGTCTGAATCATGGCAATGAAAAGATGTTTCCCCCAGGTCTTAGGTACTTTATTTTGAAAAACAGTTTCAAACGGTCATCTTGATTTCTATGAAGATTTTAACACATTCACGGAAAACACAAAACTAAAGGTTGTTGATATCCTATCCAAATGCAAGCTAATCTTACTCCTCTATCTTGGATACTCAGCAGACAGGCAAATGTAAACTTTAGCAAATTCCATTCAGTCTGTAAACTTCTCACTGAAAAATAGAAAAGATCTAATCTGCCAAATGTCACGAACCTCCGCCCATAGTTCATCAGGCACTCTATCAGATCTAGTCCCTTAAATCTATTTCTCACTTCCACTGTATAATCATTAGGGATTTGATTTAGGTCATACCTGAATGGTCTAGTGGTTTTCCCTACTTTCTTCAATTTAAGTCTGAATTTGGCAATAAGGAGTTCATGGTCTGAGCCACAGTTAGCTCCCGGTCTTGTTTTTGCTGACTGTATAGAGCTTCTCTATCTTTGGCTGCAAAGAATATAATCAATCTGATTTATGTGTTGACCATCTAGTGATGTCAAAGAATGCTCAAACTACTGCACAATTGCACTCATCTCACATGCTAGCAAAGTAATGCTCAAAATTCTCCAAGCTGGGCTTCAGCAATACGTGAACCATGAACTTCCAGATGTTCAAGCTAGTTTTAGAAAAGGCAGAGGAACCAGAGAAAATTGCCAACATCCGCTGGATCATCAAAAAAGCAAGATAGAAAAACATCTATTTCTACTTTATTGACTATGCCAAAGTCTTTGACTGTGTGGATCACAATAAACTGGAAAATTCTGAAAGAGATGGAAATACTAGACCACCTGACCTGCCTCTTGAGAAACTTGTATGCAGGTCAGGATATAACAGTTAAAACTGGACATGGAACAACAGACTGGTTCCAAGTAGGAAAAGGAGTACGTCAAGGCTGTATATTGTCACCCTGGTTATTTAACTTATATGCAGAGTACATCATGAGAAATGCTGGACTGGAGGAAGCACAAGCTGCAATCAAGATTGCCAGGAGAAATATCAATAACCTCAGATATGCAGATGACACCACCCTTATGGCAGAAAGTGAAGAGGAATTAAAGAGCCTCTTGATGAAAGTGAAAGAGGAGAGTGAAAAAGTTGGCTTGAAGCTCAACATTCGGACAACTAAGATCATGGCCTCTGGTCTCATCACTTCATGGAAAACAGATGGGGAAACAGTGATAGACTTTACTTTTTTGGGCTCTAAAATCACTGCAGATGGTGACTGCAGCCATGAAATTAAAACACACTTACTCCTTGGAAGAAAAGTTATGACCAACCTAGACAGCACGTTAAAAAGCAGAGATATTACTTTGCCAACAAAGGTCTGTCTAGTCAAGGCTATGGTTTTTCCAGGAGTCATGTATGGATGTGAGAGTTGGACCATAAAGTAAACTGAGCACCAAAGAATTGATGCTTTTGAACCATGGTGTTGGAGAAGGCTCTTGAGAGTCCCTTGGACTGCAAGGAGATCCAACCAGTCCATCCTAAAGGAAATCAGTCCTGAATGTTCATTGGGAGGACTGATGTTGAAGCTGAAACTTCAATAATTTGGCCACCCGATGCAAAGAACTGACTCACTGGAAAAGACCCTGATGCTGGGAAAGATTGAAGGCAGGAGAAGAAGGGGATGACAGAGGATGAGGTGTTTGGATGGCATCACTGACTCAATGGACATGAGTTTGAGTAAACTCCAGGAGTTGGTGATGGACAGGGAGGCCTGGTGTGCTGCAGTCCATGGGGTTGCAAAGAGTTGGACACGACTGAGCAAATGAGCTGAACTGAACTGAATCTGCCAAATGGCCTGCACATCCTGTGCACAGTGCTGCTAAAAGGGTGTGATTTACTTACCTGTGATACTGAGGTTTTCACAACGAATTCTTTCAGTCACTTTTTAGTTTCCTCAAAATGTGCAGAAGCTCTTAATAAGTGTATTGACCTTGTATAAATGGAAGGAGATCGCTCCCTCAGACAAGTGCCCACAGGACAGCTATCAAGATTGCTGTCCATGGCAGAGATGTTAGAGTGTTGACCTGTTGTAAATTCATATTTTTAAAGAATGAATTTGGAAGTACATTAAAGATGAGAATGGAGAAAGGGATTAGAGTAAAACAAATGTTTATGCTATTTCTCCAAAACTGTTTGATGACCTTTACAGAGGCCATGAGGAGCCTAGAAAAGGATGAACCAACCACATCTGAGTTGTTCAATGTTATTTGTAGCTCGTGACAAAAACTCATACAGAAAAAAAAATCTCATACTTTGGAAATAAGGCTGCTTCAAGACTTTCTTAATTTCTCTACTAAAACTTGAACTGATTTGAAATCTGTTAGTCTGGGTTCTGCAGACAAACAGAACCAATAGGACATTACATAGACACTGGGCTTCCCAGGTGGCGCTAGTGGTAAAGAATCCACCAGCAAATGCAGGAGACGCAGGAAACACGGGTTCAATCCCTGGGTTGAGAAGATCCCCTGGAGTAGGAAATGGCAACCCACTCCAGTATTCTTGCCTGGAAAGTTCCATGGACAGGCTATAGTCCATGAGGTCGCAGAGAGTCAGACACAACTGACCATGTTGTACTACATAGAAAGATATAGATAGATATGGGTGACCAGATCTGTCCATCTATATCTACATGTATATAGATACACACTTATTCATTTTAAGAATTGGCTCATGTGGTTTTGGTGGTTGAGAAGACTTCTGTATCTACGGTCAGCAAGCTGAAGACCCAAGGGAGCTGACAGTGTGGTTCCTGTCCATGTCCCAAAACCTGAGACCCAGGAGAGCCAATGGTATAAGTTGTAGTCTCAGTCTGGCACTCAGGCTTTCAAAGGAGTGGATGAGGTCCCCCATGTAGAAGAGAGCAACCTACAGACTCAAGTGTATTCAGTCTACTGATTCCAAGGCTAATCTCATTCAGAAACACCCTCACAGACACATCCAGAAAAATGTTTAACCAAATATCTGGGCACCCCAGTGACCTAATCCAGCTGACACCTAAAAGAAACCTTCGCAGAAATCAACTTCGATTTCACAAATTCAAATTACCTCTGTGCTCTAAACCATTTTCCCGAAGAAAGAAGTTAAGCTTCTGATGACATCTGAGTATTTAAAAATTATGGACATTTTAGATACGGACAGTCTATATGATGAATTCATAGATGCAAAAGACTGGATTGATAAACAGCTGGTTGACCAAAACAGGTCTGTAGATAAAAGTGGACGGACATTTCTCAAGAGCTGTGAACTGATTTCCACAATCTGAAAATGCTGAAATGTTTTTGTTGAGAGGATTTTTAGTTCGTCATCATGTTGGACTGACACAAGGAATCAGTATAATGTGGGCTTGATATGAGCAGAACTGTAGGTCCAAGTGAATTTTACATTTGCCTGTCTGAAGTTGCACTATTACATAAAAGACAAGAAGGCCATCCTAAATAAAGACCTCAGGCAGTTCAGTTACTGGAAAAGAAAACAGAAAGAGTCAAATTGCCCTACCATGCCACAGGACAGGAAGAGAGATGTTAGTGCTCTTTTTAAAATTAAATACGGATAATATCTATTTCATTTGTCCTATTATATTTCTGTTCTCCTTTTAAAAGACTCTTATTTATGTATCTTAAGAATACACAGTAATATAGCCCACAGAATTTTAATTTCAATAAGGAGTTTCCAAGAATTAAAATAAATTTATAAAATTATATGAGGACAAAAAAAAAGATGTTATAAAAATATTGTTATATTTGTTTGGTCCTACTATCAATGAGTGCTAATCTCCTCTTTTAACTAATCCTATTGTTTTGTTTACATAACAGCATTTATGGACCAGAAAAGCAAATAATAGAGAATAACATGTAATTTCAAATAGATAACTATTTTCATATATTAATGTTAAAGTCATAGAGCATGGATATACTATATATGATATTATTATGCTCTTATATGTTTTTCTGGTATGACTGTGTCCCAGGTTAACTTTAAAAAATCGGTCACGCATGTATGAAGTGATTCGCTGCCTTTGAAAGGCAGGGTCCGGACAGAACTCGGTTCACCGAGCTCAAATGATGTCACCAGTCCACTCTATCTCTCTGTTTGCTTTCCGTGTCCCCCCCTCCCAGCCTGCTCTTACATTATCCCCAACAGTCCAAACCAGGAAAGTGCTTCCCAGGAGGCAGTCCTGGGATTGGGTTTCAGTGGGTGCCCTGAACCCCTTGCATGGCCTCCAAAGGGAGTTGCCAGCTCCCACACACACAGGTTACAAGAGTGGAGAAGTGCTTCCCTAAAGGGAAATTGAGGGGCTCTTACCAGAAGGGGGAATAGATGCTGTGTGGGCAGAAGCATCCTCAGCTGTCCATTACCCGGCCAGCCAGGAGCCAGAGTGCTTTCTGCTAAATCGCTTTTGTCCAGATCCCTGGAGCCAAACAAACACACATTTATTTGATCACTTACCATATTTACTGAGATGATCTATCGATGTGTGTCTCTTACCGATTGGACAGTGAGTTTCCCAAGGTCAGGGACCACGTCTGATTCCTGCTCTGTCCTCAACGCCTCCCACTCAGCCAGGTGCTCAGGTCGCAGATGCTCAGTAATGTCCCTGGGATCCTGCTCTTGCATCTGTTCCCAGCTGTCACTTCATACAGGCCTTGCACAGTCTCTTCCACTTCTCTGGCCTTTCAATCTGCAGCTCCGGCACAGGCCGTTCCCCCCAAGTCCAGAACTGGGCAGACACTCTCTTCTGGACACTGTAACTGGGGCATCCCAAAGGCAGCTCAAACACCATCTGTTGGAAACGGAATCTTCCATCACCATCCTAAACCTTCTCCTTCATTGCTCCCCTTCTCGGCAACAGCAGCATGTCACTCAGTGACTACGCTCCCACCTGCCACAGTCACTCCCCGAGGGTTACTGAGCCAGTCTCCAAAATACCTGTCAGTTTTCCTGCCGTGTTCACCCCACTGCCCTGCCTCCCCACCCAACCCAGGCCTCCCTCCCCTGACGTCCTACCCCAGGCCTCTCTCAACCCGGCTCTCATGGGTAACAGGAAGTGCAGCTCAAAGCCCTTGGGAGCATCATCTTCACCTTCAGGCCCACCCAGCAGCACTTCAGCCCTGCAGACTCCAGCCCTGCCAAGAGCCCTGCATTCCCTCGGGGCCAGCTGGGAGCATGTGCCCCTCTCCGAGTCCGTCTTCCTTTAGGTGCTAACCCCTTCTTGTCCTTGGAGACCAAGCTTACCTCCACGGTGGAAGCCCCCCATGAGCCACAGCCCAGTCCCTCAGCTCAAAGCCCCACCCCGGGCTCCTAGGACCTCTGTACTTTTCTCTTCTCTACTTTGTCTGTCTACTATTGTACTAGACAGCAATCTGGTTTCCTACGGTAAAACCTCTGTGGTTAGCAGGTGGTTTCTCTTCTACCAGTCTCTCCCTCTAGACTGTGAGTGCCAAGGAGGCAGGATGACACCCTTAACCTTGGACCTCAGTCAGAATTTATCACATAGTAAGTGCTCATCAGTCGTGACATGAGTGATCCGTGGACCAGTGACGGCAGGGTTTGGCAAACTTTGTAAAGGGCCGGATAGGAAATATTTCAGCCTTTGCAGGTCCTGTGGTCTCTGTTACGAGAAAGCAGCCACAGTCAACAGTAAGTAACACTGTATTTGCAAAATCAAGTTGGATTTATTCTGTGGACTGCAGTTTGCCAGCTCCTGCATTATATGGATGAACTCCCTCAGCGCTTGGGGCCAACTTCCGCCCAACTTTCAATGCTCAGTGAGACCTGGGCCTGCTTGCTGCTCTGACCAGCCTCCCTTCTCAGCCTGCCCAAAAGGCCCTTCCCCCATCCCCTTCTCTCACCGTCCCACCCCATTCCACTCTATGCGCCTCATCACCCCCTTCAGGCTCCCAGCTACCTATGACTCAGAGTTCAGCTTTCTTTCCCTGGGGCTCCTCCCGCCCAGCCACACGGACTCCCCATCATTCCCACCTTGACACAATGACTGGCCCTTTGGACAAAGGAATGACAAGCAGATATTTACCATGAATAGCATTTCCTTGGCTGATCAGAAGCACTTTCCTTCGCAAAGAAGTTTACCTGTGGTTTTCCATTCTTGTCAGCCCCTGCCTCTTACCTTTAGCTGGGTTCCCTGAGGATTTTCCCCTAAAGACTCAGCCCTCCTGGCCCCTACCCTGCCACTGTGTGGCAATCAGCAGTCTGAGCTGAGCAGCATCCTGGCACCCAAGGGCTGGAAGTTTGGGGAGCACTGGAAGAAAGCACCCTGGGAAGAACCCTGGTATTTCCCCCAGAGTACCATCAAGTCCCCTTGGAGTGGTTTTGTGGGCAAAATAGCTCAGCTGGGGGACTGGAGTGGCAGAGGAGGGCCAGCATGGGTGCAACGGGAACCACTGCTTGGGGACAGGTTTGCACTTATTCCTGGGCTTCCCCTTCGGGGACTCCAGAGATCCCTGGTGCCCCCAGTAAAAGTGGGGTCTCTGACTAAGAAGCAAGAAAAGAATGGATGTCAGGGATGGGAAACCAATGATCTCACCACAATGGGATGCTTCCTTACAAGTACAGAAAAGAAGGGAACATCCGAGAAGTCATGTTTGTTCTACAACTGGCCCTGAGGATGAAGAGCAAGACAGGGGATGGAGAGGGTGGAGGCAGTTATGGAAACTGGACCAATGGAGGGAGGGAAGATGTGGGCATCAGCCAGGTGTGGAGAGGCAGAGGCACCCCAATTATACAGATGGGGAAGCAAAGGCCCAGAGAGGGGCCGTGACCTGCCCACAGTCACACAGCCATGTCTCCCATCTCCAGGCTGGGCATTTCTCCAGGTTAGAGCTGTCAAGTTCATCACAGACCTGGTGGGTCTCCACAGTGTCCTGCTCGGTGAGGTGGACGGGCAGTGTGTCTCTGGGCCTGGGTGTCCATCAGGGATTTCCAGACCCCCACCCAGAGCAACCTGGAATCTGCCTTTCTTCCTCGAAGGAGAAGGAGGCCAAGTTTTCTCATATGAATGGAGAGGGAGGGGCCAAAAACCCATCCTGGCACAAACCAGTCAGCTCAATATGTTTAGAAGCAGAAGGAGAAACAGGCAGACAGACAGAATTCCTGCCAGTCCTTGGCCCCGCCCCTCCTGCCTCTCATCCTCTTAGTCTTTCTCTGTCTTGAAAAGAGGTCAGACCATATGAGCAAAGGTGAGGGAGAAATCTCTTTCCTTGGAGATTTTAAAAAATAACACTGCCTAAGCGTGCTGGAAAAGACGGTCGTGACCTGGAGGCAGGAGGAGGGTCAAGGTCACCCTTGGATGAGTCTTTTTTTTTTTTCCTTGAATGAGTCTTAATGGTCGCAATCCAGGCCTCGGAGATTGGAGAAGGGTGATGCCGGGCCCTGATCGCCGGCTGCAGTAAGCGAAATCGCCACCAGGTGGCAGGCCTGCCTATTTCTAACAGATGAGGACTCTGGCTGCTGGGAACTCAAATTGGTTGCCGTATTTGTTTACTCATCCGTCATTTATTCATTCACGGTTTTTATTCCCCAAGCACTTTGGACTCCTCATATATGCCAGCGGGCATTGTGCTAGGTGTAAGGAGGAAACAAAAGTGGCCGAGACAAGGGCTGTGTTAGAGGCACCTCTCACAGCTCCTCTCTGCTTAGCAGCCGGTCCCACACGCAGAGGAGGGTCCATGGGGCGTGGGTCACGTCTGCTGCCTAGGTTGGTTCCTACTGCAGCCACGTGGGATGGAGCCCCTTGCCTATGATCTGCAGAGAGAGCCAACGGGCTGTGGGCCCTGAGTGAGGTTTGGATGGCATCCCATCCCGGTGTCAGATCGCCCACAGCAGGTCTCAGGTGTAGCCGCACAGTGGTCCCTGGGGCTGAGGTTTTCTCCATCTCTGTTCCTCCTCCAGCCAGGACCAACCTCAAACCACCAGCCTCTCCCCCCGCCCTTCCTCCCTTCAACCGCTATGTTCTGGCAGCTTTCCTTAGAAATATCCATCCAGAGAGCCCAGAGTGGGCCCCTGGAGCAGACCCAGGGCCTGGATGCCCTGGGGCCACTGTGCACCATCTGCCTTCCTCAAGCCTGGCTCCTACCCCACCCCTGTTCTGGGCACCCAGGGCCAGCGTTCACCTCCAGAGCACTGGTCTCCCATGTGCTGGAAGCATCGTGGCTTGACTCCTCACTCCATCCCCACCTGAGGTACAGTCTCAGAAGGCCAGGGATCTCGACTTGCTCCCCATAGATGCCCCAGGACCTTGCACAGTGTCCAACAACAAATGTGGGCTGAATCACTCACTGGAGGTGAGGGAATGCAGCTATGCAAAAGCTTCGAGGTCTTCAGGGGAGGCCCCATGGATCCACAGGAAGGCAAGGTGGACAAGGGTAAGCTTGGATGCTAAGAACACACCTGAGACTTCCCAAGTAGCCGCCTTGAATTGAATTAGAGGAACCCCTGGATCAACCTCAGTGAGGACCACCAGAGCCCCAGTCTTCTCCTTATGCACCCGAACTCCAGACCCAGCAGAGTTGGGGTAGCATCCCCTGGGGTCACTCTTTAAACAGGGCCCCCAGATAGCTTCCTCAGCCAGCAGCCACAGAACCCTGTCCTCTGGAAGAGTGCCAGCCGCTGTTGTGCCTTGCTTCCTTCTCCCTCTCTTCCTGCCCCAGCTTCCCTGGCAACTGGGAACCCCCTTGCTCAACCCAGCCCTGTGCCTTCTGACTCACGGTGCAGCTCAGCTAGAAAGCATCTGGCCATGCCCATGGCTCTGGCATCTGGCTCATTGCCCTACATGAGGAACACCCCTCCCTCACATCCTCCATGTGTTTCCTCCATTAGAATTATGTCCACTGAAAACTTCCCCACTCCCCAGAAACCCTCTCTGATAAGTGGGAATGGGGCAAAGCACCCCAGCCCCAGTACTGGGTGCCAGGTGGAGTGGGAGTCCTGATCTTATCAGCTCATCACATTCCGAACATTCCCCGTGGGCAGGGGAGGAGGGAGGCCAGGAGAGGAGAGTGCTGCTTGACTGCAACATCCTGTGTCTCTGTTTGCTCCTGTTCTCCCCCCACCCCCACCCCAGCCCAAGCCCCAAGTCCCCTCTATGTGCCTCGCAAGCCCTCCTTGGACCCCATGTCTGGTTCCTTCCTCATCCTTTTCTAGTCTCTTCTGAGAGTTCCCCCAAAGCCCCCTCCCAAACTGTGCAGGACCAGAAGTGAAGGCCAGCTCCTCCACCCACCTCCCACATGCACCAGCCTTGGGCCCCCTTCCTCTCTTGCTGGAGGAGGGGCTGCCTGATCACATTTTTTACACAATGTCTGTGGATATTCAGACAAAGTTGTCCTTTTCCTAAACACTTGAACCCACATCCCTCTGCCTTCTGGCCACCTCCTAATTTCTAACCAGAGAGCAGTGACTGAAGGGGGAGCTGGGAGCCAGGAACCTAAAGTTCTAATTCTGGCTCCTGCCACTAACTTACTGACATGAGGCTTGTCACCACCCTGCTCTGAGCCTCAGCTTCCCTCAAGAATGACAAGGATGGACTGGTGGTCTCATGTTGTTCAGTCTAAGGGGAACACTCGGTGATTCCTTAGACTAAAATCTTGGTGGAGGACATGGAAGGGAGTCGTCAGGGAGGTGCTCCCTCTTTGGAGACAACTCCATTTTAGTTTTCTGGCGAGGAGCAGGCCATTCCTAGGGGTGCTGCTCCCCCAAGTGTTCCCCACCCCAGGTCCTCTTCTCTCATCAGAAAAATGTTTCCAACAAAGAAGTACCATAAAGACTATCACCAAGCGCGTGTGTGCACACACACACACACACTCACACATACACAGAGCCAACATCAAGCTTCATGGTGAATTACTGAAAACTCTTCTACTGAGGTTAGGAACCAGATAAGGTTCTCACTCACTATCACCACTCTGACCAGCACTACACTTGGAAGTCCCAGACAGGGCAATGAAGCAAAACATAAAAGCTATTTAAAAAAAAAAAAAAAGCTATAAGAACTGAAAAGGAAAAAATAAAACTAACAACATTTTTTGGGGGAAGAGTGAATCATATATCTTATTTTTTTCACTGTATGAAAGATTCTTTAAATTCTGTAGTGCTTTACAATTTTCAAAAGTTTCACACACATGATTTCATATAATCCCATGGTAATTTTTCCCCCTACCCCTATATTGCCTCTTCCCATTTCCCTCTCCCCATTGGTAACCACTAGTTTGTACTCTGTTTCTGTGAATTTGCTTCCATTTTGTTTTATTCATTAGTTTGTGGTCTTTTTTAGACTTCACATGTAAGTAATATCATGCAGCATTTGTCTTTGACTTATTTCATTTAGCATAATGCCCTCCAAGTCCAACCTTTGCTACAAATAGCAAAATTTCATTCTTTTTTTTATGACAGAGTAGTATTCCAGTGTGTGTGTGTGTGTGTGTGTGTGTGTACCACATCTTCTTTATCCATTTATCCATTGATGAACATTTAGGTTGCTTTCCTACCTTGGCAATTGTAAATAATGCTTCTACAAACGGGAAAACTGATGGTGCTAGTGGTAAAGAACCCGCTTGCCAATGCAGGACACATAAAAAACTCAGTTTCGATCTCTGGGTTGGGAAGATCCCCTGGAGGAGGAAATGGCAACCCACTCCAGTATTCTTGCTTGGAGAATACCATAGACTGAAGAGACTGGTGGGCTACAGTCCCTAAGGTCACAAAGAGTTGGGCATGACTCAAGTGACTTAGCATGCACACACCAATATTTAGATGCATATGGTACACAGAGAAAATCCAAAAAATATATAAACTATTAGAATAAATAAGTGGATTTAGCAAGGTCATTGGATATAAAATCAGTATAAGAAATTAAATGTTTTCCAATATATTACCAATGTACAATTAAGGAAAGGAATTTATTTGAAAACACCATTTATACACCATAAAATTATCAAATACCTGTATGCTAAGTCACTTCAGTCATGTTCAACTCCTTGTGACCCCATGGACTCTAGCCTGCCAGGCTCCTCCGTCCATGGGATTCTCCAGGCAAGAATAATGGAATGGATTGCCATTTCCTCCTACAGGGGATCTTTTGGACCCAGGGATCTAACCTGGATCTCTACGCCCCTTGCGTTGGCAGGTGGGTTCTTTACCACTTAGCACCACCTGGGAAGCCACAAACTAATCTCAGTGCAACCCAGATAGGACTCGAACCCACAATCCCCAGCTCTGGAGGCTGATGCCTTATCCATTAGGCCACTGGGTCAACACATCAAATACCTACCTAGAAGTGAAAGTGAAAGTGAAAGTTGCTCAATTGTGTTCGACTCTTCGCAACCCCATGGACTATACAGTCCATGGAATTCTCCGGGCCAGAATACTGGAGTGGGTAGCTGTTCCCTTCTCCAGGGGATCTTCCCAACCCAGGGATCAAACCCAGGTATCCTGCATTTGCAGGCAGGTTCTTTACCAGCTGAGGGAAGCCCAAGAAATAAATCTAACCAAAACAGTGCAAGAATAATCAATATACAGAAAATCACAAAATGTAACTGAGAAATACTTTAAAATACCTAAATTAATGGAGGGATATACTATGTTCATGAATTGGAAGACTGAATATTGTAAAGGTGTTCATCCTCCACAAATAAAACTCAATGCAAACTCAATGCAAACAAATTCAATGAACTCTCAATCAAAATCCTAGTGGGAATGTGTATGTGTGTGAGTTTGTGTATGTAAATTGACATGCTGATTCTAAAATTTATGTAGAAATGCGAAAGACCAAGAAATGCCAAGACACCTTAGTAGAAGAGTAAAGCAAAAGAATTCCAATACCACATATATTAAGACAGTTTGGTATTCGTGCAAGAACAGACCAGATAGAACAAAATACAGAGCCCCAAAACAGACCCATACAAATGTGGCCACTTGATTTTTGACACAGATGATACAGCTATGCTATACTGGGAAAAGAAAGGTCTTTTCAGACTGGTGCTGGGTCAATTGGATATCCATTTGGAAGAAAAGTATCTTTTGAAAATTGAACTAGAATTGATATACAACATTATATTAGTCTCAGGTGTATAACATAATGATTCTTCTTTTGTATACCTTGCAAAATGATCACCACAGTAAGTCTAGTTATTATCTGGAAAAAATATATTTTGACCCTTGTTTCACACCACATCAAAAATAGATTCAGGATAAGTTTAGATCTAGATATAAAAGGTAAGGCGACTGGAAGAAAGCATAGAATCTTCATGTCTTTGGGGTGGGGAAATATTTCTTAAAGAGGGCACACAAAGTGCTAACCATAAAGGATAAAATTTTATAAATTATTCTACATTAAAATTAAGGACTTCTATTTATCACAAGTCACCATTAAGAAAGTGGAAACATAAGCTACAGAGTTGGAGACAGTATTTGTAATGCAAAGGGCTTGTATCCAGAAAATAGAAAGAACTCTTACAGATTAATAGGAAGAAGATGGACAACTCAATAGAAAACGGGCCAGAGGCTCGAACAGGAACTTCACAAACAAGGCTTTGGAAATGGCCTGTCAACATATGGGAAGATGCTCAATATTATCAGTCACCAGGGAAGCATATATACCATACAGAGCTAAAATGAAAAAGACTGACACTGTAAAGTATTGGTGGGATGTGAAACATATAGCACTCTTGTACCCAGCTGGTGGGAGTAAGTTGGTGCAACCACTTTGGAAAATTTATAGCAGCATCAACTAAAGATGAACTTGTCCAGCCCCTGGTGGTGGTTTAGGTGGTTTAGTCACTCAGTCATTTCTGACTCTTGTGACCCCATGGACTGGGGCCCACCAGACTCCTCTGTCCATGGAATTTTCCAGGCAAGAATACTGGAGTTAGTTGCCATTTCCTTCTCCAGGGAATCTTCCTGACCCAGGGATTGAACCCAGGTCTCTTATATCTCCTGCATTGCAGGTGGATTCTTTACCAACTGAGCCACGAAGGAAGCCCAACTCCTATGGCCTAACAATATCCCATCTGGGTGTATATCCAACGGAAAAGCATACATTATGCCCCAAAAGATAGGTGCAAGAATATTCACCACAGCACTATTGTCAGCAGCCATGAATTTTAAAAGTTGGATGTCCATCAGCAGAATAGACAAATAAAAAGTGATGTGTTCATATGATGGCGTATTTACTTTACAGCAAAGCAAAGGAACAAACTACAGCTATAAGAAACAATGTGGAGGATCTAACAAGCTTAATGTTGAACAACAACAACAAAAAAGCCAGACACAGAAGAACATACATTGTTTGATGCTGTTGATCAGCTCAGTTCAGTTCAGTCACTCAGTCGCGTCTGACTCTTTGCGACTCCATGAACCACAGCACGCCAGGCCTCCGTGTCCATCACCAACCCCCGGAGTTTACCCAAACTCATGTCCATCAAGTTGGTGATGCCATCCAGCCATCTTATCCTCTGTCGTCCCCTTCTCCTCCTGCCCTCAATCTTTCCCAGCATTAGGGTCTTTTCAAACGAGTCAGCTCTTCGTATCAGGTGGCCAAAGTATTGGAGTTTCAGCTTCAACATCAGTCCTTCCAATGAACACCCAGGACTAATCTCCTCTAGGATGGACTGGTTGGATCTCCTTGCAGTCCAAGGAACTCTCAAGAGTCTTCTCCAACACCATGGTTCAAAAATGTCAATTCTTCTGTGCTCAGCTTTCTTTATAGTCCAACTCTCACATCCATACATGACTACTGGAAAAACCATAGCCTTGACTAGATGGACCTTTGTTGACAAAGCAATTTCTCTACTTTTTAATATGTTGTCTAGGTTGGTTATAACTTTCCTTCCAAGGAGTAAGGGTCTTTTAATTTCATGGCTGAAATCACCATCTGCAGTGATTTTGGAGCCCCCAAAAATAAAGCCAGTCACTGTTTCCACGGTTTCCCCATCTATTTGCCATGAAGTGATGGGACCAGAGGCCATGATCTTAGTTGTCTGAGTGTTGAGCTTCAAGCCAACTTTTTCACTCTCCTCTTTCATTTTCATCAAGAGGCTCTTTAGTTCCTCTTCACTTTCTGCCATAAGGGTGGTGTCATCTGCATATCTGAGGTTATTGATATTTCTCCCTGCAGTCTTGGTTCCAGCTTGTGCTTCTTCCAGCCAAGTGTTTCTCATGATGTACTCTGCATGTAAGTTAAATAAGCAGGGTGACAATATACAGCCTTGACGTACTCCTTTTCCTATTTGGAACCAGTCTATTGTTCCATGTCCAGTTCTAACTGTTGTTTCCTGACCTGCATACAGGTTTCTCAAGAGGCAGGTCAGGTGGGCTAGTATTCCCATCTCTTTCAGAATTTCCCACAGTTTATTGCGATCCAGAGTCAAAGACTTTGGCATAGTCAACAAAGCAGAAATAGATGTTTTTCTGGAACTCTCTTGCTTTTTCAATGATCCAGCGGATGTTGGCAATTTGATCTCTGGTTCCTTGGATGCTGTTGATAGAAAGTCCAAAACCAGGTAAAAGCACTCTGAGGCACTAGAAGTCAAGGTGGTGATTATCTTTGGGGAAGCAAAAATTAGCAGGAAGAAAGAGGAGTTTGGGGCAATGCTGGAATTAATCTATTTTCTAATCTTCATTCTGGTTACATATTGTGTTCATTTTGTGAAAATCTGTTTCACAAAAAAGAGCCCTTTTCTATCTGTGTGTTACACTTCAATAAAACATTCACGTTACAATAAAATTAAATGGTGGCTCAGAGAGACCAGTGAACTTGCTCAGGATCACACAGCTCTGAGACGGCCAGTTAGAAGTTCTAGGTTTCTACTCCTGCTTTGTTCTCTGACCTGGAAGGTCCTGGACAATTTTCTTTCTATTCTGGGGTTCAGTTTCCCCATCTATATGGAGTGGGAAGAAAACAAAACCACAGTTGCTATTATAAAAGCTGGCAGCAGAATTCCCCTGAGAGGAGACTCTGCCTGGGAAATAACTTGCTGGACTCTCCCTGGGCATGAAAGAAAGAGTGGTGAGGCCCCAGCTAATAGCCTTTGGCTCTCTGGGTTTCAGGGGAGAGTTCTTGAGGAGAGATGTGGGTGAGGCGGAAGGAGACAGAGGGAGGCGGAAAACCAGCCAGGTAACAAGATGGCGGGCGACGAGGGTGAGGTGAAAACGTGGCAGCTGGCCGTGAAAGGAGAGGACAGCTGTGGGGCTTAAAGACCAGACACTCACCTCTTGCTCCAGCACCCTCGCCCTGAAGGAATTTTTCCCCACCCTCACTGCCTTGAGTGACTAGAATTCAAGGAGGAATTAAGAAGGGGGGCGGCGCTGCATTCCATACCTGGGCTGACAAAGTGCAGAGCCAACAGCCCACAGGTGAGAGGCAGAGAAGTGGAGAATTCAGCAGAAGCTGGGACCCTCAGGGTAGGGGCTCATGTTGCTTCAGTATGATTTTTTTAATGCGAGAGGGGAAAGGTGAACCTGGAAGTTTGGAGCACTCGAGTTCCTTTGGTGACTGACCCTTGGTTTCCATGTGAACCAGACCGGGAGACTGGATATGGCTTAGGGCCCACTGCACTCAGCTAACTTCCCCCAAGCCCCTTCCTGCACTGGTATAGGGCTGCAGAAGGTCAGACCCTTTCAGCCAGATGTTACACAGACACACAGACACCGTGGAGAATGTCAGTGGCCAAACGCCAAGATGGCTGGAGGAAGCCATGGAGATGCATCCTGCTGACATCACATCCAAGAGCTTGAAGTAGCCCCCTTCCCAACCCATCTCCACCCTGTCCTGTCCAGGTCTGTCCTTGGGTAGAAGGACCCTGACACTCCCAAAGGAAGAGTCAGCAGCCCTGAGGAGCTGAGACTGAAGGATGGGGTGAGATGGGGGGTACCTTCAGCTCCTCCCAGGGTGAGCAGGAGGATGAGTGGGGTGACGCTTACCACAGCACCTCCATTGCCTCTCACAGTTGGGAAACCCCAGTCCTCTGCAATAGGTGCAGGGCCTCACCTCTCACAGACCTGTCACCCATCACCCCGGGTGAGGTGCAGAAGGGCAAGAAGCATGCTTTGCTTCTGGGGATAAAGGAGGTTCTAGGTCAGGTGGGAGTGAGGGGGTAGCAAGGGTGAAACAAAACCTCCTCATTAAGGCCTGACTCTGAAGGTCACCACCTCCAGCAGACCTTCCCAAATGTCCTCATTAAAGAAGCTGTCCCCACCCTCATCCCCAGCTCCTACCTCTCAGAACATAGGCATGCCAGCTTCCCACTCCAGTGGGGGTCTGCTCTGGCTATCCCCCCACCACCGCTGACCGACTTCTGAACAGCTGGGGCTAGGGCTAGGGCTCCTCTGGGTCTCCCCCAGGCTGCCAAGGTGTGCTTTGCACACAGCAGGTGTTCACCAGTACTTCACCAGCATGTGTTCACACATGCCACCTGGAAGACTTACTGAGGGAGGGATCGAAGGAGGGAGCCCAGGAGGACCTTCCAGAGTTTAGGGGAGAAGTGGAGGGCTCAGATATCCTGGGATAGCCACTGCCCACTGAACCCTGATTCTAGGGCAGACATGCCCTTGCTGCCCTCGCTGGGGCCCCCAAAAGGCATGGAAGGACCAGCCCACCCCATAATCAGTCCCAGGTGTGGAAGCCCAGGTCTGGGAAGGAGAGGCCATAACTGGGCAGAGGGCTCGTCTTTTCCTGCAGCCTTGGCCCCACAGGGTCTGGAGTCTCTCAGGCCAACAGCCCCTCCCAACAGGGGTCAGGGCAGAATGAGGCTCCCCAGGAGGCAGGGTGGCTCCCCTCACTGTTCTCAGGGGTGTTTGCAGGCAAAGGGTGGCCTTCAGGGAAGAGGAGCAGGTGTTTACCTGGTTGGGAGAGGCTTGGCTGAAGTTCAAGTTGAGCTACTTTACCACGCCCTGGGGGAAGGATATGCTGTTTGCTCCTATGTTGCTGCCCTAAACCTCCTAGGGAAGGGTGGGGTTGGATGGGACAGAGAAGCTGAGTGTCTCTGTCGCGGCCGTGGAGATCCACAGCTACTTCTCCTAGCCTGGCCCCTCCTCCCACCAGACCTCTCTTGGGTGGGCGGATACTTGTTCCAGCATGTCTGGTAGAGATGAGAGATGAGGAGAGAAGGGACAGAGAGACAGAGGAAGACAGGAAGGACTCAGGGCAGCGATAGGGTGATAAGGGCAGAGGAGGGGGCAAGGGAGAAGGCTCCAGAAGGCACTTGGGCAGAGGCCCGGGGAGTGGGGCAGGGCTGCCCGTTTTCCTGGACCAGAGAGAAGGAGCCACACAGGGCTGGCCCCTGTACACTACCCAGAAGCGGCATCTTAGCTTTCCGGGGGCCCACGCGTGCCTCTAGTTCTAAGGGTGTGTCTGAGGGCTGTGGCGCATGATGGGATGGTGTGCTCTGGGAGGGGACTGCTTGTCAGCAAATCCCCCCTGCCCCCCTACCCCCTACTCCTGTCAAGCTCCTTGATTATTTTTTCCTGTCAGCTCTGTCTCCAGGGACCGCCTCCCGCCCAGGATGTAAGGCAGGCAGCAGCTTGTCTGGTTCAGCCTGGCTCTGGGGAGTCCCTGCTCTTAGGGGGCTGAATAATCTGAGGGAGCGAGACAAGAGAGACTCTTCCACCGCCATTCTGGGAGCCAGGGAGGCCCCCCTCCCTGCCCCAGCTCTCTAACCTCTCCTCAGAGAGCAGGCCATGAGCCTTTGGGATGCAGCCAGATTCCTGCTGGCGGGTGGGCTGTGGGAGGATCAGCAGACAGGCTACTGTTCTCTGCATCTCCCATCCCCCTTGCAGGGTGAGCCAGGCTCCTGCCTCCTCCAGCTTCCCCTCCCTGTGTCCAGGGCCTGCTTGTCGGAGTGAGACAAGAGAAATGGAGGCAGTCAGGGCCTGACCCAAGGGCCTTGGCTCTGGGCCCAGTGCTAGGAACACAGTCCGTAAATATTTGGGGAGTGAATGGTGCCTGCCCCTCCCCACACAGCTGACTCCTGCAGCCACAGAAGGCCTGCCTCTGATCTGGGAGCAGCATCAAATATCTTGGGGTTCAGCCTGCTGGGCCTTCGACCAGGTCTGTCCATAAACAGAAAGCATCTTCTTCATTCATTACGAAGGGCGATGTCATGTCAGCCACGCCCCTGCTTCTAGGTTGGCCATAGGGTCAAGTGCAGCCTGGAGACCCCAAGCCTTCTCTCCTGGGTACAGAATGCCTTGCTGATGGATGCTTTTCTGAAATCCAGCTTCTGCCCTTCAGAGGCCCCTTTACTTGGTATTGGGGTGGACGTGAACCCGGTCTGAGCTTTGGAAAGTTAACTGAGGTCCTCAGCCTTCTCTACTGTGCCCCTCCTGGAGAGTTGTCTGCCTGCTGTCACCCTGTCTGGAAGGGCTCAGCCCTGGGTGGATGCCCCCAAACTCCTTGGGGGTCCCCTTGCTTGTCCTACTGTGACCCTGGAGGGGAACATGCAGCCCTCAACTCCCCCCTCTCCCATGGCCTTAGATCAAGACAACAGAAATGTCTTTTGAAGGAAGTCTCTGGACAGTTCCCGTGCCGGGCCGCTGGGAATTGGAGAGAACCACCGGCCACCTGCAGGGGGATGACTGAAGCAGTCTCAGGCTGCACCCCGCATGCACTTCTAGGGCCTTGGGACAGGCCGTGAAGCAGGAAAGCTGGAGTCAGGGAAGAGGGTGCTCGTGTGAGCTTTTCCAACTTTGCTCCCTTGGTCTACCCTCACTTCGTGACACTCCCTTGGCCCACTGTCTTGTCATGTAACATTGGGCAAGTGATCGTAAGCCTCCAAGGCTTAGTCTCCTTGTGTGTGAAATGGGGTTCATAACAGTATCTACTCCAGAGGATTGTGGTAAGGATCAGATGGAATAATGCATGTAGGGCACTTAGCATGGGATAGAGAATACAATAAATATTCAATAAATATTAACCATTATGACTAAGACTTTTAAGACTCAAAGGCCAAGTTTTCCACTTCCTTCAGCCCTGAGCTCTGGATGTGCTTCTCATGGCCTGGGGGAAGGAAGGCTGTGGAGGAAATAATGTATTTGGGGACTGGATGGACCCCTGCCCCAACCTGCCTGCCCTGAGCAGGCCGACCTGCTCCCATCCATGGTTGCCCTCCCCACTGGGTTCTCGTGGGACCCCAGATCTGCTACCTTCCCCCACACTCCTCCCACCTTGCCAGCCTGGTGCCCACCCCATATCCAGGAAGAAGGACATAAACACAGCCAGGATGGATTAGAGCTCCCAGCATCCTCTCCGGAAGCACCAGGACGGTTGGGGCTCCAGGGAGGCCTGGGAATCCCTAGGGTTAGGGAGCCCAGAGGGTGCGGAGGAAGCACCCTTTCAGGAGCTTAGGAGAGAAGGAGCTAGGTGGTCCCAACTTATGGTGGTGTTCAGACCCTTGCCACCTCAGCCTGCATACATAGTGGGTATGAAGTAGTATCTCCTTGTGGTTTTCATTTGCATTTCCCTGATGACTAATGATGTTGAGTCTAGTGCTTATTGGTCATTTGTTTATTTTCTTTGAGGAAATGTCTATTCAAATGCTTTTAAACCACCTTGCTGGCAGCAAGTCACTGGTTTGTCCTGCCTACGCCCATTCTCCCCACAGCAGCCTGTCCTCTGCTAAGCGAGGTTCTCGCCAGGCCCTTCCTTGCTTAAATCCTTAATGGCTCCCCATTGCTTGCTGCTGAACTTGCCAAACTGTGTTCTGTGAAAAGTGTTTTGGGAGAGGTCAGGAGAGGTTCCTTTGAAGATAGTTCCACGGTCAAGTTATGGTCATAGTTTTGGGAAATGTTATCTTCTCTCACCCACGCCAGGAGTTTGCCAACATATGTTGGCCCAGAGAAGTCCCAAAGCACACACTGCCCCTCCTTAATCCAACATTTCCCAAATGAATTTGATAATAAATTCACACTCCCCTCACCTTTTATTTTCTTTTTGACAGATTTATTGAGATATAACTCACATATCACACAACCAACTCACTTAAAGGGTGCAATTGAAAGGTTTTAGTGTAGTCACAGACTGCTGCTGCTAGGTCCCTTCAGTCCTCGCTGAAGGTCGCTAACTTTCTGATCCTATGGACTGTAGCCCACCAGGCTCCTCTGTCCTTGAGATTCTCCAGGCAAGAATACTGGAATGGGTTGCTGTGCCCTCCTCCAGGGGATCTTCCCAATCCAGGGATCAAACCCATGTCTCTTATGTCTCTTGCATTGGCAGGCAGGTTCTTTACCACTAGCACCACCCAATGTGCATCCATCACTAGTATCAATTTTGGAACATTTTCATCATCCCCAAAAGAAATTCCATATGCCAACCTGCCCTCCTCATTCCTTCCTCTCAACCCTGGAAAAACTACTAATCTACTTTCTATTTCAATATTTGCCTGTTTTGGACATTTCATAGCAATGGACTCATACTGGATGCAGCCTTTTGTGACTGACTTCTTTTCACTCAGCAAAATGTTTTCATGATTCACCCACATTGTAATGTGTATCAGCACTTCATTCCTTTTTGTGGCCAAATAACTGTCCGTAGTGTGGATAAGCTACATTTTGTTTATTCACTCATCAGTTGATGGACATTAGTGTTGTTTTTACTTTGGAGCTATTTTGAATAATGCTGCTATGAACATTCATGCACAAGTTTCTGTGGGAACATGTGTTTTCATTTCTTTTGGAGTACATACTTGGGAGTGGAATTGCTGGGTCAAACTGTAACTCTCTGTTTAACTATTTGAGGAAATTCCAGACTATTTTGAAGCAATTGCATCATTTTACATTCTTATCAGCAGTGTATGAGAGCTCCAGTTTCTCCACAACTTTGCCAACACTTATTTGACTTTTTGGATCTAGCCATCCCAGCAGCTTCCCTGGTAGCTCAGTGGTAAAGAACCCACTTGCAATGCAGAAGACGTAGGTTTGACCCCTGGATTGGGAAGATCTCCTGGAGAAGGAAATGGCAACACACTCCAATATTCTTGCCTGGGAAATCTCACTGACAGAGGAGCCTGGCAAGCTACATTCCATGGGGTTGCAAAAGAGTCGGACACCACTTAGAGACTAAAACCAAAACAAAACAGAAAAGCCCTATAGGTGTGAAGGGATATTTCACTGCGGTTTGATTTGTATTTCCCTAATAATTAGAAATGTTGAACATTTTTCCTGTGCTTGTTGTCTATTTGGATATCTTCTTTGGAGAAATGTCTATTCAGTTCCTTTGTCCATTTTCAAACTGGGTTACTTGTCTTTTTATTACGGAATTGTAAATGTTATTTATATATACCAGATACAAATCCCTCATCAGATATATGATTTATAAATATTTCATTTCATTCTATGTGTTACCTTTTTGCTTTCTTAAAGGTATCTTTTTATTTATTTTTACTTTACTTATCTTGGCCATCCCATGTGGCATGCACAATGCTAGTTTCCTGACCAGGGATTGAATGCATGCCCCCTGCAGTGGAAGCATGGATTCTTAACCACTGTATTACCAGGGAAGTCCTGAAACAGGTCCTTTAAAGCACAATTTCGATTAAGTTCAGTGTCTCAATCTATTCAGTCTGCTATAATGAAATACCTCAGGCTTGGCAGCCTCTAAGCAGCAGAAGTTTATGTCTTACAGTTCTAGAGGCTGGAAGTCCAAGACCAGGGTGTCAGCATGGTCAAGTGAGGACCTCTTTTGGGTCGCAGACTTCTTGTTACAACCTCACATGACAGAAGGGGCTAGGCAGCTCTGTGGGCCTCTTTTATAAGGATACTAATCCCAGTCATGAGGGCAAATCCTTCATGACCTTATAACCTCTCAGAAGCCCCACTTCCTAAAATCATTATCTTGGGAATTAGGATTTCAACATATGAATTTGGGGGAGGAGGACACACATCTAGATCAGAGCATTCAATTTATCTATTTTTCTTTTGTTTGTGTTTTTGGTGTTCTATATAAGAATCCATTGCCAAGGAGAAGACCACAAGGACTAACCCCTATGTTTCCTTCTAAGAGTTGTATAGGTTTACTTTTTATATTTAGGTCTTTGATCCATTTTGAGTTAAGTTTTGCATATGATCTGAGGTAGCAATCCAACTTCATTCTTCTGCATGTGAATATCCAGTCCTCCCCTGGGCCTCCCTTGTATATTTACAAAACATCCAGTAGCATCTCATGGAAACCTGGTGCTTCAGGGAACAGCAACTGGGAACTGCCGACCTACGTGATTAGGTCCAAGTTTCTTAGCCTAGTCAAAGCCTCTCACCATCTGTCCTCAGCTGGCCTCTTGCTGTTCCTTAGACTTTCACTGGGTTTTTCTGCCTCCACAGCTTAGTATATGCTGTTCTAACACTTCCCCCAACACTAACACTATCACATTCACATGCACCGCTTATCTTTTTCTACTAAAATTCACTCATCCTTGTTGAGGTGAAGGGGCTTGCATAGCTCAATGAAGCTACGAGCCATGCCGTGCAGGGCTACCCAAGACAGATAGGTCATAGTAAACAGTTCTGACAAAATATTATCCACTGGAGGAGGAAATGGCAAACCACCCCAGTATTCTTGCTGTGAGAACTCCATGGACAGTATGAAAAGGCAAAAAAGATATGTCACTGGAAGATGAGCCCCACAGATCAGAAGGTATCCAATCTACTACTGGGGACGAGCAGAGGGCAATTACTAACAGCTCCAGAAAGAATGAAGTGGCTGGACTAAAGTGGAAATGACACTCAGTTGTGGATGTGTCTGGTGGTGAAAGTAGTCTGATGTTGTAAACAACAATATTGCACGGGAACCTGAAATGTTAGGTCCATGAATCAAGGTAAATTGGAAGTGGTCAAGCAGGAGATGGCAAGAGTGAACATCAACATCTTAGGAATCAATGAACTAAAAGGGATAGGAATGGGCAAGATGACCATTCATCTGATCATTAATTCAGACGACCATTATATCTACTACCGTGGGCAAGAATCCCTTAGAAGAAATGGAGTAGCCAACATAATCAACAAAAGAGTATGAAATGCAGTACTTGGGTGCAACCTCAAAAAACAAACAGAATGATCTCGGTTTGTTTCCAAGGCAAACCATTGAACATCACAGTAATCCAAGTCTATGCCCCAACCACTGATGCCGAAGAAGATGAAGCTGACCAGTTCTATGAAGACCTACAACACCTTCTAGAGCTAACACCAAAAAAAGATATCCTTTTCATCATAGGGGATTGAAATGCAAAATAAGAAAGTCAAGAGATACTTGGAGTAACAGGTAAGCTTGGCCTTGGAGTACAAAATGAAGAAGGGCAAAGGTGAACAGAGTTTTGTTAAGAGAACATGCTGGACATAGCAGACACCCTCTTCCAATGACACAAGAGATGACTCTACACATGTACATCACCAGATGGTCAATACCAAAATCAGATTGATATTCTTGCTCAGTCGTGCCCGACTCTTTGTGACCCCATGGACTGCAGTTCACCAGGCTCCTCTGTCCAAGAGATTTTCCAGGCAAGGATACTGGAGTGGGTTGCCATTTCCTTCTCCAGGGGATCTTCCCAACCCAGGGATCGAACCCCGGTCTCCTGCACTGCAGGCAGATTCTTTACCAACTGAGCTACAAGAGAAGCCCAGATTGATATTCTTTGTAGCCAAAGATGGAGCAGCTCTATCAGTCAGCAAACACAAGACCTGGAGCTGACTGTGGCCCAGATCACAAGTCCTATTGCAAAATTTAGGTTTCGATTGAAGAAAATAGAGAAAACCACTAGGCCATTCAGGTATAACTTAAACCAAATTCTTATGATTATACAGTGGAGGTGATGAATAGACTCAAGGGATTAGATCTGGTAGACAGAGTGCCTGAAGAACTGTGGAAGGAAGTTCATAACATTGTACAGGAGGCAGTGACCAAAACCATCAGAGAAAGAAACGTAAGAAGGCAAAGTGGTTGTCTGAGGAGGCTTTACAAATTGCTGAGGCAAGAAGAGAAGCAAAAAGCAATGGAGAAAGGGAAGAATATATGCAACTGAATGTAGAGTTCCAGAGAATAGCAAGGAGAGATAAGGCCTTCTTAATAGAATAATGCAAAGAAATAGAGGAAAACAATAGGGTGGGAAAGACTAGAGATTTCTTCAAGAAAATTGGAGATATCAAGGGAACATTTCATGCAAAGATGGGCACAATTAAGGACAGAAATGTTAAGGACCTAACAGAAGCAGAAGAGATTAAGAAGAGGTGGCAAGAACACACTAAAGAACTGTATAAGAAAGGTCTTAATGACTCGATAACCATGATGGTGTGGTCACTCACCTAGAGCCAGACATCCTGGAATGTGAAGTCAAGTGGGCCATAGGAAGCATCATTATAAACAAAGCTAGTGGAGGTGATGGAATTCCTGCTGAGCTATTTAAAATCTTAAAAGATGATGTTGTTAACGTTCTGTACTCAATGTGTCAACAAATTTAGAAAACTCAGCAGTGGTCATAGGACTGGAAAAGGTCAGTTTTCATTCCAGTCCCAAAGAAGCACAATGCCAAAGAATGTTCAAACTAATGTAGAATTGTGTTCATTTCACATGCTAGTAAGGTTATGCTCAAAATCCTTCAAGCTAGACTTCAGCAGTATGTGAACCAAGAACTTCCAGATGTACAAGCTGGGTTTAGAAAAGGCAAAGGAACCAGAGATCGAATTGCCAACATTTGTTGGATCATAGAGAAAGCAAGGGAATTCCAGAAAAACATCTACTTCTGTTTTATTGACTACACTAAAGCCTTTGACTGTGCAGATCACGACAAACTATGGAAAATTCTTAAAGAGATGGGAATATGTCTCCTGAGAAACCTGTATGCAGGTCAAGAAGGAACAGTTAGAACTGGACATGGAACAACAGACTGGTTCAAAATTGGGAAAGAAGTATGACAAGGCTGCATATTGGCACTTTGCTTATTTAACTTCCATGCATAGTACATCATGCAAAATGCTGGGCTGGATAAATCACAAACTAGAATCAAGATTGGTGGGAGAAATGGCAACAACCTCAGACATGCAGATGATACCACTCTAACGGCAGAAAGTCAAGAGGAACTGGAGAGTCTCTTGCTGAGGATGAAAGAAAGGAGTGAAAAAGCTGGCTTGAAACTCAACATTCAAAAAACTAAGATCATGGCATCTGGTTCTATCACTTCATGACAAACGGAAGGGGGAAAAAGAAGAAGCAGTGACAGATTTCATTTTCTTGGGCTCCAAAATCACTGTGGACAGTGACTGTAGCCACTAAATTAAAAGATGCTTGCTCCTTGGAAGAAAAGCTATGACAAACCTGTGTTAGTCGCTGAGTCGTGTCTGACTCTTTGTGGCCCC
Organism: Cervus canadensis; assembly: GCF_019320065.1. Taxonomy (NCBI): domain Eukaryota; kingdom Metazoa; phylum Chordata; class Mammalia; order Artiodactyla; family Cervidae; genus Cervus; species Cervus canadensis. The sequence goes on from NC_057386.1 coordinate 24,248,831, forward strand.
ATGGACTGTAGACCACCATGCTCCTCTGTCCATGGAATTCTCCAGGTAAGGATACTGGAGGGGGTTGCCCCCAGGGGATCTTCCCAATGCAAGGATTGAACCCGGGTCTCCTGCATTGCAGGCAGATTCTTTATCTACTGAGCCACCAGGGACAGTATGTAGAGAATGACAAACCTAGACAGTGTATTGAAAAGCAGAGACATCATTTTGCTGACAAAGGTCCATATAGTCAAAACTATGGTTTTTCCAGTAATCATGTATGGATATGAGAGTTGGACCATAATGAAGGCTGAGTTCCAAGGTATTGATGCTTTTGAACTGTGGTGTTGAAGAAGACTCTTGAGAGTCCCTTGGACTGCAAGGAGATCAAACCAGTCAATCCTAAAGGAAACCAGTCCGAATATTCTTTGGAAGGACTGATGCTAAAGCTCCAATACTTTGGCCACCGATGCAAAGAACCTACTCATTGGAAAAGATCCTGATTCTGGGAAAGATTGAAGACAAAAGAAGAAGGGGGCGGCAGAGGATGAGATGGTTAGATAGCACCACTGACTTGATGGTCATGAATCTGAGCAAACTCTGGGAGATAGTGGAGGACAGAGGAGCCTGGCATGCAGCAGTCCATGGGGTCTAAAGAGTGGGACACGACTCAGCAACTGAACATCAACAACAATGCATTTTGTTGAAATACCAAGTTATCTAATGGGTAAAAGAATTAATAGAACTGCACTGACAGAGCTGGAAGGACCGCAGGCTTCCTGGAATGTGTGGTACATTTGAGGATAACAACCCAATCTGATGGACAGGGAAGCTCTATGACATACCCAGGGTCACAAGGTAGGGCAGAAACCAGGTCAGGACCAGGTCTCTTCCCCTCCTGCCAGTAGCTCTGACACCATGCCTGCTGTTTCTCCAACCAACACACATTTACTGAGTTCCTTCTCTGTGCCAGGCCCTAGTCTGAGCCCCATCTGAGGCAAAGAGGACAAGACCCCTGGGACCTTGTCCTGCCTCTCTGCTGGACACAGTGGGGCTTAGGGCTGGCGGGGCTCCTTCAGGGTTTCAAGGGCCATCCCCTGGGCTCCAACTCAGCTTTCCCTGCTCCTTTGGAGGAAGCACTGAGAATGGGGGTGTGACAGGCCGTCAAAGGCACAGGGCTGGCCAGGAGGAAGGGCCCCAGGTTCAGGTCATTTCCTGGCACCCTTGTTTGCCGTGTGCCCTTGACTTCCGGTGGCTGTTTCCGCCCCGCCCATAGCGTCCCTGGCTGAGTGGGCAGATGGCTTTGGGACTGGAATTCTCCCGCCATCCTCAGTTTGAGCTGTCTCTCAGCTGGGCAGTCCCCCAAAGCCCAATAGAGCCAGATGAGAATCCCGCTCTCTCCTCCAGCTGCATGACCTTGGACCTGTCACTTTGCTAGGCTGGGCCTTTGCTTCCTCTTCTGGAAAAGGGGATGATGAGACTGACCTCACAGGTTTATCATGAAGAATAAAGGATATACTATACATAAGGGGACTGGCATAGTGAGACTTCCAGTACAAAATGTTGTCCCTTTTCTCAGTCTAGCTGTCCCCAATTTTCTCCTCCAGGAAGACTTCCAGGATCCTCCCTTCCCCCTGTCTCCTCATCCCTGTGTTGGGGTCCCAGTCTGAGCCCTGGGGAAAGCCAACTGGGCTCCTCCATGATGGAGGTGCTATGATGGGATTCCCCAGATGCTGATACCTCCACAAGCTCTCGAGTGTCCATTTCACTCACACTGATGTGTCCACGTACCGTAAGGAATGGGGCTGAAAGGGACCCACAGGGAATTTCATGAGTTTTTCAATGTACCCGTTCAATTCAATGCACATTATTGATCTCCACTCCAAGCAGAGTATTGTGGTAAGAGCTTTTGGCAGGGTGGAAAGAGAGGGAGTCTGAGCTTGACTTTTCCTGGAGGACTGAGCTGTAGAGGGAGAGATAGCCACTGCCTCCCCACTCCCATCCCAATAAAAAAATAATATTTATTGAGCTATTACTATGTGATAGGCACTGTACAAGTTCTCTTTTACTCTCCATAATGATGCTATGTTTAGGGTGCAATTTGTAATTCAATCTTACAAATACAGAAATTGAGGCACAAAGAGCTTAAGCAACTTCACTCAAGTGAGTAAGTGGCATTTGGCCAAATGTGACAAACACTGGATCAGAGGCAGAAACAGGGTTATGCTGGAGCAGAAAGCATCCAGTGAGCTCCAGGGAGCTTGGGAAGACAATGGTTTTCAGTCAGTTTTGAAGGAAGGGGAACTGTCTACGGGCAGGAGGAGGCTGGAGCACCGCCTGTAGGCAAAGGCCTCAAGAAGGGGGTGAGCAGGCATTTGGGAGATGCAGATCTGCCTGGCAGCTGGGGCTGTGTGGGGAGGACAGGCGTGTGGAGGACAAGAGCAGAAGATAAGCAGGACAGTCATGGGGGACCTCAAGACCCTGCTGAGGACCTGGGCTTTGGGTTTGGTTCTGCAAGGCATCTAAGGTAGGGTTTTGAGTGGGGTCAGATCAGAGGAGAGGTGGAGGGCCTCCTGGGGCTAGGTGATGGTTGTCTAGGAAGAGAGAAGGGAAAGGCATGGTGGGTGGCCCACTGTCAGCTGCTCCCCATGTATGATCATTTACCCTTCCAACAGTCCCTAGAGTTGGGCATGATCATCACCCCTTTGCAAATAAATTGAGGCTCGGAGCTGTCCAGAGGTGGGTTAGAGGTGAATAACATTGGGGTAGGGGTAGGGGCCCCCTCCCTGGGGTGGGGCCAGGGCCCAAACCATGTTTCCCCACTAGTGGCAAGGGTGGGTGCGTAGTGCTCTGAGGTCTTCTCAGGGTGTCTGTGGGTACAGAGAGAAAGGTGATCATGGAATGAATGAAGTAGGGCCCCTGGGATTACAACTGGGATCACCAAGAGAGCTAGAACCCAGGGGGCTGGAAGGAAGGAAGGACAGAGCTGAGGGGCTGGAGCCCAGGGTGCAGATGATGAGAGACCTAGGGGATTAGGACCCCAGGGACTACCTTCAGTGAGCTTGCTATGGGCCCAGGCTAACCATGTGGAACCAGGCTGACATGGCCTGATCAACAGCAAAGCTCAGGCTGGTGCTCTTGAGGAAAGGCGCCAGAGAACTTTCCTCTGCAAATCTTGGTGTCACTTCTGGACTCTGGTCTTCTTGTCTATCTCTAGCCCTGCCCTGGGGCCTTGGGCAGGTTGCCAGCCAGACCTGACCTGCACCTCCACTTAGGAGGCCCTAGAGGTCCCCCAGACTCACTGGTTGTCCTTGTTGTGGATCCCGCCCATGACCCCTGCCTCCCACAGCCACCAGCCCACACTCCTTGCCCAAACATCTCACAAATCTACAGTGAGGCAGCTCCTCACCCCTTATCATTTCCAACCCCACATCCGCCCACAGATGGGTCTCCCTGACTCCTAACCAGAGGAAGCTTTTGAATCCACAAAGCCTGTCAGCTTACTCCAAAGCCTGAACCCGTCATTTCCCTTCAGTTCCAAGGCGGGCAAGCTGAAGCCCAAACTCCAGGCTCTAGTGCTTTCCTGGGCGTGTCCCTTACAGCCAGCTGTGCTTGTGGTTGCTGCCCACTGCCCTACCTACTGCATCTCCATGCCCCCTCCCCGCCACATTTCTGGCTCTTCCCTCCCCACCCCCACCCTCAAGTTCCCTTCTTCCTTCCTGCAGTGGGCTGTGGTCTCATCCTACCTCAGAGCTACACCTGTCAGCGGCGAGGCCCAGGGCAGCTCTGTCACTGAGGGAGTGGCCTTGACATCCCCCAAGCCCCGTCAGTTTCCTTCCCTCAGATGAGCCCCTGACATCCAGGACAATCCTCCAGAGGCAGAAGGCTATGCCTCTCAGGAAGTGTTTTACAGCAAAGTAAAATCTCCTTCATTGTTGACCTCATCATGCCAACACTTAACTGAAGAGGGCAGCGTCAGGGCCTGTCTGGAACCCTGCCTGCCCCGCCTGCCCCCACTAAATCATTCTTTGTCCCAACTCTTCCCTCAGCACCCTTTCCTCCCTCCCCCCACCCTCATGGCTGCCTGAGTCATTTATAACCCAGGGCCCTGGTTTTTGTGGGCAATGCTGTAATATCCTGCCTTATCCCTGCCAGAGAGCCCGCCAGCTCCCCTGCCAGGTAGGACTCCCTGTATTTCAACAGGAACCTTCAGGAAATAGGCCTTAAGCCACAGGAGGGTTGCCCAAGAGTGAGAATTTCTGTGATCTTGGCAGGGAAAGAGAGGGCCATGAGGAGGAGGAGGAAATTCTGCTGCCTCTCAGATCAGACTCCAGACAGGCGCCCTGCCTTGCACATAGGACTCTGAGTCCTGAGAGCAGGCTTGTGTCTCCCCCCTCAGTCTACCCTGTAATCTACTTTTTAGCTCGCTGAAACTTGCAAGCACTCACCAGCCCCACAGACCTTCTTGTCACTGCTGGCCGCTCCAGGGTGAGGTTAGAAGTGAGGGGCTTGGAGAGTTGGGGGGAGCACTAGGATGAGGGGCGAGAGCTGGGAGGAGGCTACAACCTGTGTTACTCAGGGCCTGGCCTGAGTATAATCACACTAGAAGCCCAGCCTACAAGTCCAGAGCGGCAAGGAGGAGGAAGTGAGTCAGTGGGCATAGCCATTCATGCCTCAGAGTTCTGACTTTCCTTTTCAACCCACTGAGCCAAGACATTTGTCCCAACATGATCCCATGGTGGGGGAGGGGCAGGGAGCAAGAGGGTATTTATGAGACAGAGTAGCCTCTCACTCACTTCTGCTAGGTTCCCTTTTTTAGGGTCATAAAGAATATGTGGCCAACTGAACTCAGACTGTGGCTGAAGATCTACTGAGTGTGAGGGACTGTCATGGGTGCTGGAAATACAGGTGTAATTGACATTGAGCACAACTATCAGTGAGATACTTCTGGGTCCCAGTTCTGCTGTTTTTCAACAAACCTCTGAGTCTGGTATCTTTATGTCCAACTCACAGTGAGGAGACTAAGAGGTGAAGAGACCTGTCCAAGGTCATAGTCTTATCCTATCACAGAGCCTCTTGATGAAAGTGAAAGAGGAGAGTGAAAAAGTTGGCTTAAAACTCAACATTCAGAAAACTAAGATCATGGCATCTGTTCCCATCACTTCATAACAAATAGACAAGGGAAAAATGGAAACAGTGACAGACTTTATTTACTTGGACTCCAAAATCACTGCAGATGGTGACTGCAGCCATGAAATTAAAAGACACTTGCTCCTTGGAAGAAAAGTTATGACCAACCTAGACAGCATATTAAAAAGCAGAGACATTACTTTGCCAACAAAGGTCCATCTAGTCAGAGCTATGGTTTTTCCAGTAGTCATGTATGGGTCTAAGAGTTGGATTATAAAGAAAGCTGAGTGCAGAAGAATTAATGCTTTTGAACTGTGAGGCTGAAGAAGACTCTTGAGAGTCCCTTGGACTTCAAGGAGATCCAACCAGTCCATCTTAAAGGAGATCAGTCCTAGGTGTTCATTGGAAGGACTGATGCTGAAGCTGAAATTCAAATACTTTGGCCACCAGATGCAAAGAACTGACTCATTGGAAAAGACCCTGATGCTGGGAAAGATTGAAGGAAGGAGGAAAAGGGGACAACAGAGAATGAGATGGTTGGATGGCATCACCGACTCAATGGACATGAGTTTGAGCAAGTTCCAGGAGTTGGTGATGGACAGGGAAACCTGGTGTGCTGCAGTCCATGGGGTCGCAAAGAGCTGGACATGACTGAGCGACTGAATTGAACTGATAGTCCTATCAGTCTATAACCACACTATGAGCCCAGCCTACAAGTCAGTACAAGGCCTGGAAGATGCAAAAGTGATTACATCTGTGTGTGTGTGTGTGTGTGTGTGTGTGTGTGTGTGTGTACTCAGGGTTCAAGGGGGCAGGAGTGAAGGAATAAAGTGAAAATTCATGAAAGATTTTGAAGAACAAGTGGAGATTTTCCAAGTGGACAAGGAGGTATGGAGTATTCCAGGCAGAGGGCTCAGCTTATGCGAAGATCAAGTGGCACGGACCAGACTTGGAGTGTCCATGAAATCCTGCTGGGGGTGAGGCACTGAGATAGAGGCTGTCGAGAGGAGCAGGCGAGAACTGCCATATGACCCAGCAATCCCACTCCTGGGCATACACACCGAGGAAACCAGAAATGAAAGAGACACGTGTACCCCAATGTTCATCGCAGCACTGTTTATAATAGCCAGGACATGGAAGCAACCTAGATGCCCATCAGCAGACAAATGGATAAGAAAGCTGTGGTACATATACACAATGGAATATTACTCAGCCATTAAAAAGAATACATTTGAATCAGTTCTAATGAGATGGATGAAACTGGACCATTATCAGAGTGAAGTAAGCCAGAAAGATAAAACATAATACAGTATACTAACGCATATATATGGAATTTAGAAAGATGGTAACGATAACCCTATATGCAAGACAGAAAAAGAGACACAGATGTATAGAACAGACTTTTGGACTCTATGGGAGAAGGCGAGGGTGGGATGATCTGAGAGAAAAGCATCGAAATATGTATATTATCAAGTGTGAAACAGATCGCCAGTCCAGGTTGGATGCATGAGACAAGTGCTCGGGGCTGGCGCACTGGGATGACCCAGAGGGATGGGATGGGGAGGGAAGTGGAGGGGGGGGCGGTTCAGGATGGGGAACACATGTAAATCCATGGCTGATTCATGTCAATGTATGGCAAAAACCACTACAATATTGTAAAGTAATTAGCCTCCAACTAATAAAAATAAATGAAAAAAATAGAGGAGCAGGCGGTGGGGACAAGTGGAAGTTGCTGAGCCAGATCTGGACACTCAGAATCTGGGAAACCTGTGGGTGGCCAGCTGGAGGTGGTTGACAAGATCTGAACATCAAGGCTGGGGCCTGGAGGCATTTGGATGGGGGTCATCAGCAGGGAGGGGAATGCTAATACACAAACAGTGATCTGGGGAGGCAGAGGGAGGAACAAGAACAGAAGCCCAGGGTGGGCTGAGGAGTCTCGCAAGGGGGTGAGGTGCTAGGAAGAGACAGAGAGGAAGGAGGACCAAGAGAGGGTGAAGAGGGAGGTCACCAGGGTTCCTGCTGCCACCCCAGAGGGGTCAGGGGCAAAGAACCAAAGACCACTACTGGGTGTGCCCCTCAGAGGAGGCGGGTGCCCAAGGAGATAAAGTTCCAGTGAAGGCAGAATCCCTACTTCAGGGACGTGACTTCTAAGTTGTAGAGACTTAGAACAGAAAGCAGCCAAGATGATTGGGGGGTGGGGAAAGCAGGGTGCCTGGTACCTTGGGTACCTGAGTACCTTGGGCATCTCGGTATTTTCAGCTGTAAAGTGGGTGACATCTCCACCTCATAAAGCTACTAGAAGATATACATAAAGGCTGGCTACATAGTAGGTGCTCAGTAAACAGCTCCCTTTCTGAATTCAAATGTACATAAAACATTCAGAGACAAATAGTCACATAGGCAAACATGTATAAATGTGTAAGGGATGACATGCACAGACATGTTCCAACCAACATGTGTGTAGGAATGTTCCATGGACAACCACACACACATGGCCCTCCACCCCTAGCAGAATCTCTAAGACATTAGTAGGAGTGGAAGGGGGGGGTGCAGATGAAGCCCGGCACCTGTCCAGATTTCACACCTGAGCACAGAACTCTGCCAATGAGAAGGCATCTCCCCAAGGGGCCTGGTGACTCAGCTCAGCTGGGGCCACCAAGTGGCCTCTCAAACTTGAAGGGGCCACCTTGGCATGAAGTAGAGATGCTGAAGAGCCCACCCAAGTCCTAAACTCCCAGTCAGAAGGTCAAGGCATGTGCAGCAAGGCCTAGGCTATGGGGGACAGCAAGGGAACCATGGAGAGGGTCAGAGGAATTAGAAAGGCAAAGCGGTTGGCTAGCACAGAATTTTCCGGATGTCTGGGGCCTACTCACCAGGCCCCTGTGGGAGTCACTCTGTTCTCTCCTTCCCCCACCCCCTGCATACCCACCCACCCACCCCCACACACACCTTTACCTAAGTCCAAGTCAGATCAGCACCTTGGGGCCTTCTCACTCACTCTCTCCCTCCCTCCTTCTGCCCCTTTTCATCCCACTTCACCCATTGCCCAAATCATTACAGCTGCCCTCCCAGCCCAGTTCCTCCTGGCAATGCCAACTTCATGCTATAGCCAGAATGTTCTTTCTAACAACCACCCATTGTTCCGTAATCACCAGCCCTAAAATATAATGCAATGTGGATTTAGCCTCTTAAAATCTGAGAGCTTTCAGAATGTGAGGCCAGGATGAAACCCTGGCCTCCTGAAGATGCTCTCATTCATTTTTGAGCCTCTGGAGGTTCTCAGCTCCGTGCCAGTACATAGCAGGCTGTCAATGAACGCTTGAGACTGACAGATTCTGAGCCAGAGAAGTTGTTTGGCCTGGGTGCCTGTTCTGCCCCCATATCTGGGTCATAGGAGAAAGGAAATCTGATAAACCCATTCATGCTTCACTGCTCCCGCTCCCTCCCCAATAATTTGCATTTTCAATTCAAGTCAGAGACAGGGACCTGAGTCTTAATTCAATAGCTGAGATTTGGTCCACTTAGTTCAACAAATACTAGGAGCCTTGGGACACAGGGATGCCAGGTGAGGAATAATAAGGGATTTCTTCCAGCTCTTTCATTTCATAGATGGGGAAACTGAGGCCTGGAGGATGTGACTTCTAAGCTGTAGTGTCCTGGAAGAACAGAAGGCAGCCAAGATGATCGGGGCATGGGGGAAGCAGGGTGCCTGGGGGAGGTACCTTGGGCATCTCAGTATTTTCAGCTGTAAAGTGGGTGACATCTTCACCTCATAAGGCTATTAGAAGATATACATAAAGGGGTGGCTACACAGTAGGTGCTCAACAAACATTAGCTCCCTTTCTGAATTCAAATGTACATAAAACATTCAGAAACAAATAGACACATAGGCAACATGTAACTTGTACAAGGTGAGAGGGCAGAAGATAGCCTGCATTCAGCCCTTTTGGCACCACAATTCTACTCCATCCATATCTCTCCATATACGTGCTGACTTTCCTGTGAGAAGTGAGTGAGCAAGTGGGATCTGGGAGAGTGAGATGGGGGCAAGCGGAGTGTTGCATGGGGCGGGGTGCAGAGGAAAGCTGGTATGAATATATAAATGGAATAAATGGAAGGTCCTTTACAGCATCTGATGTTTTCATGTTACAAATGGGAAACTGTACCCCAAGCTAAGCCCTGACTCTTCTGCTTTCCTCTCTCTTGAGGCTCCCTCTTGCTAGTCCTTTCCTTCTCACTTGTCCAGATTTTCCTTCTCCAGGAAGCCTCCCTCACTCTACAGCAGGACCCACAGTTTGTATGTTGTCATGGTCACCAAAAGAGACAGATGGACCCCCATCCAAAATTTGGTTCAATGTCAAGACTGATGATGTCACACCCACGCCAAGATGGAAAGAAAAGTTTTATTATTTATGTAATTGAGGTCTCTGGAGGAGCAGGGCTGGCTCCTCAAGCAGGTCCAAAATGGCTTGAGAGAGGGAAGAAAGGAGACTGGCTGGGGTTTTTACTGTGGTGAGGGAGTGAAATTGGTGGAGCATTTGTGAGGAAAGGGGCTTGCATGGTTCAAATCTCCCATGGACACCAAAGGAGGCAGCACAGCACTCAGGCTGAAGAGGGAGAGGGGACAGCTGAAGAGGTGTCAGCAGTCAGACATCAAAATATGGTCTCAAACTCCTCATTACACATGCTGTTCTCTGGGTCAACATTTCTAGTGGCTCCCTTCTCTACAGGAAGAGTTGGCCTGATAAAGTCAATTGAGGGGTGAGATGAGGCTGCGGATGATAATGCCACTGAACTGTGGATTTCTCTTTCCGCATCTCTCCAGCCCAGAGACCCTTCCAGTCCCTTCATCTCTCCACCTCCATTCCATCTCCCCCAGATTTGTCTGCTGTGCTGTGCTCAGTCATGTCCGACTCTTTGCAACCCCATGGACTGTTGCCTGCCAGGCTTCTCTGTCCGTGGGAATTCTCCAGGCGAGAATACTGGAGTGGGTTGCCATGCCCTCCTCCAGGGTATCTTCCCGACCCAGGAACCGAACCAGGGTCTCCTGCATTGCAGGTGGATTCTTTACCAGCTGAGCTACCAAGGAAGCCCCTAGATCTGTCTGACACTCCTCCAAATTCCTTAGCTTGGGCCCTCCCCCTACCAGATGCCCCCTGCTCCCACTTCCACATTCCCTCTGGAAACTCCCCCACAGTGGAAAAACCATCCCTCATCCCTTTCCTGCTCCCAAGCCTGGGATCGGACATGCTGGTCATTCCTGTTTGGGATGGCCAAAGAGATAACACCTGGCATAGAGCCCATCTGTCATGACAGAACTATCAAAGCTGTTTCAGGCAGGACCCCTGTCCACACTGAGTGTCCACCCTGGCCCCTGGGTTCCTGGTCCTGGCTGTTCCCCCTTCTCCAAGGATGAGGTGGAGGACCCAGCAGCCCACTGGAAGGAGAGCAAGCTAACTATTCAATCCAGGTCAGCTTCCTATTGCTTAGTTCCACATCTCCTAACCCCTGGAGGCTCTGGACCACAAAGTGGTCCGTGGAGAGAGGCTGGGCAGTTCTGAGAGTCACAGCTTGGGAACAAATGCTGCTCCAAGGGCAGACAGGGACAAGTGTCCTCTCCCCAAACACTTTAGAGAAACTCTGCTATCACAGCTGCTTTTGTTCAGGCGTGTCTGGCTTTCCAATCAACATCTGCCTGGAATTTGTCTCTTAAAGACACAGCTGTGGCCAGTGGCCTACAGTTCTAGCTCTGGCCTCCCATGAGTTGTGTGACCTTGGACATCTAGTTTCCTCCTTAAGTTGAATGAGGCCAAATGACAATGAAATGAGAGTCTGTAGGTGAAAGGATTCATAAAAAGAAGTTCAGCTTGAGTCCCTCCCCATGCTCTGAATCTAATTTTGTATTCCTAATTCTTTATCCTTTTCCTTAGAGAGGGCTTCAAATTGTACAAGCTTCAGGCCCCACCAAACCTAGATGTGCCCTGTGTATGGTTTGAACATTAATTATCAGCACAAGTAGTCACAAAGGGCTCTAGGGTCAGAAAGCATAGGATTAAAATTCAAGTTGCGTAGCCTTCAAGCCTCAGTTTTTTCACCTTACAACAGAGATAACACCTGAAAGATTGTTGTGAGGATTTAATTTACTAATATTTGTAAAGCAGGTAGCATAGTTTACGCTGCCCAAGCACTACAATATGGAGATCTTATTACCATAAACTCTCAGAGATAGGGGCTCTAAAATGAACTTTGAGAAGTAAGGTCTGAAGAATGAACTACTGTACCACAGTAAGAAAGCTCCTAAAGCCTAGAAAAAAGAATGCTCAGGGGAAGTGGGTCTTTGTGCTGCAACAAAAGAAATCTGAGTTAGACTCAAGAAAACAGAGTGATCTCTTCAAGTTCCCATTTAGTTAGATTCTTCTGCGGATAACCAGATCTTTGGACTCCGCCTACCTAACTGAACCTGGTGCCACCCACGACATACCTGTCGGGGCTGAAGTCCCTGCCCAGTCTCCAAACACTTAGTTAGAGCCTGGGTGGGAGGAAGGGACCTTTGGGATTCTGCTGGGCTGGGCCCTGAAGGCAAGGGTGGGTCAGAAATGGGTACAGTCTGGGCCTAGCTCCCTGGCTATGCAGGCACTCTAACGAGAAGGGACTTCTTTCCACATCGAATGGATATTCATGATACAGTAGATGTCAGAAGAGGTAGCCCGCCGGAGAAAACGCTGTCGTTGCTATTTATAATTAGCGATGCTTGGTTATTACCACTGGTAAACATCTGTCTGATTGTGTGAGACCATTCCCCGCCTGGGTCAAAGTGGGTGGGAACAAGTGGGTAAAAGAAAAAAATCTTGACAAGGAAGGCGAAGGGGCTGGGTACCAGGAAGAATGCTCAGAGACCGCTAACCTTCTCTCAGGGACTCACAGCGCGGCGGAGGAGAGTAGAGCCTTCCAGCCGGTGGCTTGCGGAAATTGGTTCCCAGATGCGCCAACGCCGGGGCTCTCCAGCAGGACCCACAGAGGTGGCCGCGCCCGGAACGGCCTTTCCAGCGGCCGCAGCAAAGCAGCGGGACAAATCCCACCCCCGGCTCCGCCCGTCCAATCCATCTTGCTCGGGAAGCGACGCTTCTCTGGAGAAGCAAGCGGAGGGGAGGGGAAATCCAAGCTTTTGGGGTCTCCCGACAGGTGTTTGGGGGAGAGGGCGGAGCCGGCTCAGGAAGGATGAGGGAGGGGCGGTGCTGCCCCTTTAAGAGGCGGCGGCCGAGCAGGGACCTTTTCTCTTTCCCCGGAAGGAAAGCTTAGCCCTGGCTGGGCGCGCAAGGTGGGGAGGTGCGGGCCTGGGCGTGGGGAGGCGGGGCGCGCGCGGGGGACACCCCCTCCTTCCAGTCTGCCTTGCGGTGGACCGGTCTGCCTGCTCAGATCTGCCGCCGAACCCGGATCGGAGGCGACTTTGCGGCCAAGTGGGCGCGGCCGGTGCGAGCTGGGGGGCAGGGTGCCCAGGGCAGGGGGGCGGTGACCCGGGACAGTGCAGGCGGGGGAACAGACCCTCGGACCTCCGAGGGAAATCTGAGCGTTCAGACCGTGAGCGGATGTAAAATTGACCAAGTCTGGGGGCCAGAAACTGATCAGCGCTGCGGGGCTTAACTACGCGGCCGGCGGGAGCGTTCTCCGGTAGCGCGGGGGAGCAGGTGAACAGGTCCTCACTCCCAGCTCCACGCCCTCACGCGCTCTCGCCAGGGGACAGGTTCCCGCCAGCAGCCATGGGCCCTGGCCCCAGCCGCGCCGCCGGCGTCCTACGCCCGTTGCTCGGCACGCTCGCCTTGATGGTGGCCGCAAGCAACCGCGCCGCCTCTGCCTTCAACCTGGACACCCGATTCCTGGTGGTGAAGGAGGCCGGGAACCCGAGCAGCCTCTTCGGTTACTCGGTCGCCCTCCATCGGCAGACAGAGCGACAACAGCGCTACCTGTAAGTGAAACTGGCCGGAGTGGGGTGGGAGGAAGAGTGTGCGCACAGGATGCGGATCTCGAGCTGAGTCCGAGCCCTAGGGCCCGGTGGCTTCCAGGCTCGCAGGCCGTCGGCTTTTGGGAGCTAAGATTGAGAGGGCGGGGACCTAGGCGGCTCTCCTGCTGCTGAAGTTTGGCGGGAAATAGAGGGATTGGAAGTGGGATGGGGGCAGCAATCATTTGCAAGTGCTGACCTGGCCAGAACCTGTCTAGACTCAGCCCCTCAGCCTTCTAAACCTCTGTTGAGAATAAAGTGGAGTCCCCGTTTCCTGAGACGCCTCCCATTCAATGAACTGGGAATTTAGTGGACCGAATGCCTCTTCTCTCCAGGGCTGGGAACTGGGGAAAACTGCAAGATAAACGCCTTTCTCCTTTCCCGGAAGGACCTCCGAGCACATGCACTTAAGCCCGCCCCCACCTCACACTAAGTGTGTGGCCCCGCCAGCCACACCCTGCGCAGAACCAGACTGGAGGGCCTTCTCAAGTGCTTGGTGGTTGAAGAGAGAGGTGACGGCGAGTCTGCGTGGTTGGAGCTGTCCAGGCGCCCCTTCAGACCCCTTGAGGATGCAGAAGTAGCAGTGAGAGCAGGAGCCGTCCCAACTCCCCCTTGGTTTCCTGCACCCCACCCCCACCCCCAGCAGTGATGCCCTCCCACTAGACGATTCTGTCTCCTCGCATTCCACGGATTCATGTTGAATCTTCAACCCTGAGTGTGTTTGTTTTGGTTTCAGGAGGGAAATAGTGTTTTTCTCTTCTGTTCTCCTTCCCCAACAGCTGCAAGGAGAAGGAGGGGAAAGAGCTAGACAGAGAAGAGAGATGGGAAGGAGACACATCCAGCTGCTTATGTTGTCCCCCCACCCTATATCATGCCCAGAGGGGCATGTCCAAGTTTGAGAAGTTTCTCTGCGTGGGCTCAGTGTGCTGAGGTTGGCAGGTGGAGGAAAAGGGCAGATGGGGAAGGTGAGGCTGTCCAGGAGGGAAGGCTATTAGGACAGCACAGGCAGGCTCTTCTGTTTGACCGACTGAGATGTCAGACCCTGCTGAGCAAGAGGACGTGGTCAGGTAAAGGGTGTGTTGAAACCTTTCCCAATTCTGGCTGGAACCTGCAGAAACTTGAGGAAGTTGGAATGTCCAAAGTCCAGACTCTGCCTCAGCCTTGGCCCCTGCCCTGCTGGCCCAGCCCCTGCCCAGTCTACCTGCCTACTTGGCCTCAATTCCATCTGGCTTCTGCAGAGGTTAGGGCTACCACATCCTTCCCAGCCCAGCCTCAGCAGCTGCGGTCTGGCCTTAGACAATACTCCATCTTTTCGAGACTCTAAGTGACCATCAGCTTAAGTTTCTGTATTAGTGCTCTTTCTGCCCCAGCCCAGAAAAAGATTTTCAGATTTTCAATGCTGAATCAACATGATATAAGGCAATGTAGTGTAAAGAGAACATCAGAAAAGCAAGGGTAGGTAATGGAAAGCTGGAGGAAGTAATAGTTTCTGTAATATGCAATACTCCCTACCCATCCCCCCCAGCCTTTTTCAATTTTTATTTTCTGCTCTGTGACCTTAAACAGGATATTTCTAGGCCTGTTTTCCCGAGAAAGGGGTTCAGCCTGGATCTATATATGCCTTCCTGCCTCTGTTGGTCTATAGAAGGCAACTTGGCGTTGTGGAGAAAGAAGAGGCTCCCAATCCCATTACCAGTTTCCCATCTAGAATCTGTCACTAATACCTGACTCTTCACATATTAGGGCACTTTCTTCATGGGGGTAATATTGAGGTTTTAAGGAGATGATTTGGGTTAAATACTGCATCAGCTGAGGGCTCTTGTGCTAACCAAGGGCCTCACTCAAGGTGACTTAGTGGAGGAGTCCTACTTTTCTTCCTGGGCAGCTAGAGATGGCATTAGGCCTTTCAGGAGCCCAGAAGTTTCTAAAACTGATGAATCTCAGAGTGACAGGTAGTTCTAGATAGTGTTCTGGGTGACTCACTTGGGAATCTTCAGTCTTTCCAGGGGTGATTCTACATCTTGGCTCGTCTCCTCATCTCACTGAATTCTGCCCCATGACCCTTAGGGAGAACCAGCTGGGCTAGCTGGGCTTAGCTGCAGCCTGCTGTGTAGCCAGATGTAAATAGCTGCCTGAGTACACAGCTCAGGGGAACCAGCAAGTCAAGTGGCAGTCTTATATTCTGTTAGCTTCATAGTCCCTTTGGAAAATGGGGGAGGGTTCATGATCCTGAACAAAGTCTGAGCCTGGAATTCCCTGCAGATTTTCAGAAGATACAGGGACCTTGGAAAGTGTATGCAAAGTCTTGCATGTCTGTGCATTATTCTAGAGCCAGGAGGACGGAAAAGCATAACTTTCATTATATTCTCAAAGAAGGCCTTATTGTAGTAATGGTTAAAAACGAAAGTGTGTCTTTGTTCCCCATCACCTTCATCTTTAGACTGTGGTTCCATGCCCACAATATCAGAGGCTTACTCTAACCCCGGCCCCAGTTTCCCAGTCTCTGGAATCTCCAGTTTCCTGGTGATCAGGAGCAGGGCAGGGAAGGGGAGAGGACCAGGGTGCTTTGGGCTTGTTAGTGAGATACGTGAGGACCCCTGGGGAAGCAGAGGGACTATTCCTCTGGGAGATGGTCACGGACCTCCCCTGCTTTCCCCCGGTACCTGTTCTGTCATTCCCTCCTGGGAATCTAGGTGTCCTGGCCTGACCTGACCTTGTGGACTATGGGAGATACCTCTGGGGCCTTTGCCTGGAAACGAGGGTGTTTGGGAAGCCTGGGGCGGGGGTGGCCACAGCTCCAGGAAAATGAGGTCATACCTGAAGTAGGCAGGAACCAGGCTTACTTGTTCCCCTAAAACATGTTTCCCTGGGTAGGGCAGGCACCTGGCAGCCTGCAAAGCTCGTGCCAGAGGAAATGGGCAGAGCAGCTGTGGCTGCAAGCAGAAGGTTTGGATGCGCAGTGTCCTTTTTCTCTGGCTTTATCCAATGACCAGGCCAGGCCAAGGCACTTAAAACTGGGTGGGAGGTAGGGGCAGCCTGATCTTGTAGAAATGAAGTGAAAAGGGCTTGATCAGAACTAAACAAAGAAGGAAGAGGATGGTGGTTACAATAAGGGGGATTGAGGTTAGAGGACATGAAAAATGCCCTAAGGGATCAGATGTGGGGAAAAAGATACTAAGGAGCCAGAGAAAGGGAGAAGAAATGAGAAAAACAGTCTTGTTCTTTAGTATTGGAGGCTTGAGCAAGGCCTCTTTCTCCTGTCCTCTCATTCTGTCATTTCCCCAGCTTGGTGCTCGGATTCTAGGCTGAGTCACCAGAGGGGAAAGAGGACTGGGGGCAGTTGGGGAGGACGAAGAGGCTAGTGTTTCAGCTAACACAGGAGCGGCCTCTGGGGACATGGCTAATTCAGGCAGAGGGTTGGCACAGAGCTGGGATTCGGGCATCAGAGAGCTGCCCCCTACCCCTCCGCACCCCACCCCACCCAAGCACTCAGAGCTGGAGTGGAACCCTCCCCAACCGGCTTTCTGGCCAAAGGAGTAAGGCATGGGGGCCCATGGCCTGAGTGTTGGACTCGCTGGCCCCTCAGTGTTAACTGAAGTCTTTCCACTGGGGCCACCCCAGTGCCTGCCTGAGGTGATGAGTCTGGGAAGCTGAATCTTACGGGCTGTTTCTCTGAACATCATCCCGCCCCAGTATGCCCCAGGGAGACTTCTCTAGGGTGAACCAACTGGTGCCCTGACACCCCTGGGCCCTGTTCCCCAGCCTCCTCTGATTCTGTTGCTTTCTACTTGGCTGTTGCATTAGCTTTGATCTGCCCCAGGAAGAGTGATGGGGTGGGGGGTGGGAGGGGCAGGAGTGAGAAAGGGCTTCTCTGGACTTAGAGCTCAAGGGCCTCTACAAAGGCCAGGAGGGGCTGTCTGGCTGGAGCCAAAAAGTAGGGTGAAGAGGCAGCTGCTTGAAAGCCCTTGAGAGGTCATTTTACTCATCTCCCTGCCACCCGGAGGGGCACCAGCCCCCACCCAGCCCAGCCTGACTCTAGGAGAGAGGCCGTCCAATCTCCTTTCTCCCTCGCTGCAAGAGCTGAACAGAGTATCCTGCCTTGCATCCCGCTTCTGACCGCTGCCAGGAGGGTGACCTCAGTGGTGGCCTGGGAGGGATCAGCTTCTGATCTGATCTGATCTGGACCAGATCCAACAGCAGGAGCAGTGTGCTCATTTGCTTAGTAACTTACATTCATTTACAACGGCAACAAAAAGATCTTTCCCACCCTCTGGATTTTCCCACACCTGACTGTGGCTGGAGGAAGCTAGACCCGGCCCTCTGCACACCCTCCTCCCCGCCATCTATTCCCAGTCCTCTGGCTGTGGATCCATTGGATCCTGGGCTGGGAGCCAGAGGGCCTTAAAGGGCCTCTAAGCGGGCCAAGTAGGAGCTAAAAATACTCCAGGGAGGTGGGGGGAGCACCTTGTGGAATCTCTGGGGAGGGAGGGGCCTGGGATGCAGGGCTGGGGTTAGGGTCTCGCCCCACTGCCCCTCAGTGGGGCACAGGCTGGTGCAGGGTGAGAGCAGAGAGGGTATAGGTAGTAAGGGGTTTTATGTCAGTCCGACTGCTCTTCATGCCCAGCTCTGCCTTCTCTGTACCGCAGGAGGCTAAGAGGAGGGGTCCCTCAGGCCACTCCCTCTAAGATGAGGCAGCTGGGAGGGTGTGGCCACCTGCTCCTCAGCCATTCCAGTACTTAAACTTGGGCCTGGAAAGCAGCAGGCCTAGCAACACTTCCCTTGCATTGCTCGCCCTGGAATGCAGTGTGGGTTCTCCAGGGACCCCTTGCCCACTGAGGCCTGGACCCACCCCTCCAAGGTCATTGTAGCCAACCCCCAGCTGCTACCTCCAGCCAAATCTGAGCTCCCACCCTCGAATGACCAGCTGCCCACTGACCTGACTGATGGCCTGGTATCCTTCGGCCCCTGAAGTGTTACTTCCTCGTCACCCTCTGTCCCATCCACGCACCTGAACTAGTCTGCTCGGTGCACTCTGCTTTAGATGCCCTCACCTGGCAGGGCAGAAATTCCCGGGTCCCCAGAACAAGGCCTGGGGGTGTGCTGGGGCCATCCTGGTGCCGCAAGAAAGCAGAACCACAGTGCTCACATGGGTCTCGGCTTCATAGTCAGAAGGCCCTTCTAAAGAATGAACCCACTGTTCCCCCAGCAATCCTGGAGGCTGGTGGGGCAGCTGCTGTCCCATTTTACAGATGAAGCACTCACAGCTCAGAGAGGGGAAAGGAAATTGTCCTTTGAGGCAGAAGACACCTGGAACCAGACCCCTCAGCTCCAAGGCTGAAATATTCCCTTTCCACGGGCAGCAGCTCCCCGCTCTCACCTGTCGGGCACACTGGGGGCAGATGTCTACAGGTGGTGAGGCCATGGGCTCACTAGGTACCCGCCTCAGCCCAGATCAAGGATGACTAACAGGGCCTGGCTGCCATGCTGGTCCCCTGCCAGCCCTTCTGTTGGAGTTGCCCGCCCTGCCCTGCATAGAGAAGCTGCACCCCTGCCCTCAGGAACTGTTCTCCAGGGTGAAGTCTGAGCTGAGGTGTGAGGTGCAGGCCCTTCATGGCACCCCCAGGCAGCACATTCCTGACACCCAGTGGGCGGAGGCACCCAGGCCCCGGCATGCCCAGGCCTGGCCCTGCCCAATCCCTGCTGCCCTCACTGTCAGGTCCCAGGCAGGAGCTACGGGCAGGGCTGTTGTTTTGCACATCCAGGCTCTGACAGGAGGCCTGGCGCCCCAGTTCTCAGCTGGGAGCCTCAGGAACCAGCATTGCCGAGGCAGATGGAGGAGTATCTGGGAGATGTCTGCCACCCAGGAGGCAGGGTCCAGCAGGATTGAGGAGCTGATCTTGGCAGAACGTCCAAAGGCTGCAGACAGATGATGCTGGGAGAGCAAGGGGTGGTAGAGCTGGGTTCTCAAACTGCGATGTGAATATTTGGGGTATATGTTAAATATGCAGGTTCCACGGCTCTACCCTCAGATTCAACTCAGGCTGTCTGTGACGGGCTGAGGAATTTGCCTGTTGAAAAAATATCGCAGGGATTTTTTATTCTAGTGGTCCAAGAATTACCTTTTGAGAGAATATGTCAAGGCTGATCACTTGCCTTCCTCTCCTCTAGTCACCTGTCTGGTATGGGATGGACTGCTAGAGCCCTAAGAACCCTTGGAGAGACTTGCAGGTGGCATCCCTAAAGACGGGCTCCAGGCAGACTGGGGACAAGGTGACTGACAGTCCTCATCCACCCCCACTCTCATGCTCACCATTCCGCCAAAGTGTCAGGTACCCCGCTCTCCTGCCATCACCCCCATACCTCATAAATCTGTCTCAATACGGTAGAAAGGGGGCCAGAAGACACCCCAGGGTCATTTAAGGACCCTGCTGACTCAGCTCACCCAGCTGTGGTTTGGGGTCGGTTGTCCTTTCCTGCCCACGTTCTTCAGACCACCCCAAGATCTAAGTCCTCCGATGGCTGAAAGAGGTAGGACCCACGCCTCCAACTATCCACCCCTCCCCACCACCTCACACATCCTTTCCTCGGATCTCTGGGAGTTTAAATCTTGTGCCAGGACAACGCTGCTGTCTTCTTTCCCATCTACCTTCATCTCAGAAGCCAAGCGTTCTTTCCCCAAGCCAGATCTGCTTATGTCAGTCAGATACCAAAACAGTCCTTCCGAAACCCAGATCTTGCCATGTTTCTGCCTTGCTTAAAATCCCTCCACAGCTTCCCTTTTCACCCTGCCCTCTTATTCTTCCCCATGTGTCTGGCCTCCAGCTGTACCGAGGGCCTGGCAGATGCCTGAGTCACCCTCTTGCTCACGATTCCTGGCTCTTGCACATGCCAGACCTCAGCCTGCAGTGCCCTTCCTCCCCTTCTTTACCTGGTGAGCCCTGGGCAGCATCCTCAGACTCAGGCCAAGGTACTCTTCTGTGGGCCTCCCTGACTGCCCCCCATGCAGAGTCGGGGCTGGTTTGCACCCTGCTTTCCTCTCATGAGGCACTGACCACAGGTGTCTGTCTCCTTGCCTTCCTTCCCCACCCTGGGCACTCCTCGAGGGAGGGGCACGGAGCCGTTCATCTCCCGCCCTCAGAGCCTGGCACAGAGCAGATGCTCGGTACATGCACACCAAGCAGTGAGCTGTCTGAAGCAGGCTTTGGCGAATGTGAGCCTGAGTCTACTACCTTTTCGCCCCCAGGCTGCTGGCTGGTGCCCCCCGGGACTTTGCTGTGCCCAATGGCTCTACCAACCGGACTGGTGCTGTGTATCTGTGCCCACTCACTGCCCACAAGAATGACTGTGAGCGGATGGACATCAAGGAGAAAAGTGAGAAGAGGGCCTAGGCAGTGGTGCTGGGTCAAGAGGCTGGTGGAGGAGGTAGCACAGAGAGAATGACTAGAAGAGACAGAAGGCCCAGCTGGGCAGCTTCAGTGCTTTCTTGTCCACCTGGGAAGAGGGAGCCCTAGGGAAGAGTGGGACCAAATGGGGTTTGTGGAGCTCAGACTGTGATAAGCTGGGGAAGGCAGGGAGGGAGGGTGGCCCTGCTGGAGTGGGAGATCTGGGAGGGACCAACTCCTGCCCTCTGGAGGCGCTGGATGCCTAGAGGATGGGATGAGGTGCCCTGGCTCATGAGCCCTCTCATGCCCACAGGTAACCCTAACCACATCATTGAGGACATGTGGCTCGGCGTGACTGTGGCCAGCCAGGGCCCTGCAGGCAGAGTCCTGGTAAGTCAGATCCCCCTCCAGACGTCTCCTTTCATCTCCCGGGAGCTGCAGAGGGAAGCAGAGAGCAGGAGAAGGGACCTTGGTGCGTGAGCTTGCAAATGTCGATTTCTGCAGCTGTATGTCTCCATGGGCATGTGTGTCCCTTCATCCTGCACTTGTGGCAGGGGGATGGGGAGGGTGTCTGGCGCTCTCCCAAGGGCCAGCCTGGGTCCTTTCTGAATCACCCATTCCCCCCACCCCAGGGTAGGGGCGGTGCTCACCCTTTGTGGGAATCAGTTGAGGGGACTACGAGATGGAAAGGGCAGAGAGAGCCTCAGGCAGTGTGGCCTGGACGCACTCCTTCTGGGGAGGCCAGCTGACGGAAGAAGCACAGCCCTTCTGCCCTAGCTCATCCGGCTTGGGTTGGGGGCCACTCCCTGTTGTCACTTGTCACCTCCAGCCTGCATTCGTCAGTGCTGGCCCCTGGGATCTCAATTTTTGAGTCCCAGATAGACAATTATTTTTCATTTTTAAATTTATGTAACATTTACATACAGTGAATGTACAGATTTTAAGTTTCAGTTGCGTTTTGGCAAATTATAAACCCAAGTAATCAACACCCGTTAAAGAAGTAGAATACTTACATCAGTCTGGACGGTGCACTCCTTTTCCGTAACTTGTCACCCCCATAGTCATCACTGTTGTGGTTTCTGTCACCTTTGAACATTGTTGTAAGCTCTGGGTTTGACCAGCTCGCTGAAACACATTTTCTAGTCTCTTATTAAGGATGGTGGTGGGTCCTTCCACAGTCTTCTACTTGCCCGTCCACTCATTCAGTTCGTTTTTAGTGAGCATGTCCTGCGTGCCAACACTAGAAACTTTCCCAGTGACTCGGGACAGACTCGGGCCGGCACGAGCATAAGTTTGGTTCACAGGTGAAAAGGGACACAAAAGACAAGCAAACAAGAACTAGGCCTGGTTCTGGGTTTCCTCTGGCCCCTGGCTGTTTTACAAATACCCTATTCTTATTGATTTGCCCAATAAACTTTAATGGAGCACCTCTCATGTGCTGGGAGAAGCTTTGAGAGAGGCAGCACAGTCTGGTGCTTAAGAGCTTGACCCCAGAGCCCGACAGCCTTGGATTGACTATCCCTTGCCTTTCTTAGATGTGAGGTTGCTTATTTCTCTGTGCCTCAGTGTCCTTATCTAAAACGAGGAAGTGATTATCCCTAGCCCATAGGGCTGGTAGGAGGCTTAAGAGAATTAATATGCAAAAAGCTCAGACTTGTGTCTGGCATATACTTACTAAGTAAATAAGCACTCTTTAAATATTAGCCGTTGCTGCTGTGGTGGTTGTTGTTATTCTAATATTGATCCGTTTATTAAGAGGGCAGGATCATCAGGGGACAACAGAGAAGCAACTTCCTAACCTGCTCTGTGTCTAGTTCCTTTTAGACCCAAGAACCTGAACCCCACATCCCCTCATCCTTTTCCCTTTTTATTTTGCCGAGATCTCCAAGCCACTCTCAAATCCAGTACCTTCTGGTCTTCCAAAAAGTGTTCCTAACCTTCAGGGCAGGTTTTGGAATTCTGGAAAGGCAGTGCAGGTCCAGGCATCTCCATGGGAAGAGAGAAAAGCCGGAAGACCGCTTTCCACTCCTCTCCTGCAAAAGCAGAGGTGCACGGGGCCATGGAGACTCCGTTCCAGAGTCCCTGCTGCGGGTTTAGCTGTGTGTATTGGGGGGGGTCCCCAGGTCTGTGCCCACCGCTACACCCAGGTGCTGTGGTCGGGGTTAGAGGACCAGCGGCGCATGGTGGGCAAGTGCTATGTGAGAGGCAACGACCTGGAGCTGAATGCCACGGATGACTGGCAGACCTACCACAACGAGATGTGCAACAGCAACACCGACTACCTGCAGACGGGCATGTGCCAGCTGGGCACCAGCGGCGGCTTCACCCAAAACACCGTGTACTTTGGTGCTCCTGGTGCCTACAACTGGAAAGGTGGGGACCGTGGGGGAAGGGAAGAGGAGCAGAGACCACCACCCCTGTTAGGCCCTGAGGCAGCCTGCCAGAGCTTCCACACAAGAGGGCAGAGGAGAGCATGCCCTTGCCACCATCAGCAACCACCTTTGCTATTTTAAAGTGTTTTCTAGGTACCAGAGGTACACCTGTTATCTTCATTAATCTTAAAATGCAAGTATTATTGTACCCATTTTACAGAAAACTGAGCCTTGGAGAAGTAACATAAATTGCCCAAGGCCATAATAAGTCCTGAAATGTGTATTGGAATATAGGTCCATCTGATGCCAGGTTAACCATTTAAAAACTTGTTAAAAAATAAAACATATTTCTGGTACAACTACTAAATGGTACAGTAAAATAAACAGGAAGAGCACCCTTCTTCTCCCACATCTCCCTTGTCCCATTTCCCAATGTATACTGCTAAGTGTCTTGTGGGTCCTTCCAGACCTGTTTCAGAATATATAGGTATCTTAAGAAACACACATACCCACACAGAAAATCATTTTAAATGTATTGTTCTTCTACTTCTTCTTCAGGTATCAATAAAAATTGTGGACATGCTTTCATGTCAGTACATACAAGGCAATCTTTTGAGAGGGCTGCAGAGTATTTTCTTGTATCAAAACTCTCACTTGATTCTGCCACACCACACACTGCCTTTTAGGTGTCTGACAGCTCACACACCCTCCACCTGCCTCTCTCCACCACAGGCTATAGCAACAGCGACCTCTTTTCCCTTACTGCACCTACTACTGCAGAATCAACAAGCAGAGGGAGCTCAGAATCTTGTTTTTTTTTTTTTTTTTAATTGCAGTATAGTTGATGTACAATATTATGTTAGTTTCAGGTGTATAACATAGTGATCAGCATTTAAGTACATTGTAAAATGATCACCCCTATAAGCCAAGAAACCATCTGTCACTCTTCAAAGTGATTACATTATTATTGACTGTATTTCTTATGTGGTATGTTACATTCCAATGATTTATTTATTTTGTCCTCTTGACCAACAGGTTGCCCAGGGCATAGTCACAGCTCTGGGCTCACCTGAGGCTGAGGCCTCTGCTCACTCTGCTAGTCTTACCTCCCACTCCTTGGCAGGGCCAAGGTACTCTCCAGCAGCAGCCTGGGGGACAGGGGAAAGTAGGTAGCCCGAGTCTGGGGACAGGATTAGGAGGAGATAATGGTGTGAGTCTGGCTTCTTTGTCTAGGGTGGGGGAAATGTCATCTATTGATAGTATGCCAGTACCCAGATGACTGGATTCCAGCCATGACTGGACATCCCTAAGCCTCCATCCCTGAGCCTCACTTTTCTCATCTGCAAAATGGGGGTCATCATGCTAGCTCAGAATTGTTAAAATAAAGAGTGAGTGATTTTCAAATGGCAAAGTACTCACAGATCAAAGGGGTTATTATTATCCTCATCTGGAGGTGGGGCTGGACATAGTGGAGAAAAGGAGTGGTGACTTATATACCCCCTTCCTCAAATCTTTGTGAAGGAAACAGCTACATGATTCAGCGGAAGGACTGGGATTTGTCTGAATATAGTTACAAGGACCCAGAGGACATAGGAAACTTCTATATTGGTAAGTCCAGTGGTAGTGGCCCTTTGGTGGGGAGGAGAAGGGAGCTGAGTCCCTGGCACACTGGTGCCTGTGGAGCAGAGAGGCCAGGCTGCACCAAGACCAGTAGCATTCAGTTCAGCTAGCACACCCTGAGCACCAGCTGTATACTCCCCCCAGAGGCAGAGTCACGACCCTCACGGAGTTCATGGTCAGGGTACAGTCAGGGCTTGGGGCTGGGCATCCAAGGTCCACTTTCTTGCCCAACTTAGAATAGAGGAATAGAAGATAACAGGGATACTGGGAGATGACCAGAGTACAAGGGGACCAACCTTACTGGAGTCTCAATTGACCACTTTCCCCCCATCCCAGGCTACACGATGCAGGTGGGCAGTGCCATCCTGCACCCCACAGACATCACCATTGTGACAGGTGCCCCGCGGCACCAACATGTGGGCGCTGTCTTTTTGCTGAGCCAGGAAGCAGGTGGAGACTTGCGGAGGAGGCAGGTGCTGGAGGGCACGCAGGTGGGAGCCTATTTTGGCAGTGCCATTGCCCTGGCAGACCTGAACAATGATGGGTGAGAATCCAGGGACATTTCTCTGTGGCCAGGGAGAATGATGAGTGGGTGGGCTTGCACGAGTGAGGGCAGAGAAATAGAGGTTTGCAACTGTACATTTTTTTTGCCTGTTGTTTGCAGGGGTGTACAAATCCGTTTTGCATGTTGATTTGCAATCAGACTTTATGGGATTTGGGGTGTTTGCATGACAATTTCATGATGCCTGCATCTCACTGTCTGTGCCTGTCATTCTTATGGCCCTAGTGGATATGAGCTGTTTGGGTGTGATCTGTGTGTACATGGCTTCTCCACAAGCTGTGTTTTCTATTAGATCGGTCACATTGACACTTCCATGTCCTTCCCACAACCTATGGCCAGAGGCATCACTTGTAGAGTTGTGTGCCCTGCCTGGCACAGTTGTGTCTGCTAAATAACAGTTATGCTGCGTGTTCCATCTCCCCCTCCTTCTTTCCTATGCAGGTGGCAGGACCTCCTGGTGGGTGCCCCCTATTACTTTGAGCGGAAAGAGGAAGTAGGGGGTGCAATTTATATCTTCATGAACCAGGCAGGCACCTCCTTCCCCAACCACCCCTCCCTCCTTCTTCACGGCCCCAGTCACTCCGCCTTTGGCTTCTCTGTGGCAAGCATTGGTGACATCAACCAAGACGGATTCCAGGGTATGAGCCAGCACTCCCGCCCCAGCACCCACTGAGAGAGAGAGCCAGCTGCATACCAGGCTTGATGCGGCCCAAAAAGGAGACAGACTCGGGCCCAGGTCTGGGGAGCTCACAGCAGGGCAGAGGGAGCCCCCAGGGGTGAGCTCAGTAGACCTCCGGGAACAGTGCACTTACCACTGGGATCAAAGGCCAGGCTGAGTGTACACAATGGTGGGAACAGAAGGGGCAAAATGGGAGCATGGTACATTTGGCATAGTATTACCTATGGCTGACTCATGTTGATGTATGGCAGAAACCAATACAATATTATAAAGCAATTATCCTCCAATTAAAAATTTAAAAAATAATATAATATTACTATATCAGGTGTGGAACTTCCCTGGTGGTCCAGTGGTTAAGAATCCATCTTGCAGTGAAGGGAACATGGGTTCAGTCCCTGGCCGGAGAACTAAGATCATGCTGAGGGGCAACTAAGCCCGCATGTCACAACTAGAGAACCTGCATTCTGCAACTAAGACCTGATGCAGACAAATAAATAAATATATATATATATGTATATATATATATACATATATATATACTATACCAGGTGTGGATGTTAAGCACAGGGACACAGTAGAAGTTCTGGATATAGGGGATGCCAGTTACTATTCTGCAGGACTTGGAGACCAATCAGACCTTGCATGTCAAGGAGAGGGATAAATCAAGGGGTTTAGCCTGGTTGCCATGGGAGCACCTGGCTTATCTGGAAGTCATTTCTCTGACAACCTCAATTTCCCAGAATATATCTAAAAACCAAAAGGAAGGCAGAGGAACCTCTAAAGAGCCAAAATAGGTGCTAGAAAGTTCAGTTAATGAAGCCCAAGCACTTACTGATCCAAGAGTTGCCCAGCTGTCACTCAAGACCTACTTATTCTTCCTTTGCCTACTTTTCCTACAAGCTTGACTTTCTAATTACCTAGGCCTTATCAGATCAAAAGCAGCAAACTAGAAAGTTTAAGAAGACAAAACATTTGGGGGTTATTTTGTGGAAATAATGGTTAGAAGTTAACAAGAAAAGTTATAGTGTTGTGATGAAAATCCCAGCCCCCACTGTTAGACAGACATAGGCTCAAATAGCCTCTTTACTCATTAGCTGTCCAACTTTGAGTTTTCTGAGCCTATTTCCTCTTCTGTGAAGTGGGGACAGTATTACCTACTGCCAGTACTTTCGTGAGGACTGGATGACGTGAGTGTTTGAGAACTATCCGGCAAAGTCACAAATGGGGAACACCTGCTTTTGTGACCCTGCTGGTAAATGTCATGAGAAGAACCAGGTGTCTGGAGGGGCGGTTGACAGGGGAGAAGGAAGGCACAATAATAAGGGAAAACAAATAGCCAGTGGTCAGGAATCTGGGGTCTAGACCTGCCTGAGACATTAGCTTGCTGTGTGACTTTAGTAAGTCACTTTCCTCTCCTGGGCCTAACTTCCCATATATAAAGGAGGCAGTTGGGTGCCTAATGGGCCCAGTTTTAATCCTAAGTCACAGAACTCTGTTCCCTGATGCTCTGAGCACTGCTTGACAGGGAGGTCACGCCATGCTGGGCTCTGTGGCCTGCAGCACAGGGCTGGAAAACCATGGGACCCATAGTAACCGGGGTGACCCTGAACTATCTCTCTTTCCCAGACATTGCTGTGGGAGCCCCATTCGAGGGCTCGGGCAAAGTGTACATCTACCATGGCAGCTCCAGGGGGCTCCTCAGACTGCCCCAGCAGGTACAGATGGCCAGGGACAGAGGCACCTTCTTCCTTTTCCTCACGCACTCCTGCCTATTCCCCATGGGCCCCGTTCTCTGGAACCTTCCCCAGAGCCTGTCCCCACCACCTCCCCCCGCCCCCAGGTAATCCATGGAGAGCAGCTGGGACTGCCTGGCCTGACCACCTTTGGCTACTCCCTGAGTGGGCAGATGGACGTGGATGAGAACTTCTACCCAGACCTGCTGGTGGGGAGCCTGTCAGACCGCATTGTGCTGCTGAGGTGAGCCAGGGCAATGGTGGATGGGGGCCTCTCTCTTCCACCCCTGTCTGCATGGAGCCACAGCTCTGTCTTCCTTCAGAATCAGGTCCATGCAAGCCTGAGCCCAGACCCTGGCCTGGCCTGGGGCAGGCCTGAGGCACTGATGTCTAGTTTTTCTATGTAGGGCCCGGCCTGTTATCAACATCCTCTACAAGACCTTGGTAGCCAGGCCGTCCATACTGGACCCTGCGTTCTGCACGGCCACCTCCTGGTGAGACCCTCTGGCCCCAGTCTGCCCTTTTCATTCCTCCTGATGTTTGGGAAGCCCAGGAGGGACCCTGGCTTTCAAAACCCTTCCCTGGCAACTCCTGATACCCCACCATTAAAGGGTTGATTCTTGGGAAAGCATTGCCCTCCCCACTCAACCTCATTAAAGAGCAAGATTCCTTGCTAGTGGGTGAACTGTGGGGGTGGGGGGGTGCAGGTAGGGCATGGTGGTTGGAGCTCTGGTCTGCTTGGTTCAGATTCCAGCTTTGCCCACTGCAATGGTAGGGATGGGCTCTAGGGAGTGCTAATAATAATAACCAATTCACAGGAACTAACACAACACTGTAAAGCAACTATACTCCAGTAAAAAAATTTTTTAATTAAAAAAAAAAAAAAACAATTTACAGGGTCGTTGTGATAATCAAATGAGATAATGTACAAAAAGCCCTTAGCATGGTGCTCTGTAAATCCTAAGTGCTCAAAAAACGTAGTTGCTAAGATGGTTACAATAATGACAGAGATGACCCCAAGGTCTGTTAGTGAATGAGGATAATGGATCAGAAAGCTGAGGGAGATGAAGTAGGGAAGCAGCAGGTGGTGGGGAAAGAGATCTGGACTGGGGATCCTGCCCAAGACTTGGCTGGGCCAACACCTGGCTTCAGGCAACTCCTTTAGTCTCAGGACCTCAGCTTCCCCATTGGTGCCTTCTAACCCTGTTTTCTATGGCTTGAAGAGACCAGGGACACCCCAGCCCAGCTCTGTAGACTCCTCAGTTTTGTCCCTGCCTTTCCCCCAAAGACCCTGCTTCCTCTTGCCCAGTAAACGGGGTGAGAGCTTGGACCTGGGTATCTGGGTCCACCGTGACCTGACCCTCTGTATGTCCCCCACCCTCAACAGTGTACAGGTGGAGCTGTGCTTTGCTTACAACCAGAGTGCAGGGAACCCCAACTACAGGCGGAACATCAGTGAGTGCTGGGCTGTAGGGCGAGGGGGGGGCATGCTCACCTGGTCACTTGCTGACCACCCTGTGCACCCACAGCCCTGGCCTACACGCTGGAGGCTGACCGGGACCGCCGTCCACCCCGACTCCACTTTGCACGCAGCCAGTCAGCTGTCTTCCATGGCTTTTTCTCCATGCCTGAGATGCGCTGCCAGACGCTGGAGCTGCTCCTGATGGTGAGGGAGGGGTGAGGGGCGGTACATTGACTCCATGGTCCCAGGAGGAGATAACTCCATGCACCCAGGAGAATCCCCAAGGTCAAGGGTGAGGGAATGAGTTCTCTCCAGAGACAGAGGTTGTGGATTGACCTGGAAAGTCATAGGTAAGTGGAGGCTACAGGGCTCAACACCCAGCCCATGGTAGAGAGCAGAGACCTTTGGAGCCAGGATGTGGGCCAAAGAGAAGTATGTGAGATTGTTAGCTTGTCTCCGAGGAAAAGGCATCCACAAGCCAGGACAAGCTCAGGCTCTCTCTGGGACATCAGAGTGAAAAGGGAAAACTCAACTTGGGGACCCCAGGAATGAAGGGAGGCTCAATCTTCCTCCAGAGGAGTCTCTGGAGAGGAGGAGCCACATCTTACCGAAGCGGGTACAGTTTGGTGAGCAGACCAGAGGGGATTCAGCCTTACAGGGGTTTTTTAGGGTTGAGGGAGAGGGGCACAGCTTCACCCTAGGGGTTTAAGTTTGTATGAGGATACAACTTGGTTTGGAGGGCAGTGCAGAGCTGGGTTCAGCTCACCTTCCTTTCCCAGGACAACGTCCGCGACAAACTCCGACCCATCACCATCTCCATGAACTACTCTTTACCTTTGCGGTTGCCGGATCGCCCCCAACTGGGGCTTGGGTCCCTGGACGCCTACCCGGTCCTCAACCAAGCGCAGGCTCTGGAGAACCACACGGAGGTGGGTGGGGCTGGGGCCAGGGCCGGGGCCGGAAGGACAAGGGCCTGGAGAGCTATAGATGGTGGGCCCTTCACAGCTCCCCCCACCCACAGGTACAGTTCCAGAAGGAATGCGGGCAGGACAATAGGTGCGACAGCAATTTACAGATGAGGGCGGCCTTCGTGTCTGAGCTGGGGCAGCGGCTAAGCAGGTGCGCTCTGGGCGGGGCTGGTTGGCCAAGGTGGGCCGGACTTCATTGGCTATCAGAAATTGAGGGGCGGGGCCCTATTGGTCGGAAAGAGTGGGGAGAGCTGTTGAGACCTGAGGGGAGGGGTCTCAGAGAGGCAAGTCGGAGAGGAGGGATTTTAATTAGCCAAGAACTATAGGATTGGCCTTCCCTGGCCAGAAGGGGCTTTCTTCTGAGGGGCGGAACCTAACAGTTTGGGGCAGGGCTTTGGGCTCAGTCTGAGGCTCTCCTCCCCTCTCAGGCTCCAGTACAGGAGAGACTTCCGAAAACTGCTCCTGAGCATCAACGTGACCAACACCCCAAGCCGGAAGCGGGCTGGGGAAGATGCCCACGAGGCGCTCCTCACCCTGGAAGTGCCTCCGTCCCTGCTGCTGTCCTCAGTGCGCCCCGTGAGTGCCCTCTGCATCCTCAGAGCCCAACCACGACCCAATGCATCCTTCGTACATGTCATATACATGTGTTGTCATTTGCCACGTGTCCCCCCCACCCTAGTCCTCTGGGCTGGGCTTCCTCAGGTGCCTCCAGCGTCTCTGTTCCTAGGGGAACCCAGTTCTCAAGCCTCAAGGGCTTCAGGCCCTCTGCCACAGGAGAGGGGTGGGACAAGCCTTAGTCTGACCACCTAGATCTGATTTGTCTTCTTTCTTCAGCCTGGAGCCTGCCAAGCCAATGAAACCATCGTTTGTGAGCTGGGGAACCCCTTCAAACGGAACCAGAGGGTGAGTGCCCAACTGTACCCTCCCAGGGCTGTGGGTACAAGGCTCCTCCTGTGATGAATTCCTTATCCTTCCTCTGCCTGCCTGCTTCCCAGGCTTCCTTGTATCAAAGAGCTAGAGTTGGGGAGGAGGGATGCAGTAGAGGGTGGGGAGAGACCCAGAGACAGAAAAATGGAGCCACTAGGGAGCTATGCACAAAGCTAGAACAGGTGGAGGTGAGGAAACTGATTTTGCTGAGCACCTGCCATGTGCCAGGCCCTGAGCCCAATTCTTCTATATATTTCTCACAACCTTCTGAGGAGGTTGGTGCTGATTTACAGAAAGGAAACAGGCTTCGAAAGCTTGAGTGATTGCTCAAGGTCATGTAGCTCAGAAGTATTGAGCTACATGAGCTGTTACTAACAGAAAAGAATGGGAAGAGGGAGGCAGATGAGGCTAGGAAGATGGAAGAGTGGAGACAGGTGGGAGGTGGAGACCAGAGAGCCAAATTCCTAGCACAGCACTCAGCCCCTCTCTTCCCCATGGCATCACCCCTGCCTGGCCTCAAACACCCATCTCTGCCTCTCCTGCCCTTATGGCAGATGGAGCTACTCATTGCCTTCGAGGTCATCGGAGTGACCCTACACACAAGGGAACTCCAGGCGCAGCTGCAGCTGTCTACGTGAGTGACCTCAGGAAACCAGTCTATATGGGAATTGAGGTATTCTGGGTGCCCCTCAGCCTCAGCTGACATATTCCTCCCCTACCCCCTGCATTCCTTCCTCAGGTCAAGTCACCAGGATGACCTACGGCCCGTGACCCTGCCTCTGCTGGTGGACTACACACTCCAGGCCTCACTCAGCATGTGGGTACCGCCCTGAACCTCAGCCTGCTGAGGAACCTGGGTCTCCCTTCCCTAAGGTGTCTCCCAAGCTCCTCTGACACACCTCTCTTGGCCTGGTATCCTCAACATCACTGTCATTATTGTTACTATTATTGTTCTCCTTGCAGAGCAGCTAGCAGTGGAGGAATCAGCAACTTTGGGGTGAAGGTGTTGGTGTGGCCCTACCATTTCATGAGAGCTCATTGTGCTAATGATTTTATATACATCATCTCATTGTCTTCTCAAAATGGCCCCATGATACAGTGACCCCACTTAAGAGATTAACCTTACTTTACAGTTGAAGAAACTGAGGCTAGAAAGGTTAAATTATTTGCTCGAGGCTGTACAGCTAGT
Organism: Cervus canadensis; assembly: GCF_019320065.1. Taxonomy (NCBI): domain Eukaryota; kingdom Metazoa; phylum Chordata; class Mammalia; order Artiodactyla; family Cervidae; genus Cervus; species Cervus canadensis. Next base: position 24,280,830 of record NC_057386.1, read on the forward strand.
AAATGCTAGAGCTGGGGTTTGTCTCAGGTCTGCTTGCTGTCAGAGGAGCTGTACAGAGGAGTTAGCCTTGGTACCCACCCCCTGCAAGGGCCCCTACTGTCCCCTATCACTCCAGCCTCTTTCTCACCCCCAGGGTGAATCACCGGCTACAAAGCTTCTTTGGGGGGACAGTGATGGGTGAGTCTGGCATGAAAACTGTGGAGGATGTGGGAAGCCCTCTCAAGTACGAGTTCCAGGTAAAGGGACCTCTGGGTCCAGGGTCGGAGGGTGTGAGGATTGGGGGTCGGTGAGACAGAGGTGGTTTCCCAGGAGAAAGTAGCCGTGACATCCCTTGTCCTCACAGGTGGGCCCAATGGGTGAAGGGCTGTCAGCCCTGGGGACCCTGGTCCTGGGGCTGGAGTGGCCCTATGAAGTCAGCAATGGAAAGTGGCTGCTGTACCCCACGGAGATCACTGTCCGTGGCAATGGATCCTGGCACTGCTGGCCACCTGGAGACCTTATCAACCCTCTCAACCTCACTCTCTCTGTAAGGACACCAGGGGGAGCGTTCACTTGTGGCCCATTTCCTTTGCTAGCTGCAAGGCAGAAAGGCCAGCATCTTCCTCTCCCTACCCTTTCCTCCTCTCCTCACCTCTGCTCCTTCTGCCAGTAAATCGCCTCTACCCCCTTCAGGTTCCTGGGGACAGGCCGCCATCTCCACAGCGCAGGCGGCGACAACTGGACCCAGGAGGAGGCCAAGGCCCCCCGCCTGTCACTCTGGCTGCTGCCAAAAAGGCCAAGTCTGAGATCCAATTGGTGAGTGGCCAGGGCAGGGTTGGGGGGAGTATGCCCACCTATCATAGGATGAGTGGACACCTCAAGACATACGAAGCAAGAGAGATAGGTGCTACTCTCCAGGAGACCCCAGTCTGATGTGGAGATGTGGCCCTTGCCTTGTGCTGGGGAGCAGCTGGTATGGTGAACCAAAATCACAGGCCCTGATTCTATTTCCAGAAACCCCAGCCTGTTGGGGGTTATATAGCTGTTCAAAACTTTGGACATTAGAACTAGCGATGGGGAGACACAAGATGAAGACAGGGTGCAGGGCGCCCTCTGTCGGAAGGGAGGGGGTAGCAGACCTGTGCAGCAAGTTGGAGCCTAGCTGGGTGGAGAGGGAGGAGTAGCCTCCCAGAGGAGGAAGCCAGCAGGAACAAAGTCCCAGTGTGGGAAGGTGGTGTTCAGGTTTGGGCCCCATGTACATGAACAGGGACCAGATTTCCTGTTCTCCATATCGCTGGCATCTATATATGCGTGGTCCAAAAAATGTGCCTTAAACATGTAAATGCAGGGTTGGTGGGGAATGTGCTTGAGTGAAGGGATGAGGACAGGCCCCTTCAGTTTCAACCATAGTTGGGACAAAGCCTGGAGCGAAGTCTGGAGAATCTAGAGACCCAGACTGTCTGGGTCTGTGTTCCCTGCCTATCTCAGAGCTGTGGCAGTGACCACACCCACTGTGTGTGGCTGGAGTGCCCCATTCCTGATGCCCCTGTCATCACCAACGTGACCATCCAGGCACGAGTGTGGAACAGCACCTTCATCGAGGTCAGTGCCGGTCTCAACTGCCACCCACCCCGGGCTGGGAGAGCAACAGGGAGCGGGTGAGGCCAGACCACACGTGTGTACCTGAGTGTTGTCGGTGACTGCATGGAGATGGATGCATGCTGGGTTCTGCACCTGTTACTGTGTGCCCTGTCAGAGTTAGTCCTGCATCCATGTGTGGACATGACATCATTTTGTCTCCATAAAATAACATCTCCCGTGTCCTTTATTCTGTTGTGTATCCATTACTTTCTCACCTCTCTGCGTTAGCCTGTCCTGCTCCTTTTCCCTGGATGCCAGCTCCCATCTGTTACCTCTGCATGTAAACTCCTGTTCAGCCTTCACAGTCTCCCTCAGAGACCACCAGCAAGATCTTTTCTGATTTTTGTAGCTGACAATGACCTTTCCCATCTAGACACTCACAGAACTTTCTCAGAAGCCACACATGCCACTTAGCACACTCTGCTCTGGGTTGCAGTGCCAGCCGACCTAGACCAAACTTTTTCTGTGAATGACTAGATTAAACATCTCTTTTCAGCTTTGTGGGCCACGCGCTTTCTATTGTAGGTACTCAATTCTGCATTGTAGCATGAAGCTACTACAGACAATACACTGGTGAATGGGCGTGTCTGTGTGCCAGAAATACTTTATTTACAAAAGCAGCTCTTGGGCCAGATTTAGCCCGCAGGCCAGACCTAGACTGTGACCTTCACTGTCCCTGCTGTCCCCAGAATCCAGCATAGGACCTGACACAGAGATGAATGAATGATGTGCATCTGTGTGTAGAGGAGAGGCCCGGTGTCAGGTCCTTTGGAGTGCTGCTTAAAGATGCTCTGTGGAGGGAGAGTATCCCAGGGGCTGGTCAGGAAGAAGGCTCAGAGGGACTTCAGCTGCTTCTTTTGACTCACCGTTTCCCCCTCCAGGATTATAGAGACTTTGACCGAGTCAGGGTAGCCAGCTGGGCCACCCTGTTTCTCCGAACCAGCGTCCCAACCATCAACATGGAGAATAAGACAGTGCGGGTGAGTGAGCGTGTTAAGGAGACAGCAAGACCTGGCCAGGGCATGGGAGCGCAGGGCATTTTTCAGAGCACTTCCACATACTTTAGTTATTTGGTCTCAGTCTTGGCAGCACATTGGAATCCCCTGGAGAACTTCTAGTGTCTGGACTACACTCCTAAGTGATGAAATCTGAGTCTGTGGAGGTGGGACCCCAGTACTGGTATGTTTAAAAGTACCCCCAGTGATTCTACTGTGCAGCCAGGGTTGAGAACCTCTACTTGAGCTCATTTGATCTGCATGTAAAGATGTTGCATTTCTGTGCTAACCTGAAAAAAAAGTTCCCAAACTTGATTCTAAGTTATATATGGAAAAATAAATACCACAAAATTGCTAATAATTTGTTATGAAAAGGTTAGAAGGGAAATGTATAGGAGGTGAATGAAGGATTGGTTAAATACATTATCGTACATTTCCTAAAATAAACTAAAGTAGCAGAGGAAGGGCCAGGAAGATCAATGGAACAGAATAGGAATTTACTTTTATTATACAGATAGCATTTTAATCAGGAGAAAAATATAGATGATTAAGTAGTATTGGGAGAACATACTTGGAAAGTAAAGACAAACCCCTGCCTCACACCATAAACAAAAACACATTTGAGTTAGATTAAATATTTAAATGTAGGAAATGAAACCTAATATACCAGAAGAAAATTCAGGAAATAATTTGATAATAATCTTTAATTATGGGGAGAGGGAGTTATTTTATTAAACCCAGAAATCACAAAAAAGTTTTGAAAAATTCAACTCTGAAATTTTAAATCTGTATATAGCAAAAGAGATGGTAAAGATACTAAGAGGGCAAAAGACAGCAGACGAATAGATAAGGAAGCTGTGGTACATATACACCATGGAATATTACTCAGCCATTAAAAAGAATTCACTTGAATCAATTCTAATGAGATGCATGAAACTGGATCCCATTATACAGAGTGAAGTAAGCCAGAAAGATAAAGACCAATACAGTATACTAACGCATATATATGGAATTTAAAAAGATGGTAACGATAACCCTATATGCAAGACAGAAAAAGAGACACAGATATACAGAACAGACTTTTAGACTCTGTGGGAGAAGGCGAGGGTGGAATGTTCCGAGAGAATAGCATTGAAACAAGTATACTATCAAGGGTGAAACAGATCACCAGCCCAGGTTGGATGCATGAGACAAGTGCTCAGGTCTGGTGCACTGGGAAGACCCAGAGGGATGGGATGGAAAGGGAGGTGGGAGGGGGGATCGGGAAGGGGAACACATGTAAATCCATGGCTGATTCATGTCAATGTATGGCAAAAACCACTACAATATATTAAAAAATAATAATAATAAAGTATACATAAATGAAAAAAATAAAAATAAAAAGTTTATAGCATATATGACAAAATATTGATAGACATATTTTTAATGTGTAAAGAGAAAGGGTGGCATGCATAGGCATTGTACGTATGGTGAAATATAACAGCAGTAAGACTTTTTTCATATCATATGAGAAAACATTAAAAAGAAGAATGCTATCTTGTTCCAATAAGGTAGAAGGAAATGCTGTTGATTGGCATATAAATGGACGAATTCTTTTTAAAGATGAATTTGTCAATATCTATTAAATTTTTAATTATACATTTCTTTTGATCTTGCATATGATAATATATCAAGGAGCTAATAGGACAAATTTGCAAACATAAATATATGGGGATATTTTAAAGCATTGTTTATAATGGCAGAAAATTGGAAACAATCTAAATGTCTTTCAGTATGAGATTGGTTCAGTAAATTCTGACACATTTCCTACAATGATGTGCAGCCGTCAGAAGAGATTAGGTTGATCTTGATTAACTGACATCGAAAGATGATGAAAAAGGTCACAGAAGAGTGTGTATAGTACACACAGATCCCATTTATGTGAAAGAAAAAAAAATATGCTTATTTAAAAAAAATTTTTTTGTACATTATTTTTTCATTTATTTTTATTAGTTGGAGGCTAATTACTTTGAAAAATATATATATGTTTAATATAGACATTTAAAAATATGAAATAATAAAAGTAACTTTTTAAGAAATAATCATGTACAGTCAGAAAAATATTTTTCTATATATAAATATATATGCAGGGGCTTCCCTGGTGGTCCAGTGGCTAGCACTCTGCACTCCCAATGCAGGGGGCCCAGATTTGATCCTTGATCAGGGAACAAGATCCCACATGAAGCAATTAAGACCAAGCACAGCCAAATAAGTAAATATTAAAGACACACAAAGGAACTTTAAAAAATATATATGTGTATATATATGCAAAATATGTATAATAACTATATTGTAAAATTTGTAATATAATAATATTATATATATATCTTCATTTTAGGGGAAGAAAAAATGGTACTATATGCTATGTATTCTATTTTTTTGTAAATATTTGTGGGAGTGTTGCTCTGTACCAGGTTATTTCTCAAAGCAGTTTACTCTTATCAAACACATTTAATCCTCCCAGCAACCTATGATACAGATAGCATATTCCCTATTTCACAGATGAACAACAGAAAGGTTAAGTGACTTGCCCAAGGTCTCACAGCTAGTGAATAACATAGTTAGGACTTGAACCAAGGTAGTCTGGCTCCAGAACCCATACTTTTGGCCACTCTACTATACTATGAGGTAGGCATTACGATCAATGGAGATTCAGAGAGGTGAATTTACTTGTCCAAGGTCCCACAGCTTGTGAAGGATGGAGCTGGTACCCAAGCCTGGATGTGTGGGTCACAAACCAGACTCCAGGGTGCCTCCCAGATCTGAGATCTTCGTGTCCGCCTCTAAGGAGAAAGGGGAGGATAGAGAAATCTGCTCCTGTCAATGGGCTGGCAGGGGCTTTTCCAGTCCCTGTGTGCCCCCTACAGGTGGTAAATCAAACAGCAGGGTCCAGGGTCCAGCCGAAACAGGAAGGATGAGCTCAGGGCCTGAGGGGGTGGACACATGGCTGAGCCCCTTCTCACCCCTTCCAGTTTTCCGTGGACATTGACTCTGACCTGGTGGAGGAGCTACCAGCTGAGATCGAGCTGTGGCTGGTGCTTGTGGCTGTGAGTGCCGGGTTGCTGCTGCTGGGGCTGATCATCCTCTTGCTGTGGAAGGTTAGAACACCCAGCCCGCCACTGGGACTCCCACTCTGGGACCCCCTGCCAGCAGACCCTCACCAACTCTCCCTTCATCTCATTCCTCACATCCATCTCACCCAACCATCACCCAAGTCCTCCCCACTTTCTCTCCAGCTCCCAGTCCTGGGTTAATGGGGGGACTTGCAAGCTGGAAAGGGGAACCAGGAGCTCTGGCTCCTGCCACATCACCAAGCTGGGACTGGGAACCAGGCATCCAGGCTCCCCAGCCCTAAGCCCCAGTTCACGAGTGCTGCTGGCAAGGACCCCCCAGCTCCCCCTGATGGCCCCTCCCCACCTCCTCCCCTCCGCAGTGCGGCTTCTTCAAGCGAGCCCGCACTCGCGCCCTGTATGAAGCTAAGAGGCAGAAGGCGGAGATGAAGAGCCAGCCGTCAGAGACGGAGAGGCTGACGGAAGACTACTGAGGGGGGCAGCCCCCACCCCCGGCCCACCTGGGTAACGCGGCCTCCGGGCCCCCTTCCCCAAGCCCCCAGCTGGCTGGGGCCTCTGACTCTCTCTATCTGCTCCTCTTCCCTTATGGGCCCTGTCTGCACTTCACTCTGTCCCCAGCACCACCCCCAAAGAGCAGGTTAATCTGTCGGTCTCCCCTCCATATCCTGGGAGAGCTCGTGGCGTCTGCTCTCACCAGCCTCCCCACTGAGTCCCTCAAGGACTTGGGACCTCAAGAGGCAGCCATAAACCCTCCCTGTGCCCCTTATGCTTTCTGGGGATTGGAAAGGGTCAAGGCTAGGCCCCATGTTTGTAGGCCACAAGACAGAATTCAGAGTGATTCCATACCCCCATCCCCACCTCCACAGAAGGAGGGAACTAGTAGAGCCCTTACTCCTGAGATCCACCACTTTTCCTCTTGGGAGTCTCTTGGGCTGACAAACTGACCCCTCCTGACTTTGTGGTCACTGTAGATCACCACCTCTCCTAGCCATTCCATCTGCAGTCTAGGTGACTGCCCCTCTGACTCCATCTGCCTCTCCCTCTCCTCTCTGCCTTCCTCAGCTCCTCCTTCCTCTGGGGTCTGGGGTGGGGAACCTTGTCCTCTTCATCTCAAGGCAGGGAGATGGCATTGTGTTTGGGTAGGGGTCCTGGCTTTGAGGACCTCCTGGTGAAGAAGGAAGGGACTGGGCACATCTTCCCGCTGGTTGTAAATGCTTTCTTCTGAAGGCCTCCCTCTTCTCCCCTTCCTCCAGTGTGACTTCTTTAAGCGGACCCACTATTACCGGATCATGCCCAAGTATCACGCAGTGAGGATCCGGGAGGAGGAGCGCTACCCACCTCCAGGGAGCACCCTGCCCACCAAGAAGCACTGGGTGACCAGCTGGCAGACTCGGGGCCAATACTACTGATATCCTCCCTGATTGCACCCTGCTCCCCCAGTGTCCCCTTCTTCTATTTATCATAAGTTATGCCCCAACAGACCACAGGGGCCGCTGCCTTTGGCTGGCACCAGCAGGCTCGGGCACACACACCTTTCAAGTGCATGCACGTGCTATGTGGCCGTGGCCTTCTCCCTGAAGGAAGGCTGGGGCTGTGGCCCGTACATTGCTGAGCACTGCGGCCCTGTGCCCTGGACACATATGAGCACATGTGGGTCCCACTGCTTGTAGACTGTGCTTGTGCACCCCGAATGGTGCATGGCCATGCATGTCCCAGCCTCTACGAGTGCCAAAACCAAGCCAAAGGCCTTCTTCCAGAGCCAGGAGGAAGAGGCCCCCAGTGGGTGACCCTTCCTCTGTTCACACTGGACCCATCATGAGCCACAGGCACTGGATTGACCCTGACCTCGAGATGAAAACTACTGACAAGGAGCAGACCACCAGAGCCCCAGTGCAGCTCCTAGCACCCATGGCAAAGAGTGGGGACCCTGCCTGAGGTCGTCCAAGGAGGTGTTCACAGGATCTGGCATGCTCAGACCAAGAGCAGAATGAACTAGAAAGAAGGTCCCCAGGGTGGCTTTCTTTCATGAATTGCTGAGAAAACCTCTGAACTCAGCCATGGCCATCCCGCGCGCTAGTAGGAAACGCAGCCGGAGGAAACAGAGGTGGACAGGCTGCTAGGCAGCCGGGACATGCTGTGCTGGGACCGCTCTGGAGCATGATGGAATCCTCAGTAGAGTGGGGACCGGTCTTGGGCCAAGGAGATGATGGACGGGTACAGAGCAGATACCACTTCTCACCCACATTACCATCCTGGCCTTGAAGGCCTGGAGGGATCTCCACGCGACCACAGAGGGAGCAACACTTGAATGTAGAACAGGGAGGAAGCCCCATCATGCCCCATCAGCCAGACTCCACTCTGCCCTCTCTGACCGTGGGTTGGAGACCTAGAAGTGGAGCTCTTGACTATCCTTGGCTTTTGGAGCCAGTTCAGCTTTGCCTTCTCACCTGTGGCCCATTCTAGAAGTTGAGCTGTTTCCAGAAAACCTGTCCTGACCCCGGCCTGTTGGCCGGTCCCCTCCTCAGCCCCTCCCCCCTTCCATGGTACTGTAGCAGGGGAGCCCCCTCCCCCTCCTTGTGCCTTCTTTGTGTACAGGCTTCTCACGGCAACCAGTAAACAGCCCCCTGTTTGTACACACTGCATCTGCCTCCATCTACCCCCACGTCTTAGCAACACCATTCAGGCTGATGGATCATGATACCTAGCTTATCCCCCAGTGGACAGAGCCGGGTGCAGGGCTCTGAGAGGTTGGGAGGGTGAAGTTCTATGGCCGAGATAACTGCTCCTGTTCTCAGGGGTGCCCCAGACTTAAGGGATGGTCACCGTCACATAACTGAGATTCAGAACATCAGATGAGGAAAAGCCCTGAGTAGACTGTATGGAATCCAAGACAGCTTCTTGGTGGACACTGTGTCAGCCTGGGGAAGGAGCAGGAGTAGAGATGGTGGCGTGTAGGGTCTGGAAGAGGCAGGAAGCTACTCTGCTGTAGAAGCAGGTAGTCCTGGGTAATGATAGAGTGACGCTGTGTGCACAGGTAGAGAGCTGAGAGCCCTCATCTGGTGGCTACATTCAGATAAGAATCTGTGTTACTGCCTCAGTTTCCCCACAACCAGCCTTAGATACCATGATGGGTAGATCAGATGGTGAACCAGTGACCCAAGGGTGGAAACACTGAAAAGTCCTAGTATCCATTCCCTAGCTCTGGGAGGGAGAACCGGGAGCCCTAGCCTGCTGCAGCTCTTCCAGACACACTTCTGTCCTGAGTTCACAGGCGCAGGGTTGGGTCAAGCTCTCTGCTGCCTCCTCTGTGCTAAGGCTGCAGACTGTGCTTGTGCACCCTGAATGGTGCGTGGACATGCGCGTCCCAGCCTCTGCTAGTGCCAAAACCAAGCCTCACAGACCTGGGGGATGGACCAAGGCTGCTTACCCTGTGACTTCTCTGTCCTAAATTGTGTCACAAGTCCTTCTGTTAATTGTTCTCAAGGACCTTTGACAAGAAGTATTAGTTGCTTAGTCATGTCCAACTCTTTGTGACCCCATGGACTGTAGCCTGCCAGGCTCCCCTGTCCATGGGATTTCCCAGGCAAGAATACTGGAGTGGGATGCCATGTCCTTCTCCAGGGGATCTTCCTGACCCAGGAATTGAACCTGAGTCTCCTGCATTGCAGGCAGACTCTACCGTCTGAATCACCAGGGAAGTCCTTTTGACAAGGCTGGAAATTACTACTCAGAAAAGCCTAGAGGCAGATCTTCAATTCAGCTTCAGCTGCCTCAGACGGCCCCCCTGTGGCAGCTGTCTGCCCTCTACCCTCTCTAGGAGAGCCTGCTGCCTCATTTTCTGTGCTGGGATTTGTCATTGACAGTGAGATGTCTAGTTCCTCCAGGAAAACCCCAGCCCCTACCCAGAACTTCCAGGACCAGTAACCAGAGACCTGAGTTTGTTCTCCAAATCTGGGTTATTCACTAGGTTAGAAAAAACACACATGTAGGTGGTCAAAGCCCAGCTCAAGTTGATCAGAGTTCAGTGCAGCTCAGTCCAGTCCTTTGCCACCACTGAAGAATGAAGTGGGATCTATATATCTCTCTGACCAGTGCACGGGCCCAGCCTCCCATCTCCTGTGAGCACTTGTTTGGATGAAAACATACCATCTGTCTCACACACACTTGCAAAAGTAAGTAGACATTTTCAGGACTGTTGTAGCTATACTTTCATGAAAGAAACATACTGGCAGAGATCCAGCAATGCCCACTTTATAGAAAAAAACCCTGTATTATGCCAAGCTTATTGAGTTCCTTGGAGCTGCAGTACCTCCAAACACTTTAAAAGAAGTATCTTGGCTCTTGTATCAGTTAAAATAAAACAAAACAAACCAACAGATTATTCTCCCTCTCCTGAGCACAGGGCTGGATTGCACTTCCTAGGTCCTCCTGGTTGGATGATGCCATTCTGGCCAATGAGTTGTCACCCGGAGGGAAAGGGATCAGTTCTGGGCTGAGACAGTTAATTGCTGGGTGAGACTCTCCCAGTTCTGCTGCTTCCGGCTCTGATGCTGTGGATGCCTGTGTTGAAGTAAAGCTTCTGTCAGTCTGAGTCCCTGAGAACTCCCTACCAACCCAAGTTGTACATACAGTGGAAAATTTGGGGATTTGTGAGTTTTGTTACTTCTCATCACCTAACCTAACTTGATTGATACACCACTCCATGCCACTCCCATTACCACTCTGCAGGAGAAGTTTGATCCAACTCAGAACCCCCATTAGGAAGTCCAGCTCTAAAGAGAAGATCATGGGAAATCTCTGTCTTTTACACATAGCCTCAGAGGTTACAGCCTTTTCCTTGTTACTTTAATTTTGACAGTAGTAGTAATAGTTGCTATTTATTATTTACTGTGTGCCAGGCACAGGGCTCAGCTTTTTACATATAGGATTTAATATTCTCTTCTGGGCAACTTGAAGACTGCATTCACCAATATCGTCAATGATCTAGTTGCTAGCTGGATGGATTTTGGTGGTCTTTGATATCTCTGTGGCATGTCTTCCCAGTGACTCCAACTTCTTGTTTCACCTTCTTTTCCCTTCAATGTCCTGTATCTGGTACTGGAGACAGAGCAGTGAATAAGACCAACACAGGCCTGCCCTCACAGAGCTTAAAGCCTAGCTGGGGAGACAGATGAGTCAGCAGATGATTACCATGCTGTGTGTTAAGAGCTAAAATAGTGCTAGATCAGGAGGCCTGAGGAACCTTTGGAGGGAGCCCATAACCCAGCCTGGCCAATGAGTTGTCAGCCGGAGGGAAGAGGACCAGTTCTGGGCTGAGACAGTTAATTACTGGGTGAGATTCCCAGTTCTGCTTCTCCTGGCTCTGATGCTGTGGAAGCCTGTGTTGAAATAAAGCTTCTGTCAGTCTGAGTCCCTGAGAACTCCCTACCAACCCAAGTTGAACATATAGTGGAAATGTTGGGGATTTGTGTGTTTTGTTACCTGTACTCCATTCAGCTAGCATTTAGGTCATTGATGATTTTGGTGAGTGCAGAAGAATGGGTAGGTGACAGAAGAAAGAATGATCCATGGGTAGGAGACATCATTTGCAACAGTGGGGAGATTGAAGTCTGGTTCAAGGCACTAGATAAGTATGGGTGGGACTTGAGCAGGGGAGTGTGGAAGAGATGAGGCCAGAGAGTTAAACCAAACCAGATCATGTGAGAACTGGAAAGGCTCCAGTAAGAAGTGAAGGCCAAGGCTGAGAGCAAGGGAAGTAACACCTTCAGATTTGCAGTGGAAAATGGTACCTGAACCTGTTTCCTCAACTGTAAAATGGTGGTAACAGTAGCACGGTAGAGCTGTCTAGAGAATTCAATGAGATGATGCATGCAAAGAGTGCCTGGCGTATGGGATAGTATTCATTCAGCTAAGAGTCCCTTCCATTGTGAAGACTTGCACATAGCTCTGCATTGGTTATAATTGCAGTCTGTTGTAACTATTTAGTTATTTACTTACGCAGCTCTCTCAAACTGAGAAATGAAATAATCAAGGCAAAAGACCATGTCCCAATCCTGTCTGTGTTTCCCGTTCCCAGCATATAAGCCTGGCAACTATTTGGCACTTGATGAGTGTGGGCCAAAGACTGAAGCGAAAAACACCTCAAGTGGGTGGGATGCGGGGACGGGGACGGGACATATCCGGCCAAGAGGACGAGCTATGTTCCCACGAAAAAGGTTGCTTTCTCAGGTCAAATGAGTAGAGAATAATAAAATAAAGGTGGTTTTAAAAGTTCATTGTAGCCGCCGCTAGGCGTTAGTGAGGGGGTTGACTCGGAGTTTTTTAACTGGAAAAGCAAAATGCTGCCTTGTCCTGAGCTGCTTGGATCTTTGTGGAAGTAGGTGTGTTACACGTCTATATTAGGGATTAGCATGGGGTCGCATCCCAATCCATCCACAGTCCGAGTCACTGTCTTCCAGACTGGGAACCCACCAGACGCCCTGAGGGAGAGCAGGTGGGTGGAGATCAGGACAGGTGGATCGGGCCCTTGTGGGCGGAAAAGGATGCGTTGAAAGCTCCCGAACAACCTTGGGGCAGGCAAGTGAAGGAGATTCGGGGAGGGATCGGGGAAACGGAGTGTACGAGGAAAGGGAATAACGGGCCTTTGGGGAGGGAGGGGTTAATCCGGGCTAGGCCGGGAGGAGGAACGCGCGTGGTGACGCCGGGGAGGCGGGCTCTCAGCGCGGGCTCTTGGCGCTGCCTCTCGAAAACAACAGGCCGCTCCCGGCAAACACTGGGTTAAGGGGGCGGGCCCAGGGGGTAGCCACGTGCCGGGGCGAGAGGCTATTGGCTCTCCTGGAGTTGTTTGTGAGACGCCATTAGCGACGTCGGGGCGCTGCAACAAGCCAATTGGCCGGGACTCGGAGCCTAGCTGGGGTCGAGGTGGGGAGGAGGCGGCCGCCGCGGCACCGGGCCGGGCTGGGCTGAGCCGAGCACCAGCGCTGCTCGCGCAGGGTCCAGAGCCCGAGCCCGAGAAGTGGTCGCCACCGCCATGCGCTGGGTCCGCGCGCTGCTGAAGAATGCGTCCCTGGCAGGGGCACCCAAATACATCGAGCACTTCAGCAAGTTCTCCCCATCCCCGCTGTCCATGAAGCAGTTTCTGGACTTCGGTACGAGTGAGCGGGAGGCGGCTGGCCGCGGGGGGTCTGCGAGGGGCGGGAGTGGGGGTGAAGGAGTCCTGGTCAAGAAGGGTTAACTCGGAGGCTAAGGGAGGCCGAGTGACAGGGAAGGTTTGCTTGCAGGAGTTCAGACAGGAAAGAGTTAACGGGGAGGCAGGGGCCGGTTGTGCTTGAAAGGGTTAAGGGCACCCCGGCTGAAGACTGGGCTGTTAGGGGGAAGTGGGGGCCACTGAGAAGGGGGGGTCCACGGTGTCTTCCTGGGTTTTGTGAGGAGTCTTGGAGAGGAGGAGAGGCAGTGCCATTGGAGCAGGAGGTTGTATCCAGGCACTAAAGGGTTACTGGGGATTGTCCTGGCGATTCCAAGAGTAAAGGTCAGAGAGGCAATGGGGGGTGTTGTGGGAGCGACTAGGGGGCATTGCCCGCCCTAGGGGTCTGTTAGCGGGAGGGACTCTTTCAGATGAGTCAACAGGAGAGAGGCCCTGACTGGTACACCTCCCTCCACTGAAAGAGCTGGCCCCCAGCTGTCCTGGAAAGCAAGGACACTTGAAGATCAAATCTACTGTGGCCTGGCCATCTGTCCCCAGCTGGGTAGGGGTCTGGGGCACCGTGAAATGGAGCCAGACAGCTTGTACCCATCCTTAGCTGCCCCTGGGTTCCTGGGCCAGGGTCACCTACCACCAGTGTTCTGGGAGTGGCAAGGATGTGCCAACACGGTGACTGAAACAGGCATTGTGTGGACAGTGTCTGTCCACACAGAATTTCTATGGTGCCAGCTGGGGATTAGAAGGGGTTGCCCAGGTCTCTCAAGAGTTGAGGAGACAGTGCCTGGCTCAGGTTACAGCTGCGTCACTGATGGCAGGGGGCAGGGAGGTGGCAGCCAGGACACAGGGCATCTGTTGCCCGATACTTGTTCACCTGCTTCCCTCCGTATCTGAGCTCCCACCATGTAGGAAAGCTTCCTCAGCCCACTCCCAGCCTCCAGCAGTTGTCTAGTCCAGACTGGACCCCAGTTAACAGAACTGTCAGAGCAGGGAGGCACTCACAGTAGAGTGGTCCACTTGGAGTCCAGTGGGTAAAACAGTTCTTCAGAGGGATAGTGACACGCCCTGGGTGACAGAGTTAAAGGCAGAACCTGGACTTAGAACCCAGGTCTCCTGACTCTAGGCCATGACCTCATTCAGTCCTCTACCCGCTCTTCATCTTCAAGCCAGACCAAGAGTCTGTAAGTATTTGGGCCCCAGTTCCCCAACCCTGTCTACCTCTCAGGTGGGTGGGCATTAATGTAGGGGCAAGTCTACTGTGGACATAAAGACCACCTGGGCCAAGATGATGCCCGGACCCTATGGCTGCAGTGGTCTGAGCATAGCTTCCCTCAGCCAGGGAAGCTCATCTCAAGGTAGGATGGGTTTCCCAGGCTCCTCTGCCCACCTGGCTCAAGCCCCGCAAAGTGAGTGTCTACTAGGAGGGAAAAGAAAGAGAAGAAGTGAGAGAACTTGGGCCAGAGGCAGCACCCAGTGGGCCCAGGGTGGCCCTGTCCCCTGTGGTTGAAGGCAAGCAGGATTCAGCTGGAGGTGGGGAAAGGACACAGCCTCCCTGAGGGTTAGGCTGGGTAGTGTGGCGGTCACTGCTTGGGTCAGGAGGGGCCCTTATCCTGTGCCTCCTTGTCATCTTGTCTCTTCTGAATCCTCAGGAAATGAAGTATTTAGTGACCTGACCCCCTTCCCCACCACTCAGAGGTCTTCTGGCTCCAGTGCTTTGTAACTCTTAGGCTCACCTTTCCCTCTCCCACCAGGGTCCAGCAATGCCTGTGAGAAAACCTCGTTCACTTTCCTCAGGCAGGAGCTGCCTGTGCGCCTGGCCAACATCATGAAGGAGATCAACCTGCTTCCTGACCGGGTGCTGAGCACACCCTCGGTGCAGCTGGTACAGAGCTGGTGAGACCCTCGGCTAGATCCCCGTGCCCCCCACTCCATTGTCAGATGCCCGATGCTCCCAGCCTTGCAGGAGGTGGGGCAAGAGGAGAGGCACGGGGACTTTTGAGAAGTAGGGGAGTTCTCACAGTCAAGTGGGAATCGTAGGCCGTAGCAGGGACTCAGATCAAGCTTCCAGCCTCCATGTCTCTGAGACAGCCCTATACCCACCACCCTCCATTCTCTGGAAAAGGAAATCATCATTTTCACACCAAAACCCAAATCAGGCTCATGGCAGCATTTGCCACCGGCCCTGACCCTGAGAATCTAGCACCTGTTGGATAACATCTAGCTGGGGCAACTTTGTGGGAAACAGGAAGAAGTGAATCTTCAAATTGTATGATCCAAACAGATCAGCCTGTTTGGGATGTTGGAAAACACTCAAATAGACACAAGCTTGGCACAGTACCAACCCCAAAGAGCTTTAGACGGGCAAAGACCAAAAGTTTATTGCACACAGCAGCAGTAGCAGAGAGAAATTCTCAATAAAGTTTACTCAAAAACTTTGTCCAGGGATAAGTATTAAAAACTGAATGACATTAACCAAAGGCCAATCACATGAAGAATAAACAAAAATCTGCTCTGTAACTGGGGGTGTGAGTAGCTAATCGTGGTTAATCTTCAGTGGCATGCGTGCAGAAATCTTTTGCCTGTTGTTCTGGCTATGGCAGGTCTGGTACTACTGTGGTTTCCTTTTCGATTCGGGGCATCCACACCTACGTGGAGCTCAGTGCTGTGTTAGGTTAGGGAAACAGCAGCAGCAGCTGCTGCTCAGGAGCCATCCTCTCATGGGGAGAATAAAAGGGGCAAACTTAAGAGCTCCGTAGTGGCCGGAAGTAAGCGACTGAAGAGTTTGTTTTATTTAAATTAATAGCGAAATAATGTTGCTTTGAAATAACATTGGTTTCTTCCCCTCATTGCAGAATGCTCACTTTGACATTTGGAGAACACAGAAAAGTAGATAAAAGAAAATGTCAATTATTTCCCTCCACCCTTTAACCAAACATTCAGGTTTTGTAAGTGCCCTTTATTGATGCCCTTCCAGCTTTTTTTCTGCGCATGAATGTGCTATAAATGACTTATTCTAACTCAATGAGGATAAAGTAAGAAAAGCCCAGGCACATGGTCTCTGCACAGTGAATTTCAGTTGAATCAGAACACTGTGGGGAAGTTGAAATGGAGGCAGAGAAGAGGTGACATGTCACTGGGCCTTATAAGTTGCCTAAGTGAACTTTGACCTAGAAAGGAGGGAAGAGCATTCAGACCAAAGGAACTGCTTGTGCAAAGGTGTGGAGGCAGGAGAGAGCCTGGCTAGGGCATCTGAGCACTCACTTTATGGACAGAGCACTGTTACTGCAAGTGATGAAGGTGGGTGGGGGGACAGAGGGCAGAGCCTGATTTTCACGTGGCACAATGAGGTCACCGCTCACTGGGGCCTGTCCCTTAGAGGTCCAGGACCTCTGAGCCAACCGGCATTTCCTGCCGTGGGGCAGCGTGGAAGGCATGGGGAGGAGACAGAAGGTGCCATCTGTTCTCTCCAGCTCTCCTCCGGCTCTGTCCAGCTGAGTGACCTGGCTGCCTCTCCAGCTGGTCCTTAACTCCAGGACAGGGCTTCTTGGGCCCCTCCTTGGACACTTGTTTCCTTGAAGAGTCAGGAGATGTGGGGACGGAGGGCAGGGAGGTGCTGATTGCCCGTGATGCCCCCAAGGCCCATAGAGCCCCTTCTTTTTTTAAAAAATATTCATTTATTATGTGGCTGTGTTGGGTCTGAGCTGTGGCATGTGGGATCTTCCTTGTGTCATGGGGGATCTTTCATTGCGGCACGTGGATTCTCTATTTGCGATGCAAGGGCTCAGTAGTTGTAGCACACAGGCTGAGTTGCTCTCTGGCATGTGGGATCTTAGTTCCCTGACCAGGGATCGAACCCATGTCCTTTGCATTGCAAGGCAGATTCTTAACCACTGGACCGTCAGGGAAGTCCCAGAGTCCCTTCTTGAAAATCAGTTACTCACGTCTGGGCTTGGCCTGACTTAATTCTTCTCTCAAAGCTGGGAAGTAATGACCAGCAACAGCAGGAGAGAGCGAAGTGAGACAAGAGGGAATGCTTCCCAGTGGATGATTGATTTAGAGGAGAGCACACCAAGGTATTGCTAGAGTGTGCTGACACAATGAAGAGACAGCCTGCTGAGACTGTTTCCAGAGAATGGGCATCAAATGCAGCAAGAGAGATTGTGGTCTGAGGCAAGGAAGAACTTCCTGAGACAGACCTCCCTCTCCACGGGAACCCCCTTGCCAGTTGGATGATGGAGGTGGTGAAGGTAGGCAGTTCCACAAGAGGAAGGGGAAAACCTACCAGAGAGCTTGGCAAGAGGGCTACTAGCCTCAGAGACCGATGAGTGAGCAGTAAAACCTTTCCTTTGGAAATGGACAAGACTTGTGCACATGCTCTCGGTAACAGTGGTGGCAATAGTTAACACGTGGCAACAGCTAGCGGAGTTTCTACTCAGCTGGGGAGAGGGTCTAGGCAGGTGGGCAAGTGGAGAATTCCTGTTTCTAAACAAACCTGATGTATTATTTCAACTGGACTGACTTGAGGTCATGGGATCCTGTTTTGGAGGTGACTGGAAGGTGAAGGAAAGCCCTGAGTGTGGCACCAGCATGCCTGACTTTGAGGCTTGGCTTTTGTGCCTGCTGGATACTTGACGTTTGGCCAACCACATGGCCCCTCTGAGTCTCAGCTTCCTCATCTGTAAAATGGGTGAGATGCCACTGCTGGATGTGGAAGTACATGAACTCTACACACGAGTGATGTCTGTGATCTTCTGGCAGCGTCACCTTCTGGCCAAAGATGATGTGCTGTGGCAGAGGTTCTCTTAAGAGTGTAGTCTTGGTGGTGGACGACAATGACAGAGGCAGACACCCCTGGAAGGCCTGCTGGCCATCAGGAGCTGCTCTGAGCATGTCCTTACTCATTTACCCTTCACAACAACCTTGCAGAGTAGGCCTTTTTATCATCCCTGTCTTGTAGATGAGGAAACTGAGGTTCAGAGACATTAAGAAACTAGCCTGAGCTCATCAGGTAGTAAGTGGTAGAGCCGGGATTCCAACCCAGGCTGTGTGATCTGGGGGCTGTGCTCTCAAAGGAAAGGGAGTGAGCCGTGTTCTGGAGGAATCAGATATTTCTAAGAAAAGCATGTCAGCGGAAAAGTAGATATTCTTTACAGAGATTATTTGATGGCTAGTGTTGCGGGGGCACAGAGGGGTAACCTTTACATCTCACAGGGGAAAGTGACAGGCTGACAAAGGGCATGGAGTTTGGGGATGTATCTGGAAAAATGGAGGGTTGAGTGAGAGTTGCAGAGTAGAATCAAATGACAGTGAGTCACTCCTGTGGCTAGTAGTGCCTTTGCAGGGGTGTAGTATGGGAAGGGGGTGAGAGTGGATACGACGGCACATTCTCATGAACCTCCCTTGCCTCAGCAAGGTGTGTGGACACCAAACCCAGTAGTCTTTGCCCTTGAAAAGAATGACCGCCTCACTGGTTCCGGGCACCTAGGGCCTGCTCTGCGCCAGGCCCGGGGCTGTAGCCAAAACCTGCCATTGAATCCCTCAGCCATCACTTATGTAATCCGAGTGGATCGGCCACCAGCATCGCCTCCTCTGATCTACTCCTGCTGCTGCGAAGCCCACTTCACACACTGGGACCGGAGAGCAGCACTGTCAGCAATGGGGCCCAGGTCAGCCTGGCTCAGGGCTGTGCCCAGCGCCCCTCCACAGGCAGCTTCCAGATACCAGCACGTCTCCACCTCTCCCCTCCTCACAGGGCCTTTTCCTTGTTTACACCCTGGTCCCCAGCGGCTGTGGACACACACCCCCACAGGCATCCAGACTCACACAGGCTCCCCACTCCTCTGCCCACACAAGCCTGCGTGTGCCTCTTCCCACTCTGCCAGGTATTCATTCCGACATCCCTACACCCAGGCTCACCCACACACACTCAAACAGGCATACATATGCTCCCTCCTCTCACCAAATTCTACCCCTCCCACCTGCCAAATCCAGGGCTCTGGATTGGCTGGAAAGTCCCAGAAGGCAGGGTTTGGGGTCTCCACATGACTTGGTAGAGGGGAGGGGAGGACATACCAGATGTCACCCAGGAAGTCCTGGGCGGCCTTGCTTACTGCTGAGGTCACCAGGCCAGGCCTTCCCTAGTGCTTCACGTTGGCTCCACTGCCTGTTCTGCCAGGCCCAGGGCAGGTGACACATCTATCATTGCATCACTGCTCCAGACTGTCCGTGTCTAAGCCCAGATCTTTCTCTGACCCTCCAGGGTGGGCCGTTTTGGAGCCAGCATCACTCCCTCCTTTCCATTTTCAGGACCACGGGTAAGGTCTGGTCTGCCAGACTCTTGAGGGGTTTCAGGCCCAGTCACGGTTCCCCTGGGAGAATTCTCGTCATCCTCTCCTCTCCCTTCTGGGAGTACACCCAGGACCACTCCCCTGATGGAATGTCTCCCAGAGGAAGGCGGGCAGAGATTCTAATCCCTGCTTCACAATCCAGGAGACTGAGGCCTGAATGAGGCTGCAGCTCTCCCCAGAGCCCTGCCAGCTGGCGCTCCCACTGCCAGTCCATCCTGGTGCCCTTTGTTTTACTTCATGCCACCCCCCTTGGTGGTTCATTAGGCAGCCACAGGGGGTGGGGCCAGCAGCGAGAGCTCTCATCCTGTCACCAACCCCCAGTCCTGGCCCAGCTGGTCAGAGCCCTGTAGTTCCAACCTGCTCCCTCTCTGTTTTGCCCCCTGGGTCTTGGGAAGGGGTTCCAGGGCACATACCCCCCAGCTGGTCTCCTTTCTCTCCTGTCTCTGTTCCTACCATTACATACTTGCAGGTCCTCCTCTCAAATCCCCTCTCCCTCTAAGAATCACATGAGCCTGAAGCTTTCTGTTGGGCATGGGATCCAGGGATCTGGAGTAACACAGGCCTGTGAGAGAGCATTCCAGCTCCGTATGTTGACTTCCTCATCTGTAAAATGGGTCCAGCAGTAGCATACCCTCCACAGGGTCATTGTGGAGGTTTAATTAGGGGAGCATAGAGCAGAGCCCTAGCACAAGGCCAGCACCGGTAGACACTGGTTGCCCTCACCATGGACATCAGCAGCATCACTGTTAGGACCGGTGTAGACAGTAAGCACTTGGCCATGTGGTGTAGACTTGGCATCAGACAGACCTGGGTTTGAATCCCAGTGTGAATGCGTACTATGTGACCTGAAACATATTATCTGCCCTCTCTGAGCTGATTTCCTTATCTGCAAAAGGGGGAAATAGCACATGCTCATGAAGGCTCCTGGGAGAGGAAAGCCCCTGCATAGACTCTGAGCACAGGTGAGCACTGATGGTCACTGGGTAAGCGGCAGCTATTGTTATTCTCCAGGAATTCTGAGGTGAGGGCGTAGGAGGGCCGCTCTGACTGTCTGCTGGGGCTCTGAGGATGGTGAGGGGGTTCCAGGGAGAGCTGATCATCTCTGCTATGAGTGACTCTGCCACCTCCTGCCAGGCGCTGTGCTGGGCCCTGTGTGGGGAGGGCAGGTGGCAGCAGCAGGGCTGGGAAAGCCCCATCTGTTCTCCGTGGCTGTCCAGAGCATGACAGATTCAAACATGGTGTGATTCAGAGCCTGTGCCCAGTGTAACCAAGAGGAGTGTGTCACGTGCCACCTGGGGACTAAGAGGGTGCCCTCAGCTGTTGACAGTGTCTGAACCACTGTTCATAACAAGAGCAAGCATTTAGAGTACTCACTATTTGCTAGGCACTGTGTTGATTATCACACTTCATTCTCACCAAAAAGCAGTGATAGCAGTAGGTACAATACCCTCCCTTTTTCTGATAAGGAAACTCACGCCCAGAGAGGTTCCATGACTTCCCAGAGCCACACAGCTCAAAGTGGAAGAGCCCAGGCTGGGACTTGGCAGATGGCTCTGCCAAGAGCTAGCCTCAAAGCTAGCTCTTTCACCGTCTTCTCTACTGGGTTAAGCAAGAGAGAGGAGAGTGGCAGTAGGTGAAGGGAGCAGGGTATTCCAGGCAGAGAGAACCACAGGACCAGGGGGCTGAGCCCTTTTGAGCAGCCAGCACTGTATAGTGGCAGGAGCGCTGGAGGCCTGTCTTCACTATATCACCTCCCAGCTACGGAACTGCCTCAGGCCTCAATTGAGGAGACTGTGAAATGGGGCTGAATTCTGCTGTTCTTACTGTTAAGGTCAAAGCCCTGCATACATGGGACTTTGGATTATGGTGGGACCTCTTCTAGAGGGACTGTTAGGCCCCCAGGGCCCTCCCTGGTCAGACTCTAGTGGCCCCTCTTCCTGCCAGCCCAAGTGTTTCTGCCAGAGAGAGGCTCAACTGTCTGCCTTCCCCAAGAGAGTGAGCTGCTGCGGACTGGGGCGTTAGTAGGAAAGCAGTGGCTCCCTGCCTCACAGTGGGGATGGGGGGACAGTGGCTCCAGTTTGGCAGCATCTAGGCAGCTGGGCCCCTTCAGGCTCTCCATGGGCTCCAGCCCCACCCCGTGTCAGAGCTGGGCATGCCCAGCCCCCACCAACTCCCCCCCCACCTCGTTTTTCCCACCCACCATTTAAAATCCACTTCCCTAGGAACTGCGAACAGGCTGACAGCTCCTGGTGTCCAGAGTCAGCGTGTGAGGTTGTCTCCTTGAACCCCTGCTCTGTGAGAGCGCTGGGCTGGCCCCTGGGATATAGCAGCCACCCTGCAGGCAGACACTCGGTCTGTTTCCATGACGGCGGGGGAGGCTGAGTGCCTTGCTGTCACCGCTGGTCTTGGGCAAGGCCCCCTCCCCAGTCTGGGCCTCAGTCTTCTCACCAGGAGCCCCGTGGGTGGGGTGGCCACCAAGCCCCTTCGAAGACTGCTCTTCTAGGACAGCAAAGCAAAGGCCCTCTGAGAACCAACAAATTAGAGATTTTCTTGCACAGTACGTTTACTGTGTTGTCGGGAGGAGTCACAGATGGAGCAGAGTGAGGAAATTTGTGATGCAGCTTGTCAACCTGTGTAGCCCATTGCATGCTGCCCACTCTGGCTGCCCCCTGGAGTCACAGGGCAAACGTTGGGTCAGCAGAGTCGGGTGGGCAGGGGCCTGGCCCTGAGCTAAGGTGATGCCCCCTCCCCTCCTGCACAGGTATGTCCAGAGTCTCCTGGACATCATGGAGTTCCTGGACAAGGACCCTGAGGACCATCGGACCCTGAGCCAGTGAGTGAGGCCCTGGCTGGGGGCGGGAGGGCAGGTGTGAGCCGCAGCCCCAGGGGCAGAAATGCCCGTAGGATGACGGAAATGTCCCTGTCTTTGGGTGTATCCAGGGTGAGCGGGGAGACAGCGCTCAATCCTGGTGTGTCTGATGTGGGGGGACCCAGGACCCACCCGGTGGAGCTCCCAGACTGCCAGGCAGGCAGTGGGAGGTCTGGGCGGCCTTCAGGAGGAATGGGCTGGGAAGAGTCGAGTGGGTGAAGGCAAGTGTGGAGAGAAGGGCAGAGCAGGGAGAGTCTGAGGGTGTCCCAGAGCCAACATCTGCCCCCTACCCCACAGGTTCACCGATGCCCTGGTCACCATCCGGAACCGCCACAATGACGTGGTGCCCACCATGGCTCAGGGCGTGCTGGAATACAAGGACACCTACGGCGACGACCCCGTCTCCAACCAGAACATCCAGTACTTCTTGGACCGCTTCTACCTCAGCCGCATCTCCATCCGCATGCTCATCAACCAGCACAGTGAGCGGGCGCAGGGCCGTTCAGTGTTCAGAGGTTTACAGGAAGCAAAACTGTGTCACTTCTTTCTGTGGTACTCATAACCATCTCGTTACACTTGGAAACAGGTGGTTTTCTAGAGTTTCTTATTCTAGGAAAATTAACTATGAGTGTTGCGAAATCACAGCCAATCATTAAATACACAAGATGGTAAAAATTATTTTAACGTATAGCAAAAGAGAAGAATTAAATATAATGTAGAATGTGTGGGAACGAGACTTCTGAGAAGAAGAATGTTTCAGGCCTGCAAAGGTCCAAAACTGGCCTGATTCGAGGTTGTAGGGTCTGGTCAGAGGAGAGAGGGTAGGAGGGTGGGGAGACGGTGTTAGGGTCAGAAGTGTTAGAAATAGAGGTGGAGTCCTGGAGAGCCAGGGGAAGGAGGGAGGGAGCGCTGAGGGACACGGCCCCGCCAACTGCGCCCACCGTTTCTGCCTGTAGCCCTGCTCTTTGATGGCAGAACCAACCCTGCCCACCCCAAACACATCGGCAGCATCGACCCCAACTGCAACGTCTCTGAGGTGGTGAAGGGTGAGTCATCCTCACTGTGCCTGGCCCACAGAGGAGCCCCAGTGAACCCCCACGTTTACCTGGCCAGAGGGTGACCCATTCCCCAGTGGGTGGGGGCCACATGCCCATGGGTTTAATGTTGGTGACACCCACTGTTGATACCAAGAGAATTGCCTGCTGGGGGGAGGCCACCCATTCCCTGATGACCCCCTGCTTCTTTCAGATGCCTATGACATGGCCAAGCTCCTGTGTGACAAGTATTACATGGCCTCTCCTGACCTGGAGATCCAGGAGATCAATGGTGAGCGAATAAGGCTGTGTGTGTCTAAGGGCTGCAGACATGGGAGAGGGAAGTGAGGTAGGAGTCAGGAAACGAGGGAGATGCAGAGCTATTATTATATTACTATTGCTAATTTATCTAGTAAATATTTATTAAGCAGTAAACACAATAGGCAAGGTCCCTGTTCCCATGGAGCTCACATTCTTGGTGTTGGGACGGTTGGGGAACAGGGCCTTTAACCAGTGAGTGAATAATAAACAAGCTAATTTCAGGTCATGATATGTGACAGGAAGGAAACAAAATGAGATAACCTGACAGTCATGGGTAGGAGCAGTGTATTAGATGGGATGTCAGTTTGGCTGTCTTCCCGGAATCCAAAAATGCTTAATTTGAGAGACAGGTTTTCCTCTCGCTAGCCCCTGGGATAGAATGGTCAAAGTCAGCTATACCCCCTCACGTCTCAGTTCCAGCCTGGCGAAGTTTTGGGAAAGAGGATGTGGACGGCAGGGCCTGGGAGTTGATCACACCACTTCCCTAAGTCTGCCAGCTGCAGAGGAGGCTGAGAATTTAGTCTCTAGCTGAGCAGTTACATGCTAGTTAAAACTTTGGGGGAAGTAGGCGTCTATTACTAAAAGAAGAAAGGGAATGATGAACACAGAGGATGGCTACAAGGGTCCTACTTTGGATGGAGTAGTTGAGAACCAGAAGGACCAGTGTGGCTGGGTTAGGATATTGAAGGAGTGAACAGCGGGAGAGAGAGGCTGGGCACGCAGGGCCCGTAGGCTACAGACGGGAGCTGGGATTTTGAGAAACCACTGGAGGTTTGAGGCATAGTCATGACAGGATCTGAGAAACATTCTAAAGATATTTAGAGGTTGGAGGAGGCAGGAGAGGACCCAGGAAGACCAGTTAGGACGTCACTGCAGATTTAGGCAAGGGGAGGGGAAGGCAGCAGAGAGGAAAAGAAGGGGGTGAATTGGATAAAGACCTTGGAGGTGGAGGGGTGAGGAGGACCAGAGACCTGGAAGTTACCTCTCCCCTTCCCACCACCACCCTGCTCCTCAGCCACTCTGGCCTGTGCACCAGAAACCTAAGGCGTTCATGCCTTATGCCTGCAAGTCACGCTGCCCATATCCTAGTCTTCCCTTAAGAGCCCATTCAAGTCCAGCTCCTCTGAAAAGCCTCCCCAGACCTCCCAAAGAGGAGGTAGGCCCTGCCTGCCTCAAGTGGACCTCTAAATTGCACTGTTTAAATTACTTGGGGGCAGAAACCAAAGGGCAGAGACAGGCCACTTTACTTCCGGATCCCCAGGGTCAGGCCCAGAGCCCTGCACACAGCTCTGGGTACAGCACCTGATGTGAAAGTGAGTTGTGCATTTCTCTGTCTAGACTTAAATTTCTGAGAGGGTAGGTCTGAATTTTATTCAGCTTTTTGTCTCCACTTGCCCAGCACAGGGCCTCAGATTCCCTCATTCATTGATCCATTGCACATTTACTGAGCTTCTGCTACATACAGAGCTCTGTGCCAGGCACCAGGAAGATACGCAGTCCCTAAAACCAAGAAACTTTCCAGGTTAGGATGATTCTTAGGAAGTAGGATGCTGGTGTCAGGATCACGTGGGTAGCCCCCTCCCATCTCCCCTGGGTGAAAAAGCTCTCCAGGGGATTCTGGTATCAAGGTGAATGCTAGTAGGCTAAGTATAGCATAGATAGATAGATACTATTTGAGTGGATAAATGATGAATAGATGGATAGATAAACAGTGGATGAATGGAAGGATGGATCTGTACTCTGAATGAATGGATAGATGGAAAAGATAGACATTTGAACAAATGAATAGACTGAAAGACATCGGATGGTTGGATGTGTAGATAGAGGAATGAATAGATGTTGAATGGATATGATTGATGAATGGGTGGATACTGGATGGATGGATGGATGGATAGACACTGTATGATGGATGGATATTACATGGAGAGGTAGATGGATGAATGGACACTGAATGAATGGATGGATGAATGAATGAGCAGATGGATGGACAATGGATGGTGGTTGAGTGCTGGGTGTTAGATGCTGGTGAATGAATGCTGAATGGTGACCTCTTGACAATCTCCTGATCTTTGGTCTGGACTTCCCTGGCAGCATCCAACTCCAAACAGCCAATTCACATGGTTTATGTCCCCTCCCACCTCTACCACATGCTTTTTGAACTCTTCAAGGTGAGGAGACTGGGGGATGTTCCTTTGTGAGGGTGGGGGGTGGTTAGGTCTAGGCTGCTCTCACTGTATCTTATCATGTTTTCCACTACAGAATGCCATGCGAGCAACTGTGGAAAGCCACGAATCCAGTCTCACTCTTCCACCTATCAAGGTCATGGTGGCCTTGGGCGAGGAAGATCTTTCCATCAAAGTATGTGACCTTTGACTTTGAGGGCCAGAGAGCAGTGGGATGGAGACTTCCCTCCTGCCAGGAGATGGGCTTAGGGAAGACGCTGGGGGTGAGGAAGACCTGAGAAGATCAGGGATGGGGTGTGGAGAAAACAGATCTAGAGACCCTGACACGTCCTGTCTCCCCCAGATGAGTGACCGAGGTGGGGGTGTTCCCTTGAGGAAGATTGAGCGACTCTTCAGTTACATGTACTCCACAGCTCCCATGCCCCAGCCTGGCACCGGGGGAACCCCACTGGTGAGCTGGCTTCACTCCAGTTCCCCCCGACCTCCTGAAGAATGCGCGTCAGTCTTCTTGTCTCTTATCAAATTGTCACTCGTGCCCATCACTTGCTTCCCTACTTCCCTTGGTACCTCCATGGGAGGCTGTAGGCTGTGTGTGATGTCAGTCCCCTCTTCGGAGTCTGGGCTTCCTTGTTCCTCCTCCCTCTCCCCAGCCTGCACCTCCCTACCTATCTGTGGGTGTCTGTCTGTCCCCTTTCCTCAGTTCTCCCTGTCCTCTCTCTCTCTCCACTAGTAACTACCTCTCTCTTGGCATTATTCAGCTCACCAGCACCTCCGTGTCCATTCCCAGTGGAATAGGCGGGGCTAAGTGTGGGAAATAGAGAGAAAGAGGTGCCCGGTGACCTGTGCAGACCCCTGACTACCAGAGCCAGCCTCCTCTCCTGCCCTGCCCTGCTCCCCACCCCCACCATGCCCTGCATCCTTCCTCCCTCCACTGGACTGATCCCCTCTCCCCACCATCCCCATCTTGTCTCCCAGCTGTCCCTCTCTCCTGTCTCCTCCTCACCCTGGTGCTGGGAGCCCCCTGTACGACCCCAGCTGAGCCATCCTCACTCCGCATATAGGTCCCTGCAGCTCCAGGGAGCCCAGGCCCAGTGTCTCACTGTGCTCCCTTCTCGCCTCCTTGCAGGCTGGCTTTGGGTATGGGCTCCCCATTTCCCGCCTCTATGCCAAGTACTTCCAGGGGGACCTGCAGCTCTTCTCCATGGAGGGCTTTGGGACCGATGCTGTCATCTATCTCAAGGTGAGGGCCCCTGCCTGCAAACCCCACCCAAGGGGCGGGGGTGGGTTGCTGACAGGTCGGGCCTGTTCTTAGGTTTCTTTTCCATCCCTCCAATCTTTTCCTGATTTCAGACTCAGAATCAGAGCAGAGCTATAGTTCCCCAGCCACCAGGCGCTCCTGAGTTGGCAGGCAGTTTCAGGGAGTCTGTGGTGCAGGAGTAAAGACCCTGTTCTGGGAAGCCTTGACATGTGAGGAACCATGGAGAACCCATTCAGCTTGGGGCGACTGAGGCCCAGAGCTGATGACCTTGTTCAAGGTCACACAGCCTGCCTCCTCCCTCTCCCTCCCTGACCTTTAAAGTGAACAGCCTTTTTAAACGGGCAGGAGCAAGCCACAGAAGGGACGGACGCTTTCATGGGTCTTTCTGGTTTAGTCATCTCAGCCAGTGTGGCGCCTGGCTGGGCTGACGTGGGCCACAGTTAGTGGCCACTGGAGCCCACCGTTGGGAAAGGGTGGTCTGCCAGGGAGTGGGCAAGGTGCAGGAAAGCAGAAGAGGCTGACCCTGATGCCCCTCAGGCCCTGTCCACGGACTCAGTGGAGCGCCTGCCTGTCTACAACAAGTCAGCCTGGCGCCACTACCAGACCATCCAGGAGGCCGGTGATTGGTGTGTGCCCAGCACGGAGCCCAAGAACACGTCCACGTACCGTGTCAGCTAGAAGCTGCCCCACTCACCTACACCCAGGAGAATGGACTGCTGTCTCTGGGTCCGGCCACTGTGGTGACCCTCCCCATTCCCAGCCCCCCCAGGTGCAGGAGGCTCTCCCTGTTGACCAGCTTCTGTCTCTTTGGAAATCACTGCAGTGACCAGTCTGTGGTGGCCCCTAAGTGCCAATCTCTGTCTCCATGGAGACTCCTTGGTGGTCTCCCTGGGTCCAGTCTCTGTGGGCAATGCCTGAGGATTGGAGGATGTCTCCATCCTGATGGGGTGTTCCAGAGATACGTTTCCATGGCAGTCTTCCTCTCTGAGCCCAGAGCTGCCACTTCTCTGCCAGGGACCCTCGGTCCCCCTCACTGCCCACCACCGCCCTGGCCTTCCAAGTGGACGCCCCTGCTTGCCTTACTGTCCTGGCCCATGCCGGTACCCTGGCACTGGTCTGGTGTCAGTGTCGGGAAGGGGCCAGGTGCCTGCCACATCTGGTGTAGTGGGAGGGGATTCTCACCTGGGGCTCACCCCTAAAGCCGAATAATCTGGGAGGACACAGAGGTCAGCCGCCCAGCCTCTCCTCCCTGTCGGTAACCCCAGCAATGTTTCTGCTACTTCCAGAGCCCTTCCCCTGCATGTCCTCATGTGCATACACCTACCCATCGCCCACGGTCCCCCCTGAGCAGACCCCAACTCCCACTGTGCCTGGACATGGTGTGTGCTTGGGGTGGCTTTCTCCCTAGAATGTTGTGTGTATATAGCTAGTTTTATAGCCCCGGATGCCCCTATCCTTCCCCTTAGCACACAGGGGGTTAAAGTTGTGTGCTCCTCCCAGTGGCTATGATGGTGACAGTGACATCTACAGTAAAGAGGAGATGGAATGAGACTGCGGCCCGTCTGCTTTCCTGGGGGAGGGAGATCCTCTTGTACAAATGTATGCAGACTGCAGTCCCTGTGACCAACACGTGACATGCTCCGGACATGACCCAGTGCATGCCAAGCGCAACAGTGGCCACAGCCGTCCGTTCAGAACGCTTGACAGTGCAGCTCCCACTGACAGACCTGGGGCCCTGCCACACTCAGAGCCCAGCCCACCCCCCAGCTGGGGCAAACAGGAAGGTCACTGGCACGTCGTAAGTGTTTATTGAAAGAAACTAAGTGCCGCCTCCCCCTTCACATGCAGGTGGGCACCCAGATAGCTCCTGATGGCTTCAAGGACTTGGGAGCTTTCCATCCTCCCCACCAGCCCCTCTGGGGCCCAGGTGGTACTAGTGCCCCCATGTCCAGTCCCCCCTCTGAAGCCCCTCTCCCAGCACAGGCAGCGGAAAGGAAAAAAGAACTAAGACCCAGAGAACAGGGGTCACAGCCACAGCCCTTGGGCTGGATTGAGGGGAGTGGGTGTATATGGGGGCCTGTCTGCTGCTCCAGGCTGGTGGGAGGAGGTGAAGGAAGGTTTCTTGTCTGAGGCCTCTGACCTTACTGCTAACTCTGGCCAGTGCTGCAAAGGCTGGGCTAGCCACTGGCCAGCATGATGCCTGGACACTGGACACACTCACCCTAGGACAGACATCTTCCCTGGGCTGCTGGGATGGCTTCCACCCCCACCCAGGGAGCGGGCCCCACCCCTCCTGTCTGCCAGTTCTGGAGCCCACTGAGGTCCTGTTAAGAACCAGGACAGGCCGGGGAGGGCTGATGAACCTTTTCGGTTTAGCAGCTTTCAGGGGGCCTCCCAGATTTTGCCTCTCTGCCTGGCTGAGGTGAGGATTCACCAGTTAAGGGCCATCTAGGCATTGATGGGGGTGTCATTTGTCCCCACCAGTTCCCAAGTTTGCCATCTTCAGGGAGGGTCCAGGTGGCCTCTGCAGGAGCAGCAGAAGTGGGCCCAACTTGGAGAGTCGGTCAAAACCCAGGCTTTGGGCCTCAGGAGGGGCAGACCTGCAAGGGCATCATTTTACCACTGAAACCCCTGCCTGCCTTCTAAAGCCCTTGCAAAGATGACACAAGATAATCGTGCTGCTTTCTCCTCTCCTGTTGAGGAGTGCAGACTAGGAGTCTGCTCTGAGTGCAACTTGCTGCAGGCCCACCAGCCTCCTGCAGAGCTCTCTCAACACGCAGTCACCTGGGAGAGCTGTAAAGGAACTACTTTATCCACCTGCTGCTGCAGAGAGGCTCAGCCCATCTGTCCTGAGCCCAGGGCCTCTGGAAAGTACGCAGGCCTCCTAGTTCACTGGCAGCCCCAGGACCCCCATGGCCTGAGGGAACAGGGTCAGAATCACTCAGGCATCTCTGGGCTCCCTGATTTGCTTCAGCCCTGGCCTCTCTGCCCATAATCTGCCACTTCCCCCAGGAACTTTGTGCCAAAAAGTCCTTGCAAGGGGATTTATTACTGGGTCCTCTCCCCTGGGTCTCTCTTTCTGAGGGATCTGGGTCCAGACAGATGACAGGGTGAGGGCTGTTCCTCCTGAGAGCATGGAGCCAGGCCAACCCAAGCCTGGTGCCCAGGCCCCGCCTCCTAAGACGGCCTGTGCCCGCAGAGCCCAGCAGCTTCGTGCTGGGTGCCAGTGGCTGCCCTCCCGTCTCCCTAGCTCTTCTTGGCCTCCTCCCTGCGCCGGAGTTTCTCACGCTGCCGTGCAGCCTTCTCCTGGGCCTTGCGCTCCTTCTCAGCGGCCGCCGCCAGCTCCTTCAACTTCCGCTTCACCAGCGCCCGATCATGCGAGTTGCTGAGCCCCAGACTCTGGGGGAGGAATCCAAGGGTGAAGTGAAGAGCCCCAGAGCCCCACACCTGGCCAACCCAAGCCCGGGGTTCTCTGTGCCCCAGGTGTATTCTCGCTGGAGCTCTGCCAGCCCTCAGCCTCCACCTCCCAGGATTGCTGACGGATCAGGACCCTCAGGGCAGAAATTTTGGAATGGGAGTGGCTGGGAGAGAGGAGGGTAAATGGTGCAGGGTTCCAGGCCCTTTGCCCCTTCCCCACCCTGATCCTTGGCTCCCATCCCTCCACTCAGGATTTCAGCCTTGGAATAACCCTGCCTGGTTCCGTGAGCCCAGAGATGGGAAGCGAGTTTGTCCGAGGTCACACAGCCCGTCAATAGCTGAGGCCCCTTCCTGTTCCAAAGACTTCTGGGGGACTCTCCTCACCACTGCTTCCCCAAGCAACTCAGCAGATGGTGCAAAACAGGCCAGAAACCCCCAGAACAGAGATTAGAGCACCACCTCTGACACCCTCCCTCCCTCCCTCCCTCCACTTGCCTCCCACAACCACCAGCCTCCAAGATTTTTAGTCTTAGAGATGAAGGCTCCAAAATTCAGATGAGATGACCAGGGGAGGCTCATTAGAGTCAAGAGTCAGATGATAGGCTAGTCCTCAAGATCAGAGGTCAACCTGAAGACTTTGGCTGGAGCTCGAAGGTCAGACTGAGGAATTGGGCTGGAGTCAAGACTGGGAGGGGATCCATGCTAGAGAGCAAAGATCAAGGATCTTGCCTAGAGGTCAGAGGTCAGGGCAGTGGCCTTAAAGGGAGTGGAAAGGTCAGGATGAGGGGATCCCAATCCTTGAAGGCTGCCTCAGGGGTCCAACTGGGTGGTGGTCCCCCCACCCCAACCCACCTTCAGTTTGCTTCCATCCAGCTGCAGTAACTGCGGCCCATCTACCTGCCGCGCGGCAAACTCAGCAGCATACTGCTCCAGGTTGAGGCTCTGTAGCCACTGGCCCACCTGCTGACTGGTCCAGTGGTAGACGGTGGGAAGAGGCTCATCCAGAAACTGGGGTGGAGACCAAGGAGAGTGAGGGGCAAGGTGTGCCCTGTGGCCCACCCACCTGTGTCAGAGGTCAGGGCCTGCTTACCTCATCGGAAGACTGGGACAGAGTGTGGTAGGGGTAAGAACACTTGGCCGCCTGCCGAGGACCACTTGGGATCTTGGGGCTGCTGCTGGGGGGTGTGGAATCATCACTCAGGGTGGATTCCTAGATGGAAAGCGGGCATACCGCTGAGGAGAGAGCTCACCTCAAGCCCAAGGCAGCAACCCACAACCCACCATCCCCATTCAGATGAAGCTGAAGTCCAGGGCCAGGCACCAGGAGTTTCTCAGGGCCCTTGGATGTGAACCAGGAGCTGGGCAGGCACACAGAGCAAGGCAGCTTAGGGGAGGCGTTGGGATCTGAGGTCTTTGGGAGGCGGCAGGGCTAGAACTGAGGAGTTAGCAGGAATGGAGGTCAGACTGGTGTTGCTTCCTTGATAGCTGACCGGGATTCCCCTGGGCTAGGTCAGGTGTTCCTGCCTTGAGCCTCTCCAGCATGGCCTCCAGCACCCTGGCTTACAAAAGCCTGGTTAGATGTGGTGTCTTCACTGGACTTTGAGCTCTATGAGGGCCTGGGCTGTGTCTGTTCACCAGGGTCCAGCACAATGGAAGAAAGGGAGGGAAGGAGGGAGGGTGTGGAAGAGTGACCCTTTCTCCCCTGAATTTACAGTTTTCTGATCTTCTCTGACCTGGCTGCACACAGGAACAGAATCACAGAACAAGCACAGGGCTGGAGGTCATTAGAGCCTGGCATCTAAATCCAGTTGAGTCTGTAGGCAAATCCTTTCAATCTGGGCCTGCATTTGCCCATCTGTACAATATGAGCTTCCCTGGTAGCTCAGTCGGTAAAGAATCTGCCTGCAGTGCGGGAGACCTGGGTTCAATCCCTGGGTTGGGAAGATCCCCTGGAGAAGGGAATGGCTACCCACTCCAGTATTCTGGCCTGGAGAATTCCATGAACTGTACAGTCCATGGGGTCACAAAGAGCCAGACAGGACTGAGTGACTTTCACTTCACTTCACTTCACAATAGGGATGAGTGTGCCTGCCCTCCCTACTTCACTGAGCCTTTGTGAGGGTAAACAACAATGCTTTTGGAGCTTTATAGGCCACAGAATCCTAGTGAATGTAAATAGGTGCTCATTGTTGCTTCTGTTCCTTGGTCTCACTTCACCCACAGGGTTGTGAACTTTCCAAGCACTAGCTAAGTTGTGGTCCTGTTCATCTCTGTTCCCCCCAGCCTCACTGTACCACATGTAGTCCAGCTCCTAATACAGGATGTGGAGTCAGAACTGAGCCAGGCAAAAGAGTTAGCAGGAAGAGAAGAGCTCTCAGGCTGGGTGTGTACTAGGGGATCATAGTGCTCAGTTATGTGTGTTGAATGGAGACAGCAATGACTGAATCAACAAAGGAACCACTCTGCATACAAACAAGTGAACAAGTGAATGCCTGAACTCAGAGACTGGATGAATTAATGATCATTGAATGGCTCCTTGGATGGACAAATGGACTCCAGGAATGCCTGGATCCAGGCCCAAGCCAGAGTGAAGTGTGTCCTGTGACCTGAGTCTGGGGGCCAGTATGGAGGCCAGAAGGCCACGGACTCACCTGAGAAGCTGACTTCTTAGGGCTGAAACCCTCGCGTTTAGGGGAGCAGGACGGGGAGGTGGTGCTGCCAGAAGATGCGGAGCCCTTGCCACTGTCTGTGAACCAGGAAAAGGGCAGGAACGGGGAGCCCCCTGACCTGCCGGACCCCTCCACCGACTCCCTGCAGAGAGAGCACGCTGCATGGGTGTGGGCACCGAGGAGAGGGCTGGAACCACAGGGAGTTACGGGCAGAAGCTGTGGCTGAGGGGCTGTGGGTACCTCTCACCTGCTGCCCATGGACAGACGGTTGCTGCCCTTCTCCTTCCGGCTCTTGCTAGTGGATGCTCGGCGTAAGGTGACCCTGTGGGGAGGGCAAGGGGGAGTGGAACAGCGCTGCCCACTGTGCTACCCAATCCCCAAGCCTTTGTTTCTGGTCACTCACCCCAGGTCCAGGAACTTTCGGCGAGTCTTCTTATCCAGGCCAATGGTAGGGCTGGCGGGCTCAGGTGGGCTGGCATCTCGGCTGTCATCTTTTGAGGAAGAAAAGGAAGGAAATAGCCTATGTGGTGGCTTGTCTGCCTCTTCCAACTTCCAATAAGGTGATAGAAATTCTCTTGACTTAGAATCAGGCAACCTTACTCTGAATGCCCTTCACTAGCTGTGTGAC
The DNA here is from genome assembly GCF_019320065.1 of Cervus canadensis. NCBI lineage: Eukaryota > Metazoa > Chordata > Mammalia > Artiodactyla > Cervidae > Cervus > Cervus canadensis. The sequence goes on from NC_057386.1 coordinate 24,314,479, forward strand.
CTAGGACAAGTCACTACCTCTCTGAGCTTCCTGCATCTCATATATGGGGCTAATAACACTGCCTATTTCATGAGACTTAATAGGATGAGATAGTGAAGGACAGGGAAGCCTGGCATGCTGCAGTCCATGGGGTCGCAAAGAGTCAGACACGACTGAGCGACTGAACTGAATAAGATGTTTATGAAAGCCTTATACAAACCGTAAACCACTCTGAAAACGTAGAGATCACTACTCTTTACTGTTAATTTTATCTTGGCCAACTTGTAACCAACCTTCTAATCTTGGCTCACATGTCACTTCCTCAAGAAGCCTTGCAGGAGGCTCCCAACTGCTCCCAGGATGTTTTCAACCTGATAAATGCCCTCCCGCCCTGCGTGCCCTTTCTCGAATAGCACTCAATACACCTTGTACCTATACTTTTAATTAGGGGATTGCTTCCCCTCAAACTATAAGGAGTTATCTGACTGCTTCCCCTAGAACCTATAAGCCTCGCGAGGACGAGGACAGCATCTGCTTGCTCTTTTGTGTGTCCCAGTGCCCAGCCAGTGTCTGGCATACATTAAGGCTCTCTGGAAATAAGTGAATGAACTGTGGTCTTTATTTTCCACGTCCCCTGAGCCACCCGGTGCCAAACCCGAGGTCCGGGCAAGTGCTTCGGCGCCCGAAGGAGCGCTTGCCGGCAGGGGGCGCCGCGCCGGCCGACGCTCACCTTCGCTGTGCGGCTCGGCGCGAGGGTGGCGGCGCACGAAGCTGGGCGAGCTGTCGGACGAGGCCGCGGAGCGGGGCGGCGAGCAGGAGGCGGCGGCCAGACCCTCGTGCGAGGCGGCGTTGTGCAGGGGCCGGTAGCGTGCGAGCGGTGAGGGCGGCGGCTCGTCCTCGTCCAGGCTGCGCCGCAATCCCGGGGGCTCCAGGCAGAAGGAGCCCCCCGCTGGGGACCCCGGGCCCGAGTGCAGAGGCGAGCGCAGCCGGTGCAGGGGGCTCCCGCAGCCGTCGGTTCCCTGGAGGAGGGGCAGCTGCTCACCGCCTACCCTCTTCCCCTCTTCCCGGAGGGGAGCCCAGGCTCCTAGGGCCTTCCCAGCCTGGAGGGAAGGCTTCCTCGTGCCTAGGGCCGAGGGGTGACTGGGCAACGAGCAGTGAGAGATGCATCTTCTGGTCACAGAGGCAGGGGCTGCATCCGGCCTCCTTCACTTACTAACTGTGTGACTTTGATAGCGAACCTCTTAGAGCTTCAGTTTCCTTGTCTGGAAAATCGGGTAATACCTTCCTTGAAAGGATGAAATGGGCCAGAATTGAACTGCAGCTAATATTTGTCAGCCTTGTTATGTGAGAAGTCTAGGGGTGTGGTATCCCTGGAAGAGTGCTTTGGAGGGATTATCCAGGGGCAAGAAGGGTATAGGGTATGGTGATTGGGGGGATTGCCCCAACCTTGCCTCCAGGCCCATCGGAGCCTTCACCATCCTCTGCAGAGCTGGCACTGTCCCGAAGCCTGGAGCGAGAGGGCCGATGTCTCCGGCCCTTGGCCAGTAGTTGGGCCCGGGCCTTGTGTAAACTGCTGTCCAGTCTGACGGTTTCTGGCACTGCCAAGTCCAGGTCTGCAAACCAGGGAAGAGGGACAAAGACCAGATACATAAGGACAGCAAGCCCAGAGGCCCACCTCAAGTGGCCACCAGCACTCACACCCAGACATTCAACAATGTCTCTGAGTGTTGGGCACTGGTAGTCCAATGAGACAGAAAACTGTGTCTCTCACAGGGACATGGACATGTCAGCTTGTACATACAGTGTGTGATAGACCCTCTCACAGGCAAGAGGACAGGATTGTCCTGTTTGGAGGAGGCAACACCAAAGCTGGGTCTTCAGGTCTGTCTGGGAGTTTACAAGAGAGGAGGCTGGCAAAACTGGTGGAGGCTGGCAAAACTGGTATATGCTATGCTGAGAGGAAGGGAAGCTGGGGGCAGGATACCTCCAGAGCAATGAGAGGACAGGTTTGTGGAGGGAAGGACTGGAAGATGAGGCTGGAGAGAGCACACTTGTAATGGCTACCACTGAAGAAGTGCCAACTACGTGTCAGAATGTATATTCATCACCTTGTCTACTCAGAACAACCCACAGGCTAGGGATAGCTTCTATTCCCATTTCACAGCTAAGCAAACTGAGGATCAGAAAGGTCAAGTCTCATGCCTGAGGCCCGCAGCTAGCAATAGTCTGCAATTTGAGCCTGGCCAGTCTAGCTCTGGCTCCAGGTGGTGCAGTGATAAAGAATTCGCCTGCCAATGTAGGAGACACAAAAGACACAGTTTCAGTCCCTGGGTTGGGAAGATCCTCTGGAGGAGGAATGGCAGCCCACTACAGTATTCTTGTCTGGAAAATTCCATGGACAGAAGAGCCTGGTGGGCTACAGTCCATGGGATCACAAAGAGCTGGACATGACTGAGCGACTGAGCACCCTCACACAGTCTTGCTCCAGAGACTGGCCCTGCTGGGGATGCTGGCTTCCTGTGCCATGCTCAGGGTCACACTCAGAGACAGCACTGCTGAGCAGCTAGGTGACTCGCAGTTAACTAGAGGGACCCCTATAAGCCAGTGGCAAAGAGGAAAGCCCACAGACCCCTGAAGCCTGTCTCTCCCATCCTGGGGTACATAGCCCAGGGCTAGGTCCTGGATGAGGACATGGTGGAAGAGTAGGTAAACCCAATAGATTACGCATAAACCCCACAGCTCCGAGTTTCACTTTCCATTTGTTCCACCCTAGAATACAGACTTCTTTCTGCAGTGTCCCTGAGTTTCTCCAGGCAGAAAGCGTTCTTCCCAGACCATCACGGCTTAAGACCTTTCTTCACCACTCCACCCTCTGTGATCTCAGGGACCCCATCCCATCACTCATGCCTGCCCTGCTTTGCCTGCTCCTCTTTCTCTTGTCTGTAGACACCCCTTAAATCACCCCCAGTGGCTGAACTACCACCTATATCTATTTCCAGCTCTGATTCCTTCCCTGAATCCCAAGTCTGAGCACCTCAACACCTGCCACATCTGAAGCACCCAGGCACCTCAAACTCAGTCCATCAAACGAATCACCACCTTGCCTCAGACTCTGTCCCTGGCTCCGTGAAAGACCCCACTGTCTACCCAGTCGCCTTCTCAGACCTACCAAAGTGAGTGAAAGTCACTCAGTCCGACTCTCTGTGACCCCCTGGACTATACAGTCCATGCAATTCTCTAGGCTAGAATATTGGAGAGGGTAGCCTTTCCCTTCTCCAGGGGATCTTCCCAACCCAAGGATTGAACCCAGGTCTCCCGCATGGCAGGCGAATTCTTTACCAGCTGAGCCACAAGGGAAGCCCTCTTCAGACCTAGACCCAGTTGGTAATTCATGGGTCCAGCTCCCTACTTGACACCTCCACTTGGATTCCAATGGACATCTTCAATGTACATGTTACAGTTGGACTCCTGACGTCCCCACCCCGCAAGCTGCCCAGTCTACCCATCTCGATGAATGACAGCTCCATTCTTCCAGCTGCTAAGGCCAAACCGTGGAGTCACCCCTGATTCCTCCCTTTCCCTCCTACCCTACAAACTGATCCAACCCCAATTCCTGTTAGCTCTACTTTGGAAATATATATAAACATGCTGAAATATTTATGGTGAATGACATGATGATTTAGATTAGGTTCAAAATAATCCAGGAAATTAGGAGGGAAGAGAGGAAAGGGATGTAGATGAAATAAGACTGTCCATGAGTTGATGATCCTTGAGGTTGAGTGATAAGTACATAAATGTATGATGGGGTACTTTGTGCTAGTCTCTACTTTTGATTTCCCCCAATAAAATATTGTGTATATGTGTCTTTGTAAACACAAACTTACATACATGCCTACATGTGGGGAGAAAGAGGAGGGGAGAGGAAAGGAGTAGGAGAACACACAGCATCCCTGGTCTGGGTCACCATCACCTCTTGACTCCATTATTACAGATCCTCCCAGCTAGTCTTCCCTCTGCCTCCCTTTCCCATTTACTGTCTATTTCGAGCCCAGCAGCCAGAGTGATCCTGATAAAACATGTCAGCTCATGTGACTCCTCCCTCCACTCAGAACCTCCACTGACTTCCATCTCACACAGAGGAAGAAACAGTTCTCAGCATGGCCTTTAGACTCAGGCTGTTCAGAAACGCTCTCCCTCTTCCCTCTCTCCAGCCACCCTGGCTCTTCCTTATATAAACTATCCTGCACCTCAGGGCCTTTGCACTTCCCCTTCCCTTTCCTGCAAGGCTCTTGCCATAGATTTCTGCACACTTCCTTCTTTCAGCTCCTTCAGGTCTCTGCTTAAATGCTTTCTCTCACTGAGAGACCACTCAATTTAGAATATCCCCAAAACCCACAGCTAAATTTTTTCCATATCATTTATCATTCTCTGGCATACCATATAGGTTATTTCGTTTATTGTCTCTCTCCACCAATCAAAATGTCAGCTTCATGAAGGCAGATGTTTCTCTATTTTGTTCATTGCACTAACAGACATAGAACATTGTGGGTGTGACAGTGTGTGTGTGTGTGTGTGTGTGTGTGTGTACAAGTGTCCTAAGTGTTTTATAACTACTAGCTCATTTAAACCTCCCCACAACCCAAGGAGACTCCAGGAATTCTCAGGGCAGCCTTAATTTGCCTGAGGGTATAGAGCTGGAAAAGCGATGACAAACCTAGACAGTATATTAAAAAGGAGAGACATTACTTTGCTTACAAAGGTCCATCTAGTCAAAGCTATGATTTTTCCAGTAGTCATGTATGGATGTGAGAGTTGGGACCATAAAGAAAGCTGAGCGCTGAGGAATTGATGCTTTTGAACTGTGGTATTGGAGAAGACTCTTGAGAGTCCCTTGGACTGCAAGGAGATCCGACCAGTCGATCCTAAAGGAAATCAGTCCTGAATATTCATTGGAAGGACTGATGCTGAAGGTGAAGCTCCAATACTTTGGCCACTTGATGGGAAGAGCTGACTCATTTGAAAAGATCCTGATGCAGGAAAAGATTGAAGGAAGGAGGAAAAGGGGACGACAGAGGGTGAGATGGTTGGATGGCATCACTGACTCGATGGACATGAGTTTGAGCAGGCTCCGGGAGTTGGTGATGGACAGGGAGGCCTGGCGTGCTGCAGTCCATGGGGTCACAAAAAGTTGGACACGCCTGAGTGACTGAACTGAACTGATAGGGCTGGTGAAGAGCAAGCCAGGGTTATAGGCAGTCTGGCTCCAGAGGCTCAGCGAGTAATTACCAAGCCCTCCCTACCTCCCTACCTGAGGCAGAGATGGAGAGACTGTGTGTTCAATCCCCTAGTTTACAGGTAGTCTCCTCAGAGAGCAAGGTTTGGCCCAGAGTGCAGAGGGAATGAAGGACAGTAGGCAGGACTGCTGGTGGGCAGCTGATGAGCATCCTCACCAGTCCAGTGTTAACTGGTCCAGCGTTAACTGGTGCCCAGCTGCCCTGGGCCAAGGAGAAGGCCCTCTGCGCCCGAATCTGGGCCACATCAAACCATGGTCATCTTACTGTGGAGGGTCTAGGGAGCAAAGGGACTCCTGAGGGGCTTGGGGATTTCCGAGGCAAGATGGGGTCAGCTTCTCTCCCGGTGCCTTGCTCTACCAGGCCCCTCTCACCTCCTTCCAGCCCTCCTTCCATCTCTCTCTCCCTCTTCCTCTCCCCCTGGGAGTTAGCCAGCCCTGGGCTGTGGGAAGTCATGAATATTTCATCACCTTTCTCTTCAGGAAGCCGGCCAGGCTGGCAGCTACCTCAGCAGGTTGGGGAGAAGGAAAACAGGAAGGGTTGGGCTGGGGTTGGTGGCTGAAAAGCCTAAGGAAGGAGGAGTTCACCTCTGCCAGGCCGGGAGTCAGGCTGGACCTGGGTGAGAATGGACAGATTCAGAGTCTGAGGTCCAGAGGCTGTTTGAGACTGGGGGAGTCCCCAAGGCAAAGCTTTCATGCACAGACCCTAGGGAGGCCGGGGCGGGAAGCAGTTCCTCAGGAGCCGGGAGGCAGCAGCAGTTCCAGGCATCGCCGGGATCTGCGGCAGCCCCAGGGGAGAGTCAGTTGAGCAGGGTTGGGGGAAAAGGAAGGGCAAGGAAGGTAGAGATGAGGAGAGGCAGGGGAGGAGACGCTGGAGGCCCTATGGCATTCCACACCTAGGAGCCTTTCCCGGCTTGAGAGCCCTGACGGCTGCATACATGATAGAGCTTTCTGCTTCCACCTCTCCCGCCATGTTCCTCCACCTTCTTTTGCTCACTGACTCCTCCACTGAATCCAACTGGGGAACGGCCTTACCACCCCGGTGCATGCTGGGAACTCAGTCCTCTAGTGGTCTTTCTCTAATCCACACAATAAAAAGACTGCAGGAGGCAAATAATAGGGTGTGTGTGTGTGAGTCCACGCATCTCAGAACAGAGGGGGTCGATCCTGGGTGCCCCGGGAGTATAGACGCTAAGTGTGTTATGCATTTTTTATTTTCCTGCACATCATGTAGATGAGGTCTCTTATTTATGGGACTCGGAGGTAACCTGTGTTGCCTCTGCTGGGTATACAGAGCACAGTGTATCCTGGTATACAGCACAGTGACTGCCAGCAGGGAACTGGGCAGTCTGGAGTTCTTGTCCCAGCTCTGCCACTAAACTGCCATGTGATCTTTAAAGCCAGTCACTGCAGCGCTGTGTCCTAGGCTTAATGTCTGCTATATGGGTACACTTCTTAGGATTATTGTGGGGTTAAAGTGATACATCCCCTTCATGGATCACAGCCTTGTCATGACAAACGGGCTTGTGTAACTCAACGATGTTATGAGCCATGCCATGCAGGGCTACCCAAGATGGACAGGTCATCGTGAAGAGTTCTGACAAAACGTGGTCCAGAAATGGTATGGACCTAACAGAAGCAAAAGAGATTAAGAAGAGGTGGCAAGAACACACTGAAGAACTACATAAAAAAAGGTCTTAATGACCTAGATAACCACAATGGTGTGGTCACTCACATAGAGCCAGACATCCTGGAGTGTGAAGTCAAATGGGCCTTAGGAAGCATTACCATGAACAAAGCTAGTGGAGGTGATGGAATTCCAACTGAGCTGTTTAAAATCCTAAAGATGATGCTGTAAAAGTGCTGCACTCAATATGTCAGCAAATTTGGAAAACTCAGCAGTAGTCACAGGTCTGGAAAAGGTCAGTTTTCATTCTAATCCCAAAGAAGCACAATGCCAAAGAATGTTCAAACTACAGTAAAATTGTGTTCAATTCACACACTAGCAAGGTTATACTCAAAATCCTTCAGTACTACATGAACCAAGAACTTCCAGATGTACAAGCTGGGTTTAGAAAAGGCAGAGGAACCAAAGATCAAATTACCAACTTTCTTTGGATCAGGGAGAAAGCAAGGGAATTCCAGAAAACATCTACTTCGGCTTCACTGACTACACTAGAGCCTTTGATTGTGTGGATCACAAGAAACTGTGAAAAATTCTTAAAGAGATGGGAATACCAGACCACCTCACCTGCCTCCTGAGAAACCTGTATGTGGGTCAAGAAGCAACAGTTAGAACCAAACATGGAACAACCGACTGGTTCAAAATTAGGAAAGGAGTACAACAGAGCTGTATATTATCATCCTGATTATTTAACTTCTGTGCGGAGTACATCATGTGAAATCCAGGCTGGATGAATCACAAGCTGGAGTCAAGATTCTGGAGAGACATAGCAACAACCTCAGACATGCAGATGATACCACTCTGATGGCAGAAAGTCAAGAGGAACTAAAGAGTCTCTTGATGAGAGTGAAAGAGGAGAGTCAAAAAGCTGGCTTGAAACTCAACATTCAAAAAACTAAGATCATGGCATCTGGTCCCATCACTTCATAGCAAATAAAAGGGGAAAAAGTGGAAACAGTGACAGATTTTATTTTCTTGGGCTCCAAAATCATTGCAGACAATGACTGCAGCCTTGAAATTAAAAGATACTTGCTTCTTGGAAGGAAAGCTTTGACAAAACTAGACAGCATATTAAAAAGCAGAGATATCACTTTGCCCACAAAGATCTGCATAGTCAAAGCTATGGCTTATCCAGTAGTTATGTACAGATGTGAGAGTTGGACCATAAAGAAGGCTGAGTGCCAAAGAATTGATGCTTTTGAATTGTGATACTGGAGAAGACTTCTGAGAGTCCCTTGGACTGCAAGGAGATCAAACTAATCAATCCTAAAGGAGATCAACCCTGAATATTTATTTGAAGGACTGATGCTGAAGCTGAAGCTCCAATACTTTGGACACCTGACGTGATGAGCTAACTCATTGGAAAAGACCCTGATGCTGGGAAAGATTTAAGGCAAAATGAGAAGCAGGTGGCAGAGGATGAGATGGTTAGATTGTATCACCAACTTAATCCATATGAATCTGAACAAACTCAGGGAGATAGTAAAGGACAGGAAGGCCTGGTGTACTGCAGTTCATGGGGTTACAAAGTGTCAGACAGGAGGTAGTCACTGAATAACAATAACAACAGATGGGATACAGGGCATGTGAAGTGGCGGTGCTAGCCTAGTACCTGGCATGAGACAAGCACTTAATAAATGGGGACCCTTACTATCATCATTGTTGTTGTAATTGGATATCTACTCAGATAGTGGTGACAAAGACTCAGACTTTAAGGCCAAAATACACACACACTGAAGTCCCCCGGACTGCCCCTCCCTCAAAACCTCTTAGCCTTGGCTAGAGATAGAGTCAAACAGTACTTACCAAAAACCTCATCCACAGGTTCTTGGAGCTTTGAAGAAGCCATGACTCGAGAGAGCTGGGAGGACAAGAGAGAGAGAAAGAAGAACCATGGATAAGAAGGAAATAGACCATGGTTGGTGGAGGTAAGGGAGCTGCCAATGGCTACCTGTTCCTGGCCTTCTAGCCCCTCACCTTCCCTTACAAGTCTTCCTCCAGCCCCTTGAAGAGAAACCATCTAAACCACACCCCAGATGGTGGGCTTGGGCAGGAGACAGAAGCAAGTCCAAGGTGTAGACAACAGGCTCTCCCGTGGTCCCAGTCCGAGCTGATTTGTCTCCACACAGGTCACTGAACATCTCCCCTTCACCGTCCTGAGCCTTTCCATCACTGGCATTTTCTTAAAATGTTTAATTATCATAAACTGTCCAACATCAAATCTGGGAGAAATCTTGAAGACTATTAAATCCAATCCTCTCATTTTACAAATGAAGAAACAGATGGGAGAATGACTGACCTAAGATCACATAACAAGTTATGGCAAAATCAGAACCAGAACCCAGGTTCTTCCATCTACTCATCTACCTACCTCCCTACTTATCTGTGCATCTACTTGGCTATTCACCCATTCATTCAGTCAGTCATCCACCATCCACCTTATTCAACCATCTACCCATTTTTACATCCATCAATTTACACCATCCACTCAGGCATCTTCCCACCCATCACCCAGTCCTGCCTCCCTCCAATGTCATCAAGTCACCACCTGTCTTTCTGAACATGAGCTGTTCAGGAAGCTGGCATCATCAGCAGGGCCTCTGTTCTTAACAAACTCACAGTTCTCACAGTTCTAGACAGACTCACAGACGCAGAAGGGTATAAAGAGTACCCACAGTAGAACAGTGGATAGCCAAATCTCTATGAAGCATCATGCATGTTCTGGCAAGAAGTTGGATGGGTAGGGGTTTTGTTTTGTTTATAGGCTGTAAGAAAGGAAGGGCAGGTGGAGAAGCAGGATATATGTAGCTGAAACAGTTTGGGCAGGCTTCCTAGCAGATGTAGGATTGCAGCGTCCCTAAACCAAGGCCTGGGTGTTAGAGAGGCAGGTGGATAGCAGATGAGGGGAGAAGGAAGAAGCTCAGAGTCAGGAGCACATTACATGGCTGGGACATGATCTCCAATTATTTCTAACTCTCAGGTCCCCACGAGAAGGGCAGAGCACTGGATTGGACCATACATTTGACACATTTAGGAAAGTTAGGACACATGCCTGCTGGGTTCTTTTCCAACTCTCCTCTTCTGTTATAACATAGATATCATCTCACTGCGTGCTGGCCGGGCTTGGGATTCTTAGTATCTCCACTTTACAGATGGGAAAACTGCGATGCAAGAGGTAAGAGGCTGAAGGCAACCTTGATCCCCTCAGCTCTATCCTGGGTAGTGATCTGCAGCTTTGAAACCCACTCATAAGGACAGAACACTGCTGGGAGAAGGCACAGGATGGGTAGAGTAGTGGAAATGATCCATACTCACTAAGACTGGGTACGTCAAAACTATGTCCACCCCAGGCTCCATGGACACTTGGGGCTACAAGCAGGAAATGAGGTGTAAGAAGGGGCCAGGGATATGGAGCCTCTAAGAACTCTCTTCCATTTTTGAACTCTGGGCACTAGTAACAAAGAAGTTCTAGACCTTCTCTTCCTGTCCTGAAGGCAGATGGGAAAAGAGGCTGCTCCAAAGAATGAACCAGACTCCCTCATTCAGTCGCAAAATCTCATCTGACCAGGACCCAGCTGCCACCTCCACCAGAAAGCTGTCCTAGATAGCCATTACTCCCCTCATTCGTTTATATAATTTCTAAATCCACCCTTTCCTGCCACTAGGAAATGAGTAATTTTTCATACTTCATTGATTCCCTAAGTAGGTCACATCTCCCCCACATCAGACAGGAGCTCCTAAGGAGAGGGGCCAGTGTTCCCATCAGTAGGGACTCTCTGAAGAGAAGAACTGCTTCTCCCATCAGAATGGAGGCTCCCTGAGGGCAGCAGTGCTGCTGCTTCTTTTAGACAACTTGAGAATGGAAAGCCCGCGTGTGTGTGCTCAGTCACTTCAGTCACTTGATTCTTTGCGACCCTATGGACTGTAGCCCGCCAGGCTCCTCTGTCCATGGGATTCTCCAGGCAAGAATACTGGAGTGGGTTGCCATGCCCTCCTCCAGGGGATCTGCCCAACCCAGGGATTGAACCCACATCTCTTATGTCTCCTGCATTGGCAGGCAGGTTCTTTACCCCTAGTGCCACCTGGGAAGCCAATGGAAAGCCCATGTGCTCTTTATTCAAGATCCCAGTCTAGGAACAAGACCCTCTTGTAGATGCTGCCCTCTTTTAGATACCCTCTGGGGTGAGCTGGGGCTTCCAGCTCACACCAGCGCCCAATACATTCTGATTCAGCACAAACTGCTTTCTTCAACAAATAACTCCCTGAGGTGTGTATGGGAGACCCTCCTTGCACTGTCCCATGGGGAACCCTGGGAAGCATGACATCAGGATGTCTCCAGGCCCCTCCTATACCACCTTTCAAAATTGAACCTTGCAAAATTAGAGAACCCCCCATTTACACTCCTACATCTCTACACTCCTACACACACACACACACACACACACATTCACACACCATACTCACATTCAAACCAGGTAAGCACTACAAGGTGGAGATGAATTTGTTCTCTGGACACACTATGGGCTCTAACTCTTGCAGGCCACTCCTTCCTCCCCAAACTTCCCAATTCCCGGAGGAAGAACACCAGTAGCATTTGTCCCTTCCCTAGGAGAAAGGGGGCAGGTGAACTCCAAGTTCCCTGGGACCCAGGGGAAGGAGAAAGAGAAATAAAGTGTGCACAAGTCCTGAAGAGGGAATGGAGTGTAGGACAGAGACGGACAGGTTGGTGGAGTGTTAGTCCATAGAGCTGCAGAGAGGAGGAAGAAAGAGCAAGAAAGAAATGGCCCAGAGAGCAGCAGCAGCAGGGGCAGGGGAAGCAGGAGAGACTGGGCTCCGGCAGCCCTGAGTGAGGCCCTGGGGAGGGGTGGAGAAAGCTGCCAGGAGAGGGGCAGCCCCCAGTGGAGCAGGAAGGAGGGAAGGGGCCCTGGGAGAGGAGAAGGAACCCAAGAGGGAAGTGCAACTGGAAAAGCCTGAAGAGGGGTTGTTGGGAGAGGAGGCTAGGGCTCGGGTAGCAGTGTGGAGCTAGAGAAAGTGATGACCCCCTCCCACAAGGCCCAGGCTGGGGGCATCTGGCAAGAGTCCATCCGTCCCCTCACAAGCACCGCTGGAGATGGGGTGGGGTGGAGAACAGGGCATCTTCTGTACCCCAGGGACCTTACGCTCCAATCAGAGCCAAGTGGCTACTTCTGTTCAATCCATCAGTCCAGCTCCTCACCAGGCAAGAAGGAGTTAAGCTTCACCCCTCCCCCAACACCAGTTTGTTTTTTTAAATTAATTTCTCCAGGCTGCGGGCTGAGGGAGAGGATTAGGGACACAGATCCTATCTCCACCCCCTCCCCTGGCAGCCCAGCACCCTACCTCCGTGCAGGCCCCCCTAGGGAAGAGGGAAGAAAGGTCCTTGTCTCTTGGTCCCATCCAACCCCACTAGGGTTCCCACTACGAGCCCAAGTGACCCCGCATCCTCGTCTACGTTAGGGATCTTGGGGTCCCAATCCCTTACCTCCAGCATCTGTCATCTTCAGCGTCTGGCGCCTCGGAAACCCCTCAGGCCCATGGTGCTTGGGGCAGGGACCAGGTGGGAGAGGGGCAAGGGGGTGGGGGGCTGTCACCCCGGCCGCGGGGGGCTCCTGGCTGGCTCCATACGCTCCATCCCAGGAATAGGGGTAGGGGTCAGCGAGAGGGGTCCTGGAGCCGGAGGAAACGTGGCGGGGTGGGTATTTCGGAGAGAGAAGGTTTGCAGGAAGCAGGAGGCGAGGCGGGCGGGGCAGGACCAGGAGACCTGACGGGGAGGATGCTCCCGTGCGTTGTGTGCGTGCGTGTGTGTGTGTGTGTGTGTGTGTGTGTGTTTCTGAGAGAGAGAGAGAGTGGAGGAGGGGGAGGGAGAGAGAGAGAGAGAGAAGGAGAGGAACCACCTCCCGCCCCGCCAGGCCCGGCTGGATGCGGGGGTCCCCCGCCCGGCAGGCAGATACTCGTAGCGTCGCTTCTGCGGGGATCCGCGGGGGTCCCCAGGGAAGAGGCAACGCGGGGGTCGCGTGGCGGCGAGGCGGGAGACAAAGAACGGGTGGAGGGCGGGAGAGTGGAAGGGAGGGGCGGAGGCAGCGGGAGCACGGGGGAAGGAGGAGGCGCCCCGGTGACGGGATTCTAATTGCCGAGGCTCCTCGGCCAGTGGGAGTCCGCGGGTGTGAGCGACCAGAGAGTCGGCCCCATCTTAGGACCCACGGGGCTTCTGACTCCTCTGCAAGGCCTATGAGGGCTCCTGATCCATTCAACGGACGACCACAGAGCAACTGGGTGCGCTGAAGCGGGAGGGGACCGTGAGGAACAGAATCGACCTGGTCCTGGCCATCGTGGCTCACAGCATTGTCAGGGGGACAGACGAACAGAGAGGCCCTCAGAAGAGCGGGCTGTGAGCCTGGGTTCACAGAGGACACTTCAGCGTGGGCAGAGCCCACCCAGTGAGCCCCTCCTTGTCTGTGGGTGGCTGAGGAGGTGAGGCAGGGGCTGTGTGTGGAAGGACTGCTGAGGAGGTGACACTTAGGCTACTTCTGCAGGCCAGGCTAGGGCAGAAGCGCTAGTGGCTAGTGGGGGGAGGAAGGAAAGGGGAGGAAGACGAAGGATGCAGGGGGTGGGAAGACTGGACCTTATCCTACCAGCCATAGTGGGAAAAGTAAGAGTAGTGAGGGGCTCCGATCTGCATATTAGGAAGAACACCTTGGTTCCTTTGGAGAAGGCAGCCTGAAGGCTGTGGCACGCCTCATGAGGCTGTTGAGTTGATGGTGGTGGGCACAAAGATCAAAGATCACCATGAGAACTATTAAGGATATAGAACTGAAGAAACTGACAGGGTTTGGGGACTGGCTGGCCACTGAGGGAGAAGGGGGATCTCGATGACTGCAGGTCTTGGCTTGAGGCCCTGGACATAGAGGGGGGTGGGGGTGGATGAGATCAGACTTGGACCTGGAGAGCTGGAGGTGGTGGTAGGCCAGCCAGGGGAGACAAAAATCAACTAGCTACTGTACTGAGACGGCATGCTCTTGGCACTGTACTAAGCACTTTTCTCAGGTTATCAATGTCACCCTCATGATAAACCCATGAAGTGGGTGTTTCTATTGCCCCCTTTGTTTGTTCAAGAGCAGGTGGTAAGGTTGGACAAGTGGGTCCAGAGCTCAGGGGAGAGGTTGCACACCTCTGTCCCTCAGTCTGGAGGAGAAGAGTTGCCTGATGGTCTGCCAGAGTCGCTGCAGTCCCAGGTCTCTGAGGGGCTGTAGGAGGTGGCATGTTGGGCCCAGATGGTACCTTGGGACCATAGGTGAGGATGATAAATTTTAGAGGGTAAGATCCAAGGAGATCTATGGGACTTTGGGTATCTCTGTCTTCGGAATCTGCTGGCAGCTGTGGGTTGCTGGCTAGATTGTGGAGATCTGGGGAGGTCCTACTGGGTCTGTCTGGGGTCTTTAAAGAGAACATGGTTCGCAGGCATTTGGTGAGATCTGGGTGGTAGGCTGGAGTGGGGGATTGATTATATCGCCCCCATAGGGAATGGAGAGATGATGGGTATGTGAAGTCAGGGCTGGGGCAGGTTCTGTGGGAGGGTGCCTATAGGCCATAGGACCCCCTGTTCCTATAGGCCATAGGACCCCCAGATGAAATCCCCCTCATCTGATTTCCCTCCCTTGTGGCAAGTGTTGGGCTGTGGCAAACCTGCTCAAGCTCCTAGGAACTGGGAAGGGGGCAGGGCTGGACTGGGGTAATGCCTCACAGAGGTTTGCCCATGGCCACTTGACATGTCTCACAGGTGAGTCATATCTCAGGCCTGAGAAAGCTTGCAAAGCTATACTCACCATCCCCAGCCACACACTATACTTATATTTGGGGGTTACTTTCTGAAAGGGTTCCACCTTTTGGAACGTAGTGTGCAAGCCCCTCATCTAATACACAGGACAGACAGGCATAGGACCCTGCCCTGGATGCTCAGCTCTGATCAGATCAGATCAACAGAAGCCTTCATCACAACTCCCATGTCTGCCTCAACACCCAGAGAGGTCCAGCCACTTCACTTCTGGGAACTTGGTTAGGTTGCCTGAGCAGGGCCTAAGTCACCTGTAAGTCAGGAGATATGACCAGTGACCTTGTGGTCTGGTGGTTTCTGATCCTGGAATTCAGCCACCTGAAACTGTCTTCCCTGAAGTGTTCCAAGGAAGATCCACTTGTAAAAGATGGCTCTCATGAAGATGCATGACCACCATCTCCAGGTTGCCAGTTGATTCTCAAGTGAGTGGCAGAACTGGACTGGTTCTATATGGCCCTGAGGTGTAGAACTAGGATTTTTGAAGGGAAGCTATTGGAAGCCAGAATTTGGCTTGACATGGAGACTTGTGTGACAGAGCCATCCAGAAGGGAGTGGCCAACACAGGAACTGACTACAACTGGGAGTTCTGGTTGAGGTCCCTCATCTCAGGTTTATCAGGGACCCACCAAGGTGATCCTGAAGGGTCCTAATTTTGGGACTTCCATTCTTTAGGGCAGAGAAGTCTGTGAGAATCCTTTTGGGGGCCAGGCCACTGAACACAAGTGCCTTGTGGTTCAGTTTTTTCACATACAGCACACAGCCTCCCAAAGCAAGGAAATGCTAGTGTTGAGGGTGGGCCCCCTGCTCTCATCTCTCTTCGGGACTTGTCTTTGGAACCCTGGCATCTGAACTCCCAGACCCATTGGCATTAATTAGAACTGGTGAGTTAGCAACCAGAGCTGCTGGCAGGACAGAGGGCTAGGACTACTTCAGTTCTCTCTGGCCACCCCCAGGGGGATTCTCTAGGACCCTGGGCACAAAACTGCTCTGACGTATCATTTCCTATCCCCAGCTACCACCTCCACCATTAATCCTTCCTGTACCTTCTACAGGGTGCCTAGTGGGAGAGTAGGGGCTGGGTATCTCCATTACCGTATCTAACCCATCCTCTGAATTCCATTGGAGGCCTTGTAAAAAGAGCTGAAAGTGATGAGCCTAGGGAACGCTCTGGAAATCCCAGCCCTGCCCAGAAGGGATGGGAGCGGGGATGGCAAACGGAGTTTGCATGAACAAGCGTTCTCGGCATAAAGCTCCTCAGGGTCAGAAATAGCACTGGCAGACCACCTGACCCAGACTGGCATCCCTCACCCCCTCCCGCGAATCAAGAAACCAGGCGGCAAAGCTCTGGGGACTGCTTTTATGGGGGTGACCTGACAGAGGGCATGATCCGTACAAAACCGGGAACAATACATACATATATATATTATATACAGAGACGCAGTCCTGCAAAAGGCGGGGCGAGGGTGGCCCTCGGCTGGAGAAACCGGAAGCCTCCCCAACAGCCCCGCCCCTGGCCCCGCCCCCTCCGTCTGCTGAGGCCGAGGAGGTGAATTGCACGGGCCCAGGCACTGAGACAGCCAGCTCTTTCAGGGGGTAGGCGCACATCTGGGGGCAGGAAGAGATTGCTGAGAAATACTGATCGATGGCATGGCCTATTTACAGGGGACGAGGAGAAGCCAAAACGGATGGTACAGGGGTTGTTTTTTTAAAAAAGAACAAAAACCCAGGCTGAGGCAGGGGCATGAGGAAGAGGCAAATATGAGATGGTTTCTGAAAGGGGAGGGGACCTGGGGTAGGGGTCTCACCTCCCTTGGTCCAAGCCCCGATTTGGGGTTAAAGTGGGGAAACAGAGTCGATTTCACTTAGAAAGCAGGCTGCCAGCAGCGCAGCCCTGGTCTCCAAAAAGAATAAAAGTAGTAAAATTTTGCCCTCCAGTCAAAACACTGGAAAACTGTGGGTGTGGGTGGGGTGAGGCTGAATCTCTGTGATGTTAGTACAAGGCTTCCAGGTGTGGCCCTGCATAGGGCAGGACGGGACTTGGTTCTCCAGTAAATGTTCCCCTTGCCTAAAACCAGGCCCTCTAAACTGACCTCTTCTCCTCCCTTGCACTGCCAGGCTTGGCCAGGACACCTGGACCCCAAAGAGGCCGCAGAATGGTTCCAGGAGGAGGTTATGGCTATTTGGCACCTGGGGGAGGGGAGGCACAAGGAGAAATTGAGGGCTGCTGCCCCAGGAGAAGGGAGAGCTGGACACCACATGTCCTGGACTCTCCCCTTTTCATGAAGGATACATGAGAAATCAGTGCAGGGTCAGGCCCAGCCTCCAGGCTCTGAGTGGACTCTATCCCTCCTGGGAAGGTGGACAAGGATGGGAGAAGGTGTGGAGACAACCCTTCCCAGCAGGAGGATAAGAATGCAACAGAACAGCACAATGATAGGGGAGGGGGGAAGGGCCAAGACGGTAGAATCTCAAGTCAAGAGGCCCAGGGACCACCTAGGAGCAGGAGGCAGCCTCCAGGTGGTGAGATGCTGGGAGAGCCCCCAGCCCCGTTCCAGTCCAAAGACAAAGGCTGGAGGTTGTAAAGTCTGGCAGTTTGGTCTGCAGGTCCTTGTGTCCATCCACCACCCAGGCCAGCCTTTGGCATTCCACGGCCTCTGTGCCTCAGTCCCATGGGCAAGGAGGCCATCCTTCCAGCCACCTGTCTGCCTGGGCCACCTTAAGGGGCCTATATGATGTGGGCCCTCTGGTCCCTGAAGCTGGGTGAGGTGAGGTGGAGGCGTGGGAGAGTCGGGGCACCTGTCCCCAGGCTGATAGGGGGCGGGGTCAAGTATTGAGGACAGGGGAGGGAGGACAATGGGAGGGGATTAATTATTGTCCCGTTAAGGAATGATTCCTGTTAAGTAGAATTGGAATTCCTCAGTGTTTGCAGGTTTCCTTCCAGTTCTGAGATCTGAAAAAAAGGGGGAGAAGGCGTCAAGACTGGGCACTGGACTTGGGCCCTGCCCCGCCTGCCCCCCTGCTGGGGACATGACCCTGAGCTCCCAGCCAGGATCCACAGGGTGACTGACCTGCTGCTCCCTCCTGCCCCTGGGGCATCCAGGGCCTACCTTGTCCAGGAGCTTGTCCATCTCCTCCTTCCTCGCTAGCTCTGACTCCTCCAGAACCCGGCGCTGTGCTGTCTCCTTTTTCAGAAACTCAATCTCCCTGGGGATCAGTGGGAGACAAACAGTGGGTAAGGGTGTGTGGTCTGGCTTCCGTTCAGAGTCTCAGGGTCTTCAGCCCTGTCCTTGGCTCTACCTGGGCAGCTCTTGCCCACTCCTTGTTCTCAGGTCTGGAAATCCCCAGTCTTCCCAAAGCCTCTGGGGCCCGGTTTGTTGGCTCTGGCACCCAATCATTACGAACCCGGGCACCCCCCCAACAGGACCCTCCAACTTCTGCGCTCCTGGCCCCCCTACTTGGCTGGGATGGGGAGGGAAGGCCACCACAGGCCTCTCCATCCTCCTGAGGTCCAGGGCTCCCAGCCCCCACACGTACTTCTGCTGGTAGTCTTTGATGAGGCGCTTGGCCTTGCTGTATTTGCGCTCCAAGGCCTGGTACTGGGCCTGGGTCTCCCGCAGGTGCTCGTCCACAGCCTGGCACAGGCTCTGGGCCTCACCCCAGTAACCCTCCAGTTTTTCCATGCGCTCCTTGTTCTCCTCCACGCTCTGCTCCAGCTGGGCCTTCTCCACCCGCCACCGCCCCTTCTCCTGCTCCAGGCTCTGCAGCTGAGAGGAAGGAACAGCCCTGGGTTGGTGGGGACGACAGTCTCTGGATGATTCCTGCAGATATGGAGCCCACTGCCCCCCAACCACTGCCTCTCCTTGGCTGAGTCTGAGAACCGAAACCTGGAGAGGGAGGAGGTAGGACCCCATCTGTCCCAGCCAGGAGCCCTGACATGTGCTACACTCTTAGAAGGCAGGCCGCCCGGATTCATCACTGACTATCTCCGTGACTTGGGGTAAGGCCATGTTTGTCTTAAGCTGTCCTCCCCCATCTGTAAAGTGGGACTGATTCCTGCCTTGCCAAGCTCACAAAGGCTACAGTATGATGGTAGATGGGTGAGAAGAGGGCACCATTGCCCTCCGTTCCCTCTATATAGCCCTGGCTCCTGTGGCTTCCTAAATAGTCCTGCTGCTCTCCCAGCGCCCCTGCCACCCCAGTGCAGACCTCCTGGCTCCACAGCCCAGTCATAGGGCCTCTGTTCCCTCTGCACTCACTTTCTTCACCACCTCTGTGCACTGAGCCCCAGATCTCCAGCCCAACTTTACTTCCGGCTCCTCAGAGGCACCCTGCCCCAAACTTGGCCCCACCCACGAAAACTTATTCCTCCTTTTCCGACTATCCCACCTCTGTCCAAATGTGCCATCAGCACTGCCACCCCAGTGCTGAGCTTCAAGCCCCTGACTGCCCCTCCAACCTTGCTAGCTGCAAACACCCCTTGCCCTCTGTGTCCCAGCCACACAGGCCTTCCTGCACATCCTTGGACCTGCTACATTCCCTCTTGCTGCAGGGCCTTCGCCTTGCCGTTCCCTGTGCCTGGAATGCTCCCATCTACCCTCCCACTGCCTCATCATTTCCCACTAGCTCAGCCTTCAGCTGAGCTCAGTATACCGCTTCCCCAGAAGTCTCCTGTGATTCTCTCTGACAGCACAGCGCCCCCGCCCCCACCCCAGCTTCATCAGGTTCCACCAGCTCTAGGAGTTCAGCGACCCTGTCCTCTCCTATAAAGCCTGTGTCAGCTTCTATGTACAAATGTTGGTGTGTAGACTCTAAGACACACAGGGCAAGGATCAAGTCTGCTTTTGCCCATCACATGAATTGGATGGTGCCGCACATCTAGAAAGAAAAGTGAAAGCTGCTTAGTCGTGTCTGACTCTTTGCGACCCCATGGACTGTAGCCTGCCAGGCTACTCTGTCCATGGAATTTTCCAGGCAAGAATACTAGAGTGGGTAGCCATTCCCTTCTCCAGGGGATCTTCCTAACCCAGGGATTGAACCCAGGTCGCCCACATTGCAGGCAGATTCTTTTACCACTGAGCCACCAGAGAAGCCCAAAGGTATTTATAAATTGAAAGACCTTTGACTTGTTCCTCCCCTTCATGCTCTGCACCTACTCTAAGAACATGAACTGTCACCTCAACCTGGGAAATGCAACTTGAATCCGTTGCCTCATACCCTCTGCCTGTGCCCTGGGTAGCCCTGCCCATACCTGCCAAGGCACCACTTGGGCCTCTAACTGGTTCACCAGCCTCCAAGTCCTGCTCACCCTCATGCCTCCCACTTTGGGGGTAGTGAGCTTCCTCATGGTCTCATATGGCCACAGGATCCAGGCCGGAGTCCTCAGTGGGGAGTCAGGATACTGCTACAGCCCATCCTGGCAATCCAGCTCTACCTCTCACTCCCCCACCCCGCTCCGGGAATGGCCGCCATAGCCTGCAGGTCTCTTTCCAAAGTCAGCCTCCCAGCTCATGTTTGTCTCCCTGCCAGGAATGCCCTTCCTCTGCCTCAGTCACCTAAACCCTGTCTTCCCTCTGGGGCTCAGCTTCACACTCTCCTGTCTCCAGGCATGTTGGCCTAAGCCCACATATGGGAATGCACCTGTGTGTACCTGGGTGCACAATGTCTGCAAAACCCCTGTGTGCCTCTGCCTCTCCCTGCCACACTGGAAGCTCCTAATGTCCAGGCCCAGTAGGGGCCCGGTACAGACTGTGCATCAGAAGTCTGTATCTCTATGCCTGTAAGGGTGTTGGCACCCAGTGTGCTTGTGTCTACACGGCATCTCCATGAGAATGCGCGTGTTCCATGAAACATCCTGTATCTCACAGCAGACAGACACACAAGCAGACGGACATAAACGTCTTGCTTGTGAAGCATGGGTCCATTGTCCTCATGTTATGTCTAAGCAGAGTGGGTGTCTCTCGGTGTCTGGGTGGGTGGGTCTGTGGGTACCACGTACCTCGGATCTGGGCTGGTGTTTGGCTCTCTGGGTGGTTTGCATTTAGGCTAGGCTAAATGCTAGGCTTGTATGTAGAAGACACGCGTGGGACTATGTGAACGTGAAGACATCCACATTCAGCTATTAGAGGGCTGACAGCTAATAGCTCAACTTTTTATTAAGCAACTATTATGTGTCAGACACTGTACTAAAGACCTTACATGTATTATTCTGTTTTATCCTCACAATGGTCCTATGGTCCTGGCACTATTATCAAATCATTTTATGGAGAATGAGGCCCAGAGCAGCAAGTGAGTGGTGGAGAGATGGTCTAGAGCTTGAGCTCTTAATACTACCCTCCCTTACTTCAGAGCAGCTTGTTTCCCATGTGCCTGTGGGTGGTGGACAAGGGTCAGCATGTACAGCTGTGAGGGTGGAAGACTGTCCCCCCCCCATAGCCTCAGCCTCCCCCACTTCCTGCCACTCTTACCTTTCTCTTCAGCTGCTGGATCTCTGCCTCAGTCACAGCATGCTTAATCTGGAGCTGTGGGGGCGAGGGCACAGACACTCAGCTCTGGCTGGGGCAGGCAGGGCTGCAGCACTAAATACTAGCCTGCCCTTGCCCTCCACCAGCCCAGGGACCCCTCTGCGCACCTCCTTGAACTTGTGCACCAGCTTCTCGGGCTCCATGTCCACAGGGGACAGGGCATCCTCATTCTCCGCCAGCTCGAACACCTCGATGGCCATCTCGCCCCCTGGGAACGTGGGGCTCAGCTCCTCATCCTCGTCGGTGGCATACTCTCCCGTCTGTGAAGGGAGACAGGAGGCTGTGTTTTCCTGCCTGCGCCAGCCTCCCTCAGCCCTGATGATTAGGGCTGAGACCAGCAGTGGTTGGTCCATGGCAGACTGGGAGCGACCCAGGGGTGTGGTTCATGACCTCCGCCATCAGTCAGGGGGGCCCACGCCAGGGGCATGGTTTGTGACTTCAGGAGAGTCTCCTGAAGGCAGGAGTTATCCCCTAAAAGACTAAGACCCCTGAAGAAACAGCCTTTGCTTTCCCCTCCTCATGCAGCAGGTCCCCTGAGGTCTAGAGCTGTCTCCTTCCTCAGACTAGTTCCCTTTAGAGTGCGGGCTCTTAGAGGGAACTATGTTTTCTTTGTAGGACCAGGAAGGCTTTCTGAAGACATAGGGTGTGACTCCTCCATCAGACTAGAGATTCTTTAAGGGAAGGATCTGCATTTCCTCTCAGATTAGGGGCTCCCCCAGGATAGGAGTGGTGCTCTGGGGTTCTTTACAAGGCCTGGGAAAGTGGCAGAGGCAGAGGATAGCTGTAATGCTCCATCAAGCCACCAGGGGACGATGGCGCTCCCAGCCAAGTGGAGTCCCTACCTCCTCATCATCCTCGCCGTACTGGGCGTATCTCTGCTCCATCATCTCCCGCTGCCATCGCTCCTGTTCCAGGGTCTGCTGAATTAGCTGGGCCACCTCACTCTGCTCACCGGGCCGCTCCCGGCCAATCATAAACCTGCAGGGGCACCAGCATTGTCTCCTTTTTCTCTGTCCTTAACTGGAAACGCCACCATCCTCCCTGTTGGTACTCCCCTCTCAATACCCAGGTCCTCCCAGGGGAGGTGAAATGAGAGGGCTGAGTCCAGAGACTGCAGAGTGTTAATAATGAATGGGGGAACAGGGGGCCCTTATTGGGTTTCTTTCCCAGGAGTAGCAGAGACTCATTAGCCCTCCTGGCCAGTTTGGGGGATGGGGAGATGTCAGCCAAATTTCGGGTGAGGCTGCAGGGGACATGAATTCAGGAGGTGCCAGTATAGGAGCTCTTCCCTCACCACATGGGAGAAAATGAGGCAGGGGACTGGCAAAGCTGACCCTGAGCTGTGGAGGGGTGTCTTATATGCTCTCCAAGTCCTTGAGCCTCAGGAAGGGGCGGGATGATGGCGACTGGAGATTAGGATGGAAAGGAAATCGTGGAACTTCTAGGCACCAGCCCCTCCTCTCCGTGGCCACCCACATCCTGTTTCTCTCTACCACCCTTTCCTGGGGGCAGTACCCCTTTTGGAGGGGGCAGGGAGTGGTCCCTGAATGTTATGCCAGAGATGAACATAGGGAGCCTCTAACCCAACCTCCTCAGTTGGCAGACCCAAGGAGGAAAGTCCTCACAGACTACACCAGGCTAGAGGGGAGGGAGGGATAAACCCCAATCTGGATGGCATCCTCCCTGCGCCTCTTGGGATCTTCAATGAATGAGTTAGGACAGACGGGGAAAGACGACCAAGAGGCCAGTTTGGAGGCATGGTGGACAACAGGCCTGAAGCCTGAGTGCTGGTGGCCAGCAGTGGTCAGGGGCTGGAGATGAGAAGGGAGACGGAGCAAAGGATAAGCACACAGCAATTCCTTTCCACAATGGAAACTTCTCGGTAAGTTGGGCCACAGAGGATCTTAACTGGGTGTGGGCAGGTGGGCAAAGTGGCCAGATAAAGACTGAGCCTCCTGTCTGCTCCCACTCCCCACTGCCCCCACCCTCCTGGGCCTCACCGCACGCGGCCCTTGGTATTCCGGAGCACGGAGGCTGCAAAGCTCTGGGTCACTCCCACCAGACTCGTTCCATCCACCTCCACCAGAAGATCGTTCACCTGGATCCTGGGGACAGGCGAGGGGGAGGTGAGTGACATTGGTTAGGGGATCCTGAGGGGAACTGCGGAGCTGGGGTAGACATGGCCCCCTTCCCATCACAAACTCAAGGCTCAGTCCCCACAGGAACCTGGTCCTTTGTCTACCTAAATAAGATGCGTGAGGCCGGAGGATCAGGTATCAGCCAGGCCCATGGGCTGTGAGACCCAAGCAAGTATAACAGACACGGGCATCCGGAACCAGGAAAGGTGGCAAGCACACTTCCCAAGACAATCACACACTAGTCCCTTCCTCCATCACTCGACAGACCAGTGTGACATCCACAGAGTTCATCGTGGCCAGGTACACCAGCTAGGGCCTCCAGCACACACATGACGTGCAGCCAGCCCTCTTACACACCCATTCTGCACAGACCTGAGCCCACAGATTTCTTCCAAATGCCTGAGATCTGTGTTCACTACAGTCCCACAGGGTTAGTCCCCCCAGCACACGTGCACAGTCCCCAGTACGCTCCAGCTATGGCGCTGGAAGCCCTGTTCCCCACACAAGGAGAGATGGGAGTGGCCCAGCCTGACCGCAAGGGGGATGAAAGCAAGGGAGGGACACTCGGCCACCTCCATCCTCCACTCCCACCTCCCTCCAGAGTGCCAGGCCTCCTCGCAGGGCTCCCACACAGAAATGGAGGAAATGGTTTACAGTAAACAGTTCACCCCCACCCCACACCGGGACACTCTCACATGCACACACACTCCCCAACTGGCCAACAGGCAACCATGGGAGAGGCTCTGGGAAGTTCAAATAAGGGGGTAAGTAAAAGAGCAGGGGTGGTCACCGTTCTTTTCTCTGCCCACCCCCACCCCTGCCCATCATGCCACCTGGGCGGCAGCAGACAGGAGCTTCCTGAATGAGGCAACTTCACCTCTAGCAGCATGACCCTAGTCCTCATAGGAACACCCAGTCACCTCTGTCATATGGAGGGATCTGGGCTTAGAGGTACCCCAAGGCACACTGATATCAACCTTTAACTTACAACCCGGGGGTGCCCTAAAGCCATTCCCACTTCCCCTCTGCAATTCACACACAGCAGGAAGGCTCCAGAGGACTCACTGGGCTGCCCAGAACCCCAGGGGATCTTTCCTGAGCCCTCTGACCCACAGAACTCACACCCTCCAGCCTCAGGGGCCAAACGTAAGCACACAGGCAAGGCGCAGCCTCCTCCCCAGCCCGCCCCCAAGGGCTCGTCTAACCTCATAAGACACCTGAATCCCTTGTGATCTCTAGCTCCAGCCATACCTGCCTGCTTTCGTTGCCCTGCCTGGAACACTTTGCACACCCCACTCCCGTTCATGCTTTAGGTCTCAACTCCAATGTCACTTCCTCCAGGAAGACCTCCCTGAAACCCAAAGAGGTCAAGCCCTCCTGACTTAGGCTTTAGTGCCACCCTGTGCTTTTGTCCATTTCACCAGTTTCTGCGTGCCCTCTTGAATATCCATCTGCCTTACTACACTACATGCTTCTTAAGGGCAAGGCCCTCATCACGGACTCCCAGGGCCTGGCACCAACCCTTCAACAGTGTCACAGGCTCAATATTTCCTAAATGAAAAAGACAGCGCATGTGTACTCTACCAGGCACAGAGCCTCCACACCCACGCTCTCCTCACCATGGCCCGAAACACAACACCTACACAGCATGCAAGTGCCATGAAGCCAAGGGCCCTGTCTGTTCTTCACCGCTCCCTGGGGGAGTGGAGCAGCAACAGGCACAGTGGTCTCCACGAACGTCTGAGCCCCACACGGGTAGTGGCCTGTGCCCTCCTCAGTGACCCACCCCCCAGGTGATGGCTGATAAAGGAAGGGGAGGTGGTACCTGCCGTCCCGATGGGCCGCACCGCCCTCAGTCACGGTCTTGACGAAGATGCCCAGCTTCTCAAGGCCCATGTCCGCCCCGGCCCCCATGCCAATGATGCTGATGCCCAGGCCCTCGGAGTCTGTGAAGCAGAGGGTGATGAGAAGCCAGCGGGGGGAGTGGGGTGGGGGTAAGGGGTGAGGATTTGCAGGGACACAGTGAGAGAGACCCATCCCCAGCCCTCAGAGTGGGGCACAGCCTCACCTCAAGAAGCAGTCTCCATGCTGAGGGGATGTCCCACATCTGGTTCTGTCACTCCCTCTTTGCCAAGCCAATTAGGATGCTCTTGGGTCACTGTCTGCCCTCTGCCCCATCCAAAGAACTGATGGGCAGCAGGGCGTGCTAAGGGGGCACTATCTGTACGTAGATGAGGTGTGTGGTGGCCACGTGGACCGGTGGGGGAGCCACGAGGGGGCTGATCTTCCCCCTCCCTAAGCAGTCTCATCCCTGCTCACAGCCTCAGCGACTCAAGACCTCCTGCTTTTCTTTCCCGCAAGACCCACTCCTCTCTCCGCAGCTGCCCCCATCTGTCTCACAGGCCTCTGACATCTGAACGAGATCTTCCCCCACAAATAGGCTTTTCCAGCCTCCGCCCCGCCGCCGGCTTCACAGGGCCTGGGAGTCACCTGGATTCCTCCCTCCCCCTGCAGCCTCTGTGGAAGCCAAGTAACCCCCGAATCCTGTCAATCCCACCTTCCAAGAATCCCTCAAGTCCACCCCCTTCCCACACGGCCATCACCTTGTCCACACTACAGGGGCCCCTCTCCAACCATGTACAACCCTTTGCCCCACAGCACAGCTTGGTATAATCTCTCTAGACAACCTTTCTCACACCTTGCAAGGCTCCCAGTCCATCTTAGAAAAGTGGTCAACAAGGTCTTGTATGCACAGCTTTCTCCCCCCACCCTCCGAATCTACCAGGTCTCGCTCCTCTTTCCCACAGACTCCCCTCATCTCCTCTTCAGAGTTCACCTCAAGCGTCCCTTTCCTTGGGGATCCCCCCAGGTCTGGTCAGGCCTCCTGTTAAATGCTTTTATAGTGGCCCCTCCTTCCTTTCCCGGCACCCTCACTGTGCAAAGGACGCAGTTAGGTGTGACCGTTTCAGCCATGCCTGCCGTCTCCCTCCTCCATCATGGTCCCATTGTGGCTTGGCCCACAGAGCCCAGAGCCCAGCCCACAGTGCTCCTGCGGGGCCAGGTGGTAGTGGGGGTCTGGGCTGGGCTGAGTCTGTGTGGCTGTGGGGTGCTGACTGAGGCCCAGTTAGAGGAAGCAGAACATCTCAGTGGAAGCCCTGAGGGTCCACCCAGGGCGGAAGTTGGCACAAGGCGGAGGCCCAGGTGGCCCAGCTCACCCTTCTCCAGCTCCACAGGGAACAGCTCCAACCTCTCCACCCGCTTCTCCAGCTCGTACTCAGCAGAGGCTGCCATGGGATCCACGTCCTCGTTGCGACGATCGTAGTCCTCGTTGGAATAGGTGCTGAACACCTGGGGGAGAGGCTGCTTGTCAGAGGTGCCAATAGGAGGGCAAGGGCTAACCCAGTGAGAGCAGGCTGAAAGGGCAGGCTGCGCCAGCCACTGCAATCCCCTCCTGCCAGAGGCCTCTCCCACCCCCAGACAGGTTGAGGTAAGGCCTTCCCCAGTCCGTGCTGATCCCAGCTCAGAGTGGGGCCCTTCTAGTTCTGAGTTAGGGGGCAAGACAGAAAGGGACCCAGCCTCGCCACATCCACACCGTGCCTCTCCTGTAGCCCTGACCACATAAGCATGGCCAGTTAGAGGAGGAAAGGAAGGTCAATGCTGGAGAAATTGTCACACTCATGAACCCAGGTTCCCAGGTCAGAGAGAGACCAACAGACAGCCCCCATCCCAGACAAAGACGAGGGTGGACACAGACGGCAGGAGAGAGGAAGGAACACGCTGAGTAGAAGAGGGGAAGAGGAGGAGGGATGAGGAGTGGAAGAGATGCTGGAGGATGCCAGATGGGGAGGGGGGGAGCGGATGTGAGACACAGAGGGGGGGAGGGGAGGAGAGAGAAGGGTAGAAAGAGGAAGCAGGGCACCCAGGACCCAGCTAGCCTGGACTTGAAGCTTCCAGGGTGGAGGAGAGAGGCAGAAGGACCATTGGTACCCCCATGGAGAATGGTCAGGCCCTCCTCCTGAGGGGCCCCCATGGCCTTGCCCATACTGTCAGACCTCAATCGCCCTTCTGAACTGCAGCTCTCTGAGGTACCCCCCTTATCCCCAGGGCACTAGGAGGCCCGGACAGAGGTCCTGGACCCAATACATGCAGAAAGCAAGGACAGCAGGGAAGTGGCAGCCTCCGACACTGTCCACAGTGAACCTGGCCTTATTGTCCTCTGTACCCCTCTGCTGGCTCAGGGGAAAAGAGGAATCCCCAGCCTGACCCTCCTCCAAAGAACAGAGAAGGTAGGACAAGGGGTCAGCGGGAGTGCCTAAGTCTGGGTCCAGGCGGGGTGCTCCTGGTGGGAGGTTAATGAGCACCATTTGGGGCACCATGACGTGTTCCTGTTTCACTGCCTGCAGCGACAGGTTGGCACCACTTGGAGCCAAGCGGGGGCGATGAAGGGTAGCAGCAGCTCTATCAGATGGCTGGGCCTGAGGCCTGAGCAGCTGGAGCGGGACACTGTCTCCCCCGAGGCCCCTGCCAAGGTCCTTCTCCTCCAGAAGCAGGCGCTATGGGCGCCCAGGCCAGCAGCTCTGGTGTCCCAGCCTTGGTTTAGGGTCACCCCCCAAGCACCATGGCTCCCACAAGGGGGCTCCTAGCTGGGAGGGGCCTCCATGGTCACTTAACTCACTGCCCGCAACTTTACAGCATCAGAGAAACAGTGCAAACCCTTAGAGTTCTTTGTTGATGGTGCAGCAGTCAGACTGCCCTCTTGACATCTGGCCAGCAGCCCCAAGCTCCTGGGAGAAATGGGCCACCTAGTCTACATACAGTGCAAGATGCTAGGCCCACTGCCCAAGGTCATGGGAGCTAGCCCATAGCAGGGTGGGATGAGACTGGTGGGTGGGTCACTGGGACTTTGTCCCCATTGCACATAGGTCCCCAGCCCCGGGATGGGGCCGGCATGCGCCTAGATCTGGCAAACTGGCTTTGACCCACTTCTGCATCTGAGTCCCTTGACCCTCATCCTCTATCCCAGCAGAGAGGGTCTCTTCATCCCTCAGTCTATGTGGTAGCCTGG
Source organism: Cervus canadensis (assembly GCF_019320065.1). Lineage (NCBI taxonomy): Eukaryota > Metazoa > Chordata > Mammalia > Artiodactyla > Cervidae > Cervus > Cervus canadensis. The sequence continues at coordinate 24,343,005 of NC_057386.1, forward strand.
GTCAACCAAACTCCTCCCCACCACGATTAAGCACATGCAATTACACACAAACACACACACTGTGACCTCCAAAACACCCTCACAGCCTGTCCTGGGCTTTGTCCTCCCCTTTTCTCAGATTATTAAATCCTGCCCCCTGCAGGAAACCCAGGCCGGAGGGTCAGAGGCCTCAGACCACCATTCACACTGCCCACCTCCATGTGTCCAGCCTATTTGAGGGCCCTGGATCCAGTCCCCCTCTCCAAATAACCATCCAGAATTGAGGTTTCTGTCCTCAGCAGAAGCCTCTATATTATGGCCAATAATTGGGTCATCCGAGGGGCACAAGACCCTGGACTTAGTATCAATGCAGGGGTGGGGGCAGAGAAAGGGAAGAACTGGGTGGAGAGGAAGACATCCCCAGCAAGGTCAAAAGTCACACACAAAGGCAGCACCACACACCACAGGCGAGCAACTGTCACCAGGGAGTCAGGGAGCACTGCTCCAAATCATGTGCTATTTTTTACCCAAAAATCAGGGTAAGGTGTCAAATATAGACAGCCAGAGGCTCAGGACTAAAAGACCAAACTCCACCTCTGAGGGGATCAGGCAGCTCAGAAAACTGCTGTGGCAGGGCCGTGGGGTGTCCTGACCCCCTCAGTGGTCCCCACTTGCATCCTCAGTGTCCCAAGAAACACCCCATATTCTTCAGTTCTCTGCCTCCAGGATCCCAGCACTTCAGAAAAGGAGAGGAGAGGCAAAAGGCTTGTGAGGTCACAGCCTGGGGGAAGGGGCTGGCCTGAGTGGGGAGTTGCATTTCCCAGGCCCCCTGGGGTGGGAGGTGGAAGAGGAACAGAGGTTAAGATGCTGGGGCAGGTGGGAGGAAATGGGCAGCTTCAGTGTCCAGGAGTAGTTATGGAAATTTCAATCAAACAGAGGGGGGGTTGACTGGGGAGGGGCAAAGGCTGAACTTTCCTTGGCCTGGACAACCCCATGAAGGAGACTTGGGAGTTGGGCACAGCTGAGCTTGGGGTGGTGAGAAAAATCGTTAAGCTGAATGTGCCAGCCAAGAATAGAGGGTAGTACACTGCAGGCGGATTCTTCACCATCTGAGCCACCAGGGAAGCCTCAGGAAACTGGGGGCTGGGGTTCTTAATTCTCCCAGGGATCTCTCCCATCATTCTCCTGAGGATCTGAGGGCACTGGCACAACCCACAAACCAATCACCAATCGTGTGTGTGCCCCCCAAAAGGGAGGATCTCCTGTCCTTTCAGGGTACCCAGAGAATGAGGCAAGAGCGCTTGGTGCCTGCCAAAGCCAAGAGCAAAAGCAGGAGGCTGCTGCCAGGCACCTAGGAGTTTCCCAGCCCCACCTCCTTCTCCTCCATACCCTGCTGAAGGCCTAGCCTCCTCAAAAACCACAGAAAGTGCCTGCCTGTGTAACCTTGTACCCCCACCTTGGGAGCTGGCCCAGCACAGACCCCAGGGAACAGGGCCCCCAGTCACATGGCCCCAGCTTAGCTCAACCTCAGAGACCTGCTTCCCTCTTTCACTTCTGCAAAGTTAGGGTGAAGGCTACAACCAGTTTGAAGGAAGAGCTGCACCTTCGTTTTGGGAAGTTTCTGGCTCCTCCACCCCCGTGTGCAGCTCTGGTGCAGGAGGAAAGCAGGGGTGTTTCTAAGCTCCTCATGCCCCTCCAACCCAGAGCGGAGCAAGGACCAAAGTGGGGGTGCTCTCCTGAGGTCACAGGTACACATAAACACACACAGACACCTTTCCACCACTTAAGCCCACGCCGTCGGCAGTCTCGGGAAGGAGAATGTCTGGGAAAGGAAGGGAAAGCAGGTGTCCCAGGACCGGCGCAGGGCAGGGTGGGGCAGCAGGCAGAGGAACCCGAGGGCAGGTCAGGGCAGGCCACCTCATCTCAGGCCTAAATATCCTCCCCCTCTGACAAACAGCTGGAAGTCCCCCACGCCCCCCTCAGGGAGGTAACTTCTGGGAAGGGGGCTGGGTGACAGGGCTGACTCAGCCTGCCAAACCCGGCTGGCTGGCGAGGCGGGGGCGACTGCGTGCACGTGGCAGGGGCGGCGAGGGGGCGGGAAGGGGGGTTCACTTACTTGGATGGGCGCTGTGCTGAAATGGATCTTTCGGCTCGGGGCCGGGTCCTCTTCTTCCGAGAGCCCTGGGATCTCCACGCACCCCGACTCGGGCTCGTAGGGGGGCTCCCCCTCCTCCTCTTCTTCGTCGTCCTCCTCCAGGGCACTGCCCCCAGAGTCCTCCCCCAGCCCACTGTAGGCGCTCACGTCCACCAAGTCCGCCTCCGAGAAGTCCTCCTTTTTGGACTCGTCTACGTCCTCGGGGGCCACGTCCGGGGCCCGGCCATTGCCCACCCCCTTTTCAGGCACCGCCACGGTCGCCGCCTCCTCCTCCGGAGCCGCCTGAGCCTTCTGCTCCTCAGGCGCCGGGCTAGCGGTGGTTGCCAAGGCGCTGCCATTCTCCAGGGCCGCGTGGACTGTCACCTCCGCCTGGATCACCTCTGTGGGCGCTGCCTCGGCCTCCGACTCCCCGCTCTCCTCCACCTCCACCGGTTTAATCTTGCGCACCTCCCGGGGCTTGGGGGGCGGCCGGGCGGGGGCCACTCTGTGCTGCGGGGGCTGTTGCCCTCCGGGGCCGCGCTCCTTCTCGGCTGGGGCATCCCCCGACGGGGCGGGCGGCAGCGGGGGCGGCTGAAACACTCGGGACCGCTTACTGACCAGCTTCGAGTTGACCTGGGGAATCCCGGCGGCCGCGGCCCTGGGCAGCCCGGGCCCGCGGTGGAGGCCGGTCCTCGAGTCGGCCTTCTCAAAGACGGCGCTTAGCTGGCTGACCGTCGGGGACACGGCGTCGGCGTCCAGCTTGTCCAGCGCCTCGGTGCTGCCGTTGAAGCGCACCACGACGTCCAGCTTCCGGTCCTGCAGGCCGGCGCGCTCCTGCCTCAGCAGCCGCCGCGCCGCGGCCTCCTTGTCGCCGCCCGCGGCCGCGGGGACGCTCCGTTCGAACAGCTTCCGCGTCTCCTGCAGCCGGGACGGCGGGTGCGGCGGCGGCGCGGGCTGCGCAGAGGGCGCGGGCTTGGAGTCGAAGCGGCTCACGCGCTCCGATACGCTGGTGCCCAGCTTCAACAGGGCGCTATGGTCCACGTTCTCGTTCAGGCTGCTGGCCCGCGGCAGCGACAATCGCACGCCGCGCTCGGGCGCCCGCAGGGCCTCGGTGGGGCCCGCGCCGCCGCCCGCATCGCCCGGCGCGCCTGCCGTCGTGCCCATCTGCAGGAACATACTTTTGATGCGATGGACGTTGGAGCCATATTTCTTGTGGTGGACTGCCTTGGGTGCCTCGTCGGGCCCGGGCGCGTCGGGCGGTTTCAGAGCCTGGATGCCCGCCTCGTAGGCGCTGCGGTGCGGGGAGGCGCTCCGGAGGGGACCCCCAGGGCCCCGTGGCTCCGTCTTCATCATAGTGGGGGGAGCCGGGTTCGCATCCCAACGCTTCCCGCTCCCCCCTTCCAACAGGCGGCGGGCCAAGTCGGGACCACCGCCCCCTCCCCCAGAGAAAAGGAACCCCGAAAGGCCTTTTTAAAGCCTCCCCCCAAAACTAAGCTGCCCAAAACAGTTAACCTCGCTTTAAAAAATAAAAGAAAAAGAAAAAAAAAATCTCCGAGCGCCCTGTGTGGATCGCCTCCCCCAATCAAGCTGCCAAAGACAGCCCGCCCTTCTACCAAAGCCCGAGCGGCCTGGTATGGTCGCCCCCACCCAAATTAGAAAAGGGGCGCTCGGAGCCGGTGGGACCGCTCGCCCTGCAGCAGCGGAGGCGCCCGCTCACATCGTCCGAGGCGGTGTCAGCGGGGCTGGTAGCCCCGGCACCCCCAACCCCGGCCGGGGGCCTTGGCTCTCCAGGGGCCCGGCACCCGGGCGCCCATAGCTGCTCGGCCGGCCCGGGCCGCTCCGCCGCCGCCGCCGCGCCACCCTCCCTCCCTCCCTCCCCCCCGCGCCCCGAGCCTCGGTCTTTCTCTGGCTCTGCCCGAGCGGCGGCTGCCGGAGACCGAGCGGCTGCCCTTCTCGCCGCCGCCGCTGGGGGACTGGCATCTCTGGGTCCTAAAGGGATCGGATTTCCGGGACCCGAGCCTGTGAGCCCTCCCCTTCCCCTCCACCCCAGTGTATACTCCTCCCCTACCGGCCCTCGCCATAGCCGGCCACTGACCCAGAGGTTGGCCAGTCTTCTTCAACCCTTCCATGCCAACCTCTGACTGTAGCTTTTCGCAACATATATAACCTCACCCCCCATTAAATATTAAATAAGTGTTAGTCGCTCAGTCGTGTCCGACTCTTTGCGACCCCATGGACTGTAGCCCACTAGGCTCCTCTCTGTCCATGGAATTCTCCAGGCAAGGATACTGGAGTGGTTTGCCATTTCCTCCTCCAGGGAATCTTCCTGACCCAGGGACTGAACCCCGGGCTCCCGCATTGCAGGCAGATTCTTTTCTGTCTGAGCCACCAGGGAAGCCCTCCACTAAATATGGGGGGAAGGTACTCTGGTTTCGTCGTGGCCCTCCTCTACTCAGGGTGTGGAGGGGGAATTAATGGGGGAGGGACAAAGGATCATTTTCTTCAAGATTCTTGGAGCTGCCTAGTTTGAACTTTTTTAAAACTCAGATTTCTGGATCCTCCCCCAGACTTTGTGAAGCAGAATCTCAGAGGCTGGCCTTGGAATCTGCATTGTAACAATAGGGAACCTTTGTACTTTTTAAGGTGTGAAGCTTTGGCCCAATGTTGCTGGTCTCATGGTGGGGGAGAAAGGGGAAGAAAGGAATGGTCCTCATCACCCAGGTGGCCGCCTGAAGCTGGCTTTTGCCCTCTGGAATTCTGAAGAGGGTATGCTGTCAACTGCCTGCACTGTGCCCACGCTGGAAATGAAGGGTGGAATCCCTGTCTTCGGGGCCTTACTAGGGCACTCCTGCCTCTCAAACAGGAAAAAGGAGTTTTGGAGGAGGAATTCTGGAGGCCTGGGGCCCAAGTTTCACCAGTGAGAGCTCTAGCTTTTATCTCTCATCTAAAGGATTCTGGCCACTGTGTACAAGTGTGAATGTAGGGAGGGAGGGGGAAGGGTGGCAGTGACATCTACGTCCGCTGTCCTGGCAGCTGTTTTGATACTCCCCTCAACCCCCCATACATATCAAGGGGCCTGGGATTGCCCTGGACCCTTGCTCAGGGCCTGGGAGTGAAGGTCCACCCCCCTGGTCATGCCAGATCCAGATGAGGAGCCTCACTCCACAGATCCCAGAAAATAATGAACATTGTGGACCCTAGGACCCAGAGAACACCTCAGGCACAAAGCCTCCCCCCACTCCCAGCTGCTTCCTGCATCTCAGGCCTTCCTGCAGCCTCTGCCTCCTCCCCCTCCCTCTTCCCTTCCATCCTCTTCCTCTTCTTTCCGATCTCCCACTACCCGCCCCCCTTGCTTAGAAGGGCTGTTCAAAGGAATTCTCTCATCCCTCCACTGTCGGGATGTGTGTGGGTTTTGTGGGAGATAAACTGGGTAGCACGTGCAAAAGCTCGTGGGGGATGGGGTGTGGGAAGCCTCCTGGGAATCCTGAATATTGGGACAGGGAGGGGCCAGGAGCCACAGGACTGATCTTGAGGCTGGCAATCCTGAGGCTAAGGGAAAGGGAAGATTTGGGCACTGAGCAGGAGCTTCAGTGACTTGGATTTCCAAGCCCAAGTCTGGGACTTGACCCTCCCCACCTACAGGCCCCACCCCCAACCTCATTAGGGAAGTTAGGTGAGACAGAAGTCTCACTAGTTGGGGGTTTGAGCAGTGTCCTCAAAAACTCCTGTGTGGATTGAGGGAGGGCTCAGGCCCCAGGGTATTCTGCCCAGAATCTCCCACAGCCTTTGATGAGTCATTCTAACTGGTCCCAGCCCAGGGGTCTGTGCCCACGCTTCTGGCCAGGTGGGGAAGCCAGCTTCTAAGGATGGGAGGAGGAGCCAAGAGCCAACTGTCAGGCCCTGCGGACACCTCTCCCCCACCCCCAGCCCCAGCCCCCAACAACATCTCCAGCAGCAGCTTGGGTTGAACTCTAATTGTTGGGATGCTTGGGTCTCCCTTGTCCTGAGACTTCCAAGAAACCCTTTTGAGTATTTTGGGATGCAGGAGGGTTGGAGCCAGCCCAGAGCTCAGATGACTGAGGCTAACGAGAGGGATCATTATTTCCTGGGCTCCCAGTTAGCTTAGTGACCCTCCCAGCCAGAATTCCCGAAGAAGCTTTTATGAAGCAATGAGTGCTTTAGCATGTCCTTCCCTGGGGTCAGGCGCCAGGCAGGCTAGCCTGTGAGAGGGGTGGGGAATGGGGTGTTATCTTCTCCACCCATCCCTGCCTGCCTGAGGCAGTAATCACACCTGCAGGAAGGGGAGGGTGAGGAGGACGGTTACTTTGGGAAGGGTTACGCCCAAACTGAAGGGTTTGAACCTAATTTTTATTCCTCAGGCTGAGATCCTCACTCAGCTCCGGGAGTAATTTAACCTTTCTTTCTCTCTCTTTTATCCTTTGTTGCCTGATGGTCTTCTAACCCTTCCTTACCTCTGTTATGAAATAGAGAATGAATGGTTCCCAAAGCTGGCCCTGGAGCCAGGTTGCCAGAGTTCAAATCCTGGATCCACTACTTACTAGCTGTGTGACCTTGGACAAATCACTTAGGTTTTCTGTGCTCAGTAAGGGTAAACTGAAGTGAAAGTGGATGGAACACAGAAGATAGGGTGTGTGCCTCTTCCAGCTGTTGCTAAAAAGCCTGGAGGCTTCTTAGGGGGAGATAATTCACACCCAACCTTCCTCCAGATAAAGCCCCTCTTTATTTTCCCACCTACCCTCAAATTTGAGGGCCTTCTGAGACTGTTCTTGAGGCTTGTGTTTTAAACACCAGGTGTTAACTGCAAATACAGGTGATGAAGGCAGAGAGAGAACTGTTTTGTGATAAATAAATCTGGAGCTTTTAGTGCCCTGGACTCCTGGGGTGAGCAAGCCAAGGTTGTCTTCTCTTTCCAGCCCTGGGGTCTTGAGATTCAGCCTAGGAAAGTGGTATTTCCCTGGCTAGCGTCACCTGAGCAAAGGCTGGCCTAGACCCTGCTCTCTGGTCATTTTGTGGTGAACCAGTGGCCCCTGTTCCAACCACTCTCCTTTTGTCCTCCTCTGCCAGAGATTTGGGCTAATTTGAGGATGCTAGAAAGACTTGCCTGTGAGTACATTTTACATACAGGAGAGCTCAAATCCAGGATGTCAGTGTTGAATGGGCTTTAGTGGCTCTTGGCTGACCTCTTCCCAGGGGGAATGAAGAAGGCTGAGACATGAAGTGGGAAATGACTCCAGTTTTGGAGGAAAGAAACAGAGGTTTATAAGGTCTGAACTGAGCCCTAGCTCCACCCATTTAGAATCTGCCTGCAGTGCAGGAAACTTGAGTTGATCCCTGTGTCGGGAAGATCCCCTGGAGAAGGGAATGGCTACCCTTTCCAGTATTCCTGCCTGGAGAATTCCATGGACAGGGGAGCCTGGTGGGCTATATAGTCCATGGGATCAAAGAGAATTGAACACAACGGAGTGACTAACACTTTTCCAGCCACTTGCTGAGCGACCTTGGTTGGGGTAGTTGTTTTTACTCCCTAAGCCTCAGTTTCATCAAATTATTCAAATTTGAACGTCTGAACTTGGTGTGTTGGCTGTTATTGATTACATGGCTATCCAAACATGTAAGGGTATGTGTGTACACGTGTACATGTGTGGGGAAGTGTGGCTGAAACGAGGCATCAATATTTGCATTTCTACCTGTGTCTCCACTGGACTATGGGGCCTCTCGTTTCCCTTTAAAGTCTATTATATGAGATTCTGAAATATAAGCACACCTTGTCTCCAAATATTTTGAGATCATCCCTGGAGTGAAGGTGACTTTGCTTCTCCACCTCCCAAAGGGTTTTTCATTCCTGCCTCTTAGTGTCTCAAGGCCCCCAGTGCCCCTGCAGAGAGAGGGATTCTTTGAGGTCCTCCCACAGCTGGGAGACTGCCTTGCTTGGGTCCCTCTGCTTGGCCCCCTCTTTCTTTCATTCACCCTCCACTTTTTGTTCTAGTGTCACTTGGAAAGTTCAGATACATCTTGGAGATTTAGGAAGGAGACCTAGAAGGAGGAGTCAGGCTCTGTGTGTCTGTGTGTGTGTGTGTGTCTGTGTGTGTGTGTGTACTGGGGGCAGGGAAAGGATAGGACAGAGGAAAGATTTCTCCAAATCATCAGTTGCTTTAAAAGAAAGGCTATATTTAGCCAGGCTTAGAGGGCTTGTAAATATGTATTTTGTAAAGCAGACAGCCATAGCTATGGGAACTCCAGAGATTGCAAGGAAGTCAAAGGGAAAAAAAAAAAAAAGAAAACATGGAAAGATTGAGCAATGTTATTTTGTCATCAGCAGATTCGAAGAACTCTTTTTTTCCTGCCTGCTCCAAGTGCTATTATTACACATTCCCGTGTTTTGATGTTGGTTTCTATTTTTCATGTGCTATCTGGATCTGCAGTGGGTGCCTGGGAAAGAGACTGGCTCTCAAAAGGCATTTTCCCATCAGCCTCTGCCTCACCTGCCCAGGGTCAAGGGAGAGCAAATCCGGACCCTGCCAGCTTCCCTGCCAACTGGCTCCACCAGGCGTGGTGGGCTGCATGTACCTAGCCCAGGTACCCTCTGCAAGAGTAGCTTAGCTCTAAGGCTCTATGCTAAACCCCTTGCACTTCAGGTGGCCGTGACAGTGAGGATTGGGGTGGCAAATCTTGCCACTTCAGGGCAGTTCTACTTTAGAGAACTCTCTGTTCTGAGAGAGAAAAGAATTTACACACCTACTTTTTTACTTTTAGTTTGAAAAGTTTCTTTAAAAATAAGAAAAGTTCAGGGGATTTCTTGGCAGTCCAGTGGTCAAGATGTGGTGCTTTCAACTGCTGTGGGCCTGGATTCGATCCCTGCTAGGGGCCAAAAAAGAAAAAGAATCACATAACAAACAGAATTTAAAAAAAATTTTTTTTTGACTGAGGCAGGTCTTCGTTACTTTTTTGTGTGGGCTTTCTCTAGTTGGGGTGAGTGGGGTGGGGGTGAGGGGTGAGAGGGTTACTCTTCATTGCCATGCACGGGCTTCTCATTGGGGTGGTTTCTCTTGTTGTGGGGGACAGGCTCTAGGCACAGGGGCCTCAGTAGTTGCAGCACGTGGGCCTGGCAGCTGCGGCTCCTGGGCTCTAGAGAGCAGGTTCAGTAGTTGTGGCACTCAGGCTTAGTTGCTCTGAGGCATGTGGAATCTTCCTGGACCAGGAATCAAACCCCTGCCCCCCGAATTGGCAGCGGATTCTTATCCACTGCTCCACCAACTGCTGCTGCTGCTGAGTCACTTCAGTTGTGTCCAACTCTTTGCAACGCCATGGGCTGTAGCCCGCCAGGCTCCTCTGTCCATGGGATTCTCCAGGCAAGAGTACTGAAATGGGTGGCCATTTCCTTCTCCATGGGATCTTCCTGACCCAGGGATCAAACCCCCATCTGTCTTGTCTCTTGCATGGCAGGCGGGTTCTTTACCACTAGTGCCACCTGGGAAGCCCCCAGGAAGTCCACAAACAAAATTTATAAGTACTTTCAGAGACTTCCCTGGTGGTCCAGTGGTTCAGACACTGCACTCCCAAAGTAGGGGGTACTGGTTGGGAAAATAAGATCCCTCATCGCAGGAAGTGGCCAAAAGGAAACAAAACAAAACAAAAAATCCCGCTGTTATTGTGTCATTTTTGCTGCAGGTTCTTTCAAATAAAAGAAACAGAACATGAGAATTTGAGCTGAAACCCCTTTCTCTGGCTCCTTAGTCCCACTGCCAACCCTACCCACTCTCAAAAATTTGGAATGCATCCTTTATGGCCCAGAATTTTTTAATTACCATTTTAATTGTCAGATATACATAACATGAAAATCACTATTTTAAACATTTTAAGTGTACTGTTCACTGGCATTATGTACACTCGCATTGTTATGCAACCATCACCATTATCCATCTCCAGAAATTTTTCCTCTTCCCAACTGAAACTCTATCCACTAAACAGTAACTCCCCAGGCCCCCACCCCCAAGTCCCTGGCAACCACCATTCTACTTCCTGTCTCTGAATTTGACTACTCTAGGTACATCATATATAATCTACATTATAGATGGAATCATATGGTATTTGTCCTTTTGTGACTGGTTTATTTCAAATAGCATAATGTCCTCAAGATTCACCCACGTTGTAAAATATGTCAGAATTTCCTTCCCTTTTAAGTCTAGCCCATAATTTCACATTTTTCCTATAGATTTAAGTATTCATAAAGCAGCATGTACTATTAAAATGTATGTAAGACCATCATGCTGTATGTATCATTTGTGTCTTTTTTGCACTTGAGGTGCATTTCACAATGGAGCCACATTGATATATGTGGCTTTGGTTCATTGATTTTAACTTCTGTTTACTATTTCATCATATGAACAAGCCACAACGTATTTATCAGTTCCTCTACTGATGGGCTTTTGAGTTGTTTCTGTGACTTTCTGTTGTAAGCAGGGCTGTGATGAACATCTTTGTGCTCATCTGAACCCATCTCTGGAGTGTACACCTCGGAGCAGGAAGCCAAGGTTGCAGGTACACTATCACCTAGACTAGTACTGCTGAGCTATTCTGTAGCCAGTTTATGCTCTTGCCACCAGCATTTGTATAAAATGTCCTATCTGACCACATCCTTGCCAACATCTGCTCTTGTTAGACTTTCTATTTTGGCTAATCTGCTGGGTGTGAAGTAGTATCTCATTTGAATTTGCATTCCTTGCCTCTGAGGCAGAGCATCTTATCATGCTCATTGGCCATCTGGGTTTCTTCCAGGCAAATTGCTTACATCCACATTCTTTGCTACCCAGTGCAACTATTGATATAGTTATAGAAAGTCCAGTTAGAAGTGGTTTAAGCAAAAAAGGGAGTTATGTTATCTCACATAACAAGGAGTCCTAGGTTTGGTTCATTCAGAGACTCAACTGTGACATCAAAGAAGAGGTTCTTTCCATCTTTCTATAAGATACTTCTCATCATGTTGGTTTGCTTCCTAGACTGGCCTCCTTATGGTCCAAGATGGCTGCCTCTTCTCTGGGTGTCTCATGCAGACAACAATGTCCAGGAGCAAAAGAAATGATCCTTTCTTCTCAGTGTCTTTTTTTCCAGAGTCCCACGGGAGATCTCCCTTCTGGTCTCAGTGGACAGAACTGTATACATATCCATATCTAAACCAATCACTGACCAGAGGAACTTTATCAGCATGCTCTACTTAGACCAATCACTGTTCACCTGATGGGGATGGGGAAAGTCCAGCCTCATCCAAAGCCTAGACCCTTGACTTTTGAATCAGGAGTCTATTAGCTAGGAAGAAGGAAAAGAATGTCATTTGGTGTGGCACTCAAAAAGTTCTGTGTTTGCTTTATTGGTGTGTAGGAGATCAATACCCAGATACTAACCTTTTATCTGCTGTATGTACTACCAATATTTATCATTTAGGCTGTTGCTTGTCTTTTGTTTATAATGTCATTTTCATAGAAGAAAGCTTTTTTTTTTTGGTGATGTAGTGAAATTGATCTTTTATAAATTATGTCTCTCATCGAAGAAAACTTTTCCTCCCTGAGATTTCCTACATTTTCTGCTAATTAAAGTTTTGTCTTTCACTTTCAGATCTTTAATCCATCTGAAATTAATATTTATGAATGAAAAGTCAATTGTTACAACATTTTTTATTGAAATGTGTATTCTCGCTCACTAAGTTGCAAGGCCACTGCCATCATAAATCACATTCCCACATATGCTTGGATCTGTTTCTGGGCACTCTATTCTATTGATCTCTTCGTCTAGCCCAGCAACAATACCACATTGTGTTAATTACTATTGCTTTCAAATAAGTCTTCATTTCAGAATTGTCTAATCTCTTCTTGGTCCTCTTCTCTCCCATATGAATTTTAGAATCAGTTTGCCTAACTCTCTGAAAAACCCTGTTGCAATATTCAGTGGACTTGGATTGAATCAGCAGATTTTTATGGAGAGAACTGTCTTTGTGACATTGAGGTTTCTCATCCCTAAATTTAATGTATCTCTCCATCACTCAATGTATTCCTTTTCTAGCTGGTAGTTTTTACAGTTTTATAGCCTAGTTTTTCTTCATAAATATCTTTTAATATCTTTTCTAAGTTTTTTTTCTGGGTTCTGTACAATTTTAATTTTGTGTATGATTTCTTTCTAAAAAGATATTACAGTTTTTAATAAATTATTGCTTGTCTATAGAAACAACTGTTGAATTCTGTATTTTATTTGAATTTGGATGTTTCAATTTTGTCCAGCAACCTGGCTGATCTCTTTGAATAACTCTGACAACATACCTATGGAATCTCTTGGATTTTCCAAATAAATAATCATACCATCTGCAAAAAAAAAAAAAAAGTCAGAGACTTTGTTTCCTTTCTTTTTTTTTGTCCAAGGTTTAGGGTGAAAATACTAAAGTACAGCAGCAAGAGTCAAAAGTTTCCATGAGGTGTTTTGAAATTCATCCCAACTGTGGGCTGAGTGGCCTGCAGTTTAAACAGACTGCCAAAGTTCAAGAGCTTCAGCACTTCCTTAGTGTCAGAATCTACAATACTTCAGTGATCTGTTGAGCCAGGGCCCCAGACCTCAGTCATGTAATTATCTCTCTAGCTCTCCTCCTGCAGCTTGATGGAGATCCCTTTCACTGGAAGTCGTTGCCCAGGCACTTCTATTACTTCTCAGTGATGACCTCAGCTACCTTCTTCCTGGTTTTGGAGAGACTGGGGCCCATGTTGGCAAGTCCTTGGTAAGACAATGAAATTTTGTTTATCTCCTAATCCTCCAGAAGAGAAGGCTTCTAAATCTGACCTCTCCCAGCTCTCAGGCTGTGCTAGTGGGCTGACCCTGGGCAGCTGTTGCCTTGCACTGTCAGTTATAAATAAATAAAAGCCCCCTTCCTTCCTCCAGAGTTTTACAGGTTATAAAGCACTGTCACGTCCATTATCTCATCAGTCCTTATTGCCCCCACTTTACAGAAACGGAGTGCTTGTGTAGGACTCAGCTCCAAGTCCAGAGATCGAGCTGTGCAGATTACTGCGCTGTGGGACCTCAGACAGACCCTGTCCTTGCGTATCTCTTCTGTAAGCTAAAATGTTTGGCCAGGGCTGGCCTCTGGCCTTCTCAGACTCAAGATTGATAGCTTTGGGCCGTCAGGAGGCTCAAGGAACCCCTTTGAAGACAAGTTCACCGATAAAAGGCCGAGTGGGGGAGGGGTATTATGGGTACACTTATGTCCTGCGGGTGGGTAAAAATGGAATTGTCCTTTTAAGTCCGAGCAATGATATAGATGATGGGGGAGGTAGGAAAGAGGGCATTGTGTCCAGTCCCCTGCCTCCTCGCGGGTCCTCCTCCCTGCTTTGGTGTTTTGGGAGAACATCCTCTGGACCCGGAAGGGGAGGACAAGAGGCTGTGTGTCCCCTCTAGCCGCCGCGCTCAGCGAGCGCCTCTGACGTGTATCCCTAGCCCGGGGCGGGGCGCTCTGCTGAGATTCCGACTGGCCACCCAGCTCCAGCCCAATATTGCGCAGGCGCAGGTCCGGGCTGGAACAGGCGAATGCGTCCTCTCGTGGCAGAATGAGAGATCGCATCCTTTGTTTTGCTGGGGGCAGCGAAGAGGATGCGGGAGAAAAAGATGTGGGTGGAGTCTAGGAGGCGGATGCGACGGTCGGATCACAATGACGATAATCCCTTTCCTTTGTCCCTCATGACAACTAAACCTCCGTTTTAGATGCAGATGAAGAAAATATGGCTCAGAGATCAAGAGACAGGTTCATAGAGACGGAAGTGGAATGAGAGAATTTGGGAGATGATATTCAATTAATCATTTATTCAGCAAACATTGATGGAGGTGGGGACAGACAGGGACAAAGGACCAAAGGGATTAAACTGAGACACTGACGGGCCAGTATAGGGCGGAAAGCTGGGGAAACAGGTGCGGATGGCAAAGCAGCAAGGACAGAAAATCAGCTAGTTGAAGTCAGTGCCCCCGCAGCAGGAGTAAGCAGAGGCAGGCGAATCTGGACTGGGCTTTTGTAGACACGGTTGAGAGACGGAGATACAGAACTGACCTTCCAGTTTCCCTAGATGGATGCTCTAGCTGAATAGGACAAATCACAAGCTCAAGATGGGCTCCTATGATCACCTTTGAAATGGTTTGCCAGAGAAAGTAGAACTTAAAACTGATCAGGAATCTCAACCCAACTACAATTTGTGAGACATAACAACATACAGGAAATACAATTTACAGGAAGTACAGTGGTCAGAGAAATATGTTAAAGAACGCAGTGGAGTTGCAATCAGCAAAATCCAGACAAAATCCAGGCTACACAACAAATGACCTGGTTACTCCCAAGGAAAGCCAGAGAGAGAGAGAGAATGGTAGTTGAAGGGGGAACCCATAGATTTAAAGAGATTTCAAGGAAGCTTATCAGTCAGTTGCAATGTATACATCTTATTTGGATCCAAACAAATACATCGTAAAAAGAAAAGACATGTATGAAAAATTGGGAATTTGAACTCTATAGATCTGATATTAAGGAATTAACCTTACATAAAATGTGTGATTAGGTATATTCATTGCAGTTATTTTTTAAAATATATACATTTTATTGAAGTATAGTTGACTTACAGTGTTTCAGGTGCTCAGCAAGGTGATTCAGTTATACAATTTATATTATAGTTATATAATTTATATTATTTTTGAAATTATTTTCCATCATGGGTTATTATAAGATATTGACTATAGTTCCCTGCGCTATACAGTAAATCTTTGTTGCTTGTTGCATATCTATTTTTTAATTAGAAATCTAGCATACTGTTCATACTAAGTCAAACAAGTGGAATCAAAATGTCATAATTTTTTTAGTTAGGCAAAAATTAGTAAGTTTCCTAAAATATATATATCTTACATATATATGCATAAAAAAGCTTTTCTGCTACACTTGTGACGGCCCACACCCTGTCTCTGGAGTGCGCTTCTCTCTGTGTCTGAATAAATCCACTTCTTACCTGTCACTTTGTCTCTCACTGAATTCTTTCTGCGATGAAACATCAAGAACCCGAGCTTCATTAGGTCCTGAAACCAAGTACCATGGGTTTTGGCTGGGTTTGAGTCCCAGCCACGTGGGTTCAAGTCCCAAGCAGGGTTTGGCTGTGTTCTGCCTGCAACGCAGGAGCTACAGGAGACACAGTTTCCATCCCTGGGTCAGGAAGATTCCGCTGGAGAAGGGCAAGGCAACCCACTCCAGTATTCTTGCCTGGAGAATCCCATGGACAGAGGAGCCTATCCTGGGCTACAGGACAGGGGATCTCAAAGAGTCGGATGCAACTGAAGCGATTTAGGACTTGGAAGAGCATACATACAGGTATTTTCATTCACCCAGCCAGTCTATGCCTTTTAGTTGGTGTGCTTAATCTATTTACATTTAAGGCAATTACCGATAAGTATGATCCTATTACCATTTTCTTAATTGTTTTGGGGTTATTTTCTGTAGGTCTTTTCCTACTCTTGTGTTTCCCGCCTAGAGAAGTTCCTTTAGCATTTGTTGTAAAGCTGATTTGTTGGTGCTGAATTCTCTTAACTTTTGCTTGTCTGGAAAGCTTTTATTTCTCCGTCAAATCTGAAGGAGAGTCTTGCTGGGTAGAGTATTCTTGGTTGTAGTTTCTTCCCTTTCATCACTTTAAATATGTCATGCCATTCCCTTCTGGTTTGCAGAGTTTCTGTTGAGAAATCAGCTGATAGCCTGATGGGAGTTCCCTTGTATGTTATTTACCATTTTTCCTTTGTTGCTTTTAATATTTTGTCTTTAATTTTTGTCAGTTTGATTACTATGTATCTCAGTGTGTTCCTCCTTGGGTTTATCCTTCCTGGGACTCTCTGTGCTGCCTTGGACTTGGTTGACTATTTCCTTTCCCGTGCTTGGGAAGTTTTCAGCCATTATCTCTCTCTCTCTTTTTTTTCCAGCTATTATCTCTTCAAATATTTGCCCAGGTCCTTTCTTTCTCTCTTCTCTTTCTATGATCCTATAATGTGAATGCATTTAATGTTGTCCCAGAGGTCTCTTAGGCGGTCTTCATTTCTTTTCATTCTTTTTTCTATATTCTGTCCTGTGGCAGAGATTTCCACCATTCTGCCCTCCAGGTCATTTATTTGTTCTTCTGCTTCAGTTATTCTGCTATTGATTCCTTCTAGTGTATTATTCATCTCTGTTTGCTTGTTCTTTTCTCCTTCTAAGTCTTTGGCAAACATTTCTTGCATCTTGTCAATCTTTGCTTTCATTCTTTTCCCGAGATCTTGGATCATCTTCTCTATCTTTAGTCTGAATTGTTTTTCTGAAAGGTTGCCTATCCCCACTTCATTTAGTTGTTTTTCTGGGAATTTATCTTGTCCCTTCCTCTAGGTCATAACTTTCTGCTTTTTCATTGTGAATAACTTTCTGTAACATGGTTTGTTTTAGCTGCTGTGAGACTGTGCTGCTTCTTGTTTCTTCTGTCTGCCCTCTGATGGATGAGACTGAGGCTTGTGTGAGCTTCCTGATGGGAGGGACTAGCAGTGGAAAAACTGCTCTGGTGGGCAGGGCCTTGCCCAGTAAAGCTTTAATCCAATTATCTGCTGATGGGTGGGGTTGCACTCCCTCCCTCGTAGTTGTTTGGCCTGAGGTGACCTAGTTCTCCAGTCTGTGGGCTCTATGGTAGGGTTAATGGCAAACCCAAGAGGGTTTATGCCAAGAGGGACCGTCCAGTGCCCCCTTCCCTGTGGTGAGCCCCTGCCAACCCATGCCTCCACAGGAGGCCCTCCAACACCAGCAGGTAGTTTTGGTTCAGTCTCCTATGGGATCACTGCTCCTCTTCTCTGGGTCTTGGTGCACAAAAAATTTTGTTTGTGCCCTCCAAGACTGGAGTCTCTGTTTCCCTCAGTCCTCTGAAAGGCCTATAATCAAATGCCACTGGCCCTCAAGGCCAGATCCCTGGGGATCCCCAGTCCCTTTGTCGGATCCCCAGGCTGGGAAACCTGACATGGGGTTCAGAACCTTCACAGTAGTGCAAGAACTTCTTTGGTATTACTGTTCTCCAATCTGTGAGTCACCCACCTGGCGGGTATGGGATTTGATTTGATCATGATTGTGCCCTTCCCACCATCTTGCTGTGGCTTCTTCTTTGTCTTTGCATGTGAGTTATCTTCTTTTGGGTTCCAGTGTCCTCCTGTCAATGGTTGTTCAACTGCTAGTTGCAATTTTGGTGCTCTTGCAGGAGGAGATGAGCGTACGTCCTTCTACTCTGCCATCTTGAACTGGATGCATGGCTATGTTTTTAAAAAGTCATTATTTTTCAAAAATTCCTCTTGAAAAATTGACAGAGGAAATTAATTGGGAAGCGTATACATAAAATGAGATCGGCCGTGGGTTGATCATGGTTGAAGCTCGGTGATAGATATAAGGAGGTTCGTTATATTATTCTGTATATTTTAGTTTTATTTAAAATTTTCCAAAATAGGTTTAAAGATCTTGTGATTGCTCTCACTACCCCTAGGCCTCAAAGGATAGAGGTGCTGAGTATTATAGCAGCAGATTGCAATCTGGACAGCCCTGAGATGGGGAGGTCCTCTGTGGGCCAGTGGAGACTTTCAGGGCACTTTCAGCTGGCTCCTGGCCCAGTCCCTGGTTCCCCTGGTTTTGGGAAAAGAGAGAAGGATCAATAAGAAGGGCTGGCCTCAGTGAGCCTGGTGGCACTGGCTTCGGGCAATGCCACCTTAAGACAACTGAGGGTGTTATTGGGTGGCTCTAAAAATAGTAGGAGAAGCTGCAGCCAGGAAGGGAGGGAGTCACATGTTGCCACTGAGGGGTTGAGGCCTGGGCAACTAGCCAGGTTCTGGCACCTCTGCCTGCTCCCCCAGAGCTCTCTTTCTTCTGCCTCTTTCCTTCCTCTTGCCCTTCATCTTTGAGAAGGCAGAGAGGTACCAAAGTGACTCTGAAACATTCCCTGCCCGGTCTGACAGCCTGAGTGGACACTCACTGTGGAATCTGTGGCTATCCCGGGACAGGTGGGACGGTCACGTGGGAGAGATGGAAGGGACAAGGACTGGGTGACCTGCCCATCAGTTACCTCCGTCTGTGGGCCAGCACCCTCCCCCTCAGGCTAACCCAGGGAAGATCCCAGATGTCCTTGTCTGGGGCATCTGCTTGGGGGTTCGGTGGCACAGGCCCAGGGATGCAAAGATCATAAGATCCCATTCCACCCACAACGCTGTGTGGTTGGGTTGTGCTCAGCCTGGGGCAGGATGGAGGGCAAAAAGGCTTTAGAGTGGACAGGGGGCCTGTGCTGCAGCTTGAAAAGTGAGTGGAAGTTTGCTGGTAGGATGAGGGCAGAAAGGGAACTCAGGCAGAGGGAACAGCTTATGCAGAGGGGTATAGACAGAGTGAGGTGGGGCAGAAGCCTGCGGTAGTGTGTGTGTTTGGTGGGGGTAGTGAAGAGAGGCGGGCATTCTAGATAGCATGGCCAGGTACGGGCAGGGCCTGCAGGCCATCAGCTGCTGGGGAGCTCAGGGCAATGGGAGTCATTAGGGTTTTAAGAGGGGAATCAAGGCAGTTAAGTTTGGTGATCTAGAAAATACACTCTGGGCCCTGGAAGGGGATGATTGGAGGGATCTTGTCATGTGAAGACCGGGTCTACCCTAGATTTAGCGCCCGCTCTGGGTGGGGATGGGGAGGACCCTGTTGGCTGAATCCGGGCCCAGCTGCTCTGGGACACCTGCCCAGACCTCTCTCCGCCTCCCCACCATCCCCGCTCCTGTCTCTGTCACTCACAGGGAGGGCCAGGCTGGGGCAGCCATGGCAGCAGCACTAATCTGGATTTCTCTCCTTGTGGGTAAGTTGGGGGTCTTCCTCAGGGGAGAGGCCCAGGTTGAGGGGGTGAGAAGTTCCTCAGGGTAGGAGTTGGTCATTGGGGTGAGGCAGGGGCCAGAGGACTCTGGGGTATAAATTCTACAGTCTGTGGGGTTCTCGGAAACTGGGGCTGGGAGCTGAGGTGTGTAGGGGTGCTGGGAACTCTGAGGGGTGGGGTGTCAGGCTGGGCCTTAACCACACAGGCCCAGAGCGCTGGGGCCCTTTAATGAGCTGGCTGGGCTGGCTTCTTTCTGGGTCCAGGCTAAATTTGGCCCTGGGAAGGTGTAAGGGCTGCTGGGGCAGATCCTTTCCCTGGGCCTCCGGGTTCAGGCTTCCCTTTGCTCAGCTCCTAGTGGACTCTGGTGTGGACCCTATTCCCCCTGCATTTTAGGAGAGGCCCTAGAGTGGCTAACAGCCTCCTCCAAGGGGTCCTTCCCGCTCCCTCCCTTCTTCCCTTCCTCTCTAGTCTCCCAGATAGTCAGCTTGGAATTCTTTTCTAACTTCCCTTACACACACACACACCCCACAACCCTCTCATTCAGACATTAATCCTTGCCCATTGTGACTCTCACTGGGGGCCTAAAATGAGGAGTGAGGAGCTTCCATGAATCCAAACCAAACTAAGGTCTGGGTCTCATCACTGATGACAGTGTATGGCACAGTCAGGGCCCCACCCAGCCTTCCTGGGAGCCAGCAAAGCTGTCCCTTTCCTCTCACACATTTCTCTGGTCTCTCAGGGCCACCAAGGACTGGGTGGAAAGGGGACCTGATTCCCCGGCTGGGACTGAGTCTGGGCCGTTGTGTTTGGGGTCGTGGCTCCCCACAGGTCTCCTGGAAGGGTTGGGGGGCACTGAGGCCCAGCAGACCACCCTGCATCCACTTGTGGGCCGCGTCTTTGTACACACCCTGGACCACGAAAGCTTCCCGCACCTTCCTGAGCACGTCTTCCGTGAGAGGGGTCTGAGGGGCACTGGGGTGGGCTGGGGGGTGCCTGGCCCAGGGCTGGGGAAGGCTGCTGTCATGTCTCCAATCCCCTCTCCTCCCCTCCGCCAGCTGTCCCAGCCCCCGTCCCTATCACCTACCACGCCCACCTCCAGGGACACCCAGACCTGCCTCGGTGGCTCCGCTATACCCAGCGCAGCCCCTACCAGCCTGGCTTCCTCTATGGCACCGCCACCCCAGAAGATCGTGGACGCCAGGTCATTGAGGTACCAGCAGGGGCCCCAGTTGGCTGTGTCGCATTCAGCAGGGGCCCAGGGTTCACTCATTTACGTGAATCACGCACCTCTGATTTGGTGTGCTCGCTCAGAGTTCTCTCACCAGGCCCAGCGGCATCACGTTTGTCTCCTAACCAACCTCTCAGCCCCGCTTCCCCATCCTCCAGGTCACAGCCTACAATCGGGACAGCTTCGACACCACCCAGCAGATGCTGGTGCTGTTGATTGGGGACCCAGAAGGTACCACCAGCCCTGTCCCATCCCTCCCCCACCATGCCAGTCTTGGGGGAATCTCCCCTGGAAGGGGTTGTAGAAGCAACTAGTGGGGGGCAGGGCACCCTGAAAACACTGGAATTGTGTTCTCGGCTGCTCTGCTGACAGGCGAGTAGTTGAGGCTGTGGGTGCCGGGGAAGGGTGTTTGAGGCCTGTGATATATGAGGTATTAGGCAGAAGGAAGGGATTTGAGGGGTTATGGGGAGGAGCTTAGATGGGGGGAGGCTTGGGAAGGATCCATGCCGGGCTGGGGGTTGGGTACAATCTGACATGCCCACCTGGCCCTCCCAGGCCCCCTGCTGCCCTACCAGGCTGAGTTCCTGGTGCGCAGCCATGATGTGGAGGAAGTGCTGCCCTCGACACCTGCCAGCCGTTTCCTCACAGCCTTGGGGGGCCTCTGGGAGCCAGGGGAACTCCAGCTGCTCAACATCACCTCTGCCTTGGACCGTGGGGGCCGAGTCCCCCTTCCTATTGAGGGCCGCAAGGAAGGGTAGGTATGCAGCCCAGGAGGGCTTCCTGGAGGAGGGAGCAGCTTGCCCTTTGTCTAGGTGGTGGGCATAGAACATAGGTCTCCCTAACTTCCAAGTGGGGCTTTATCCATTGTCTTGCATGCTCACCATGCCCGTCTTTACCTCCCAGCGTCATGTCACTGTCCAATTCTTCTGGTCATTCCATCTTCCTCTTGCCTTTCCAGGGCCCAAACCCTAGTTACCCTGAACTTTGCACTTCCTGGTACCCATAGGACACAAAAGATTTATCCATTAAAGGACATTGCTGGGAGGACAAGGTCCCCAGAAGACTGGGGTGCTCTGTATACTCTCTCCATAATCCCAGATCTCAGGATGGCCATAACCCCCAAATCTCCAGTGCTCAGTGACACCCTCAATTACCTAATAGTGGTTTCTATCTGGGCCCAGGGTATACATCAAGGTGGGCTCTGCTTCACCCTTCTCCACCTGCCTGAAGATGGTGGCATCCCCCGACAGCCACGCGCGCTGTGCCCAGGGCCAGCCTCCACTACTGTCCTGCTATGACACCTTGGCACCTCACTTCCGGGTCGACTGGTGCAATGTGTCCTTGGTGAGGAGGGCTCTGGGATTGGGGGGTGGGACATGGCCCCCATCACGGTCTCCTCCAGCCTCACCTTCCCATCCCATCTCTGGACATGGCCCCCATCACGGTCTCCTCCAGCCTCACCTTCCCATCCCATCTCTGTTACTCCAATTATCTCTACTGTTTCCCAGTCTCTGTCTGTCTGTCTGTCTGTCTGTCTGTCTCTCTCACACACACACACACACCACACACACACACACACACACACACACACACACACACACACACACACACAGCCTGATGTTCCACTTTCTCCCACAAGAGGGCAATAGAGTCCATAATCCAGACAAAAGGATCGCCAGCTCCTGGAGCCCCAGCTGTGCCCAACTCAACAGCTCCAATAGTCACTCCCATAGAGTGGTGCCAAGCTTCTTTCTCCACCTAGGGTTTCTGTGTGACAGCTGTTTACTTTACTTTCCTCTAAGGTGTCACTTAGCAAATTATCTTGAAACATGGACTAGATAGCTCACCCCTATGTTATAAACCAAAGATGCTCACTTTCTGCTCTTTGGGATACGGAGCTGAGGTGTCTAGGGTCCCTAGAGATCCTGTTCCCAGGGCTAGCAACCCTTTCTGTGACTTGGCCAATAGCACAGCCAGAAACTGGTAATCAATATTCTTGATCACTTGCTATGGGTAAGGCATTATGTATCCGTGTGTTTTATCCTCGCAACCACCCAGGAGACAGGTACCACCATTAGCATCCCACTTTTACAGATGAGGAAATCGAGGCACCTAGAGGCAAACCATCGCAGCACAGAAGTTTTCTGAAACAGGATTCAAACCTGAGGACTGTACTCTGCCCGTTGTATGGTCCTGCCTCTCCTAGAATTTTTTCCTGGTTTCTAGACCGGTGCTTGTCCTGTTCAGTTACATGAGCTGGGAGAGGCGAGGCAGGAGGAATCCCCACCGCTTCCTCGAGGAGAACTCCTGCTCTGTGCCCTGGGGGTCTCTGTCTAGCCATCCACTCCTGGATCAACCCTCGGCTTCCTGAGCAGGTGGACAAGTCAGTGCCAGAGCCTGCAGACGAGGTACCGGCCCCAGGTGATGGGATCCTGGAGCACGACCCGTTCTTCTGCCCACCCACCGAGGCCACAGCCCGAGACTTCCTGACCGACGCCCTCGTCACCCTCCTGGTGCCCCTTCTGGTGGCCCTGCTGCTGACCCTGCTGCTGGCCTACGTCATGTGCTGCCGGCGGGAGGGACGGTGAGTATGGGGGCAGAGGGCAGGGAGGGCACCGAGGCTGGTGCTCACATTGTAGGCTGCTTGTGGTACATGTGCTGCCTGGGGACCCAGATCCCTCCGAGAGTGGAATCCTCAGCCAGGAAAACAGCGGGGGCCCCTTGCGTGGCTGCACCTGGAGGATTGTGGATAATAGCTAATCCTCACCCTTGTTTTTCCACAGGCTGAAGAGAGACCTGGCCACCTCTGAGTGAGTAGGGGAAGTCTGGGGGCTGGGTGGGAGCCCCCCTCTGGACTATTAAGCTGGACCCTCCAACCTCCATGGGCAGCAGACAAATCCCAGATAATGGGGCCACACTTGGTCTATGCGCTCCAATCCTGGGCTGGCTGGGGGCTGGGTCCCACCTATTCTGGCTTGGCTTTCTCGTTTTCTGGTCTCCACGGAAGAGTCTAATGTGGGACAGGAGAGGGGATCTAGCCAGGCTTTAGGGATCTGCTGCCACCTTCGGGCAAAGGGTTTGAGAAGCAACTTACAAGGCTTCCAGTGTGTGCATCAGCACACACACACACACACACACACACGCACGCACACTTCACTGTGAGTCAGACACTTAGGTTGCAGGCTCTGTTCTGCTGCATAATTCCTGTGACCCTTTCTGTGTTCAGTTTCTTCACCTCCAAGATAATGCGATTGGACTAGCTAATACCTGGATGCTTTCTTCTCCAGCCCTTCCCACACCCCAGGGTTTCCCCCACCCCTGGCCTTACCTTTCCTGTGTACCCCCAGACCTCTTCCTCTCCCACTCCCTTGAACCCCAAAGATTCCAGGAGGCAGGTGTGAAATAAGTTAGGCTCCTTTTATTCTCACTGCACTGAGCCTGTGGCGGGCCTGGCACCCCTGCCTGCTTGCCCAACCTTCCTGGTTAACTGCGGCGGCATCTGGCCGCCCTGCGAACGCCCCTGATGGGTTGCTTGTGCCCCTGTTTGGAGCCCATGAGCAACCGGCGCTGCCCAGATCGGCGCTGCCCAGACTGCTGCCGCCGCTGCCGCCGTCTCTTGGCCTTGAGCTTAAACTTGGAGGCATGATTCTTGCCCATGAGGAAGGAGCCTGCGGCCCCCTTGCCTGTCACCTGCTTGAGCATGCCCTTGTCCACCAGCCCCTTGAGCACTCGCTTGAAGCGCCAGGCGTTGCGGGTCATGTTGTAGCCTCTGGTGGCAACAGCCTTCTTCAGGGCGGCCAGGGACACGCGCTTGCCTGCCCCCTTGTCTGCCACGAACCCCAGGATCACCTTGGATATGCTGGGCTTCCGGTGGGGGTTGGGGCTGGTGCGGCGCCGAGTCTCGCTCTTGCTCGGGAGTCCAGATGAGCTGGCCTGCAGGCCTGCACCCAGGGCAGTGTTGGAGGCCAAAGGCCCAGATGGGGGTGGCAGCGAAGTGTCTTTCTGCATCTCTTCCTGGGGTGGGTGAAGGGAGCTGGGTGCAAGGACCTCCAGGATGGCGGCTGGAAGTCTCTCCTGGGTTACTCCTTGGTGGGGGAGGTGCGCCCCAGTTCCTGGTTCCCTCAGAAGCTTCCTGTAGGGCTCTGGCCTGAGCCTTGCCCTGGGTGGCCAGAAGGAGGACCAAGGATGATCACCTACGCTGGCCTTGGCAGACTGGTGCCTGAGGTGCAGGGGGTGGTGAGGTTATCTCTGTAGTGACCTCAGGGGGACATTGTGAGGCCACCAGAATCCTGTGAGGGTCACAGTGGACCCATTGTTCCCCCTAGGTGGGGCAGATGGGAGATACCAGAGTGTGGGCATCTGACATGCCAGGTAGCCTGGAAAGAAGGGCTGTGGCTGAGTGAGTCAGGCGGATGGACCTATGTGGTGTGTATATGCTCACCAGCTGATTTTAGGGTGCCCAAGACCCCAGTTTTAAACCCATCATTTTGACCCCACCATCTCAATTCATTAGGTTGAAGAACACCAAACTTTAGAATCAGTATTATACCTACATTTCTGAGTTTTTATGGGGAATAAATTTCCCAGCGTGAACAGAAATGTAATTCTTTGATCTATCTAACTCAATTTAATTCCTTGATCAACTTTTTTTTAACAAAGTAATAAAATGGATTTCCTTCTTTTCTGTTTTCATGTTTATTTGGCAGAATTTTTTCCCTATTGGGATCAGTGATTTTCTATGTAAGTTTTGGATTTTCCTTATTTTTTTTTTTTGGCCTGTGCCAAATTTGACCAATTCTATCATCTGCCATTGAGAATATTCTCTTCTGACCAGTTACTTTCCACCATGTCCAGCTTTCCTGTGTCAGTTTTCTAGCTCTGCTGGTGTCAGGAAAATAGGCTTCCTCCATCAATTTTGAGTCAATAACCAATTTTACCATGTGTGTGTGATATTAGCCCTTGCTGGTGTGGATTTTGTGTTGATTTATTTCTACAAAGTCCAATTTTCTTTTCTTTATTCATTTTTCTTTTTGCTTGTTCAAGGAAATTGAAATTATCCAAAATAGTGAATCTGCTGTCTGTTTTTCACCTGCATCAGATTTTATTGTTCAGAACATCCTCCAGCCCAACGACCCTCTCCTGTGAGCTGTGTGCCAGAGGCAGGGCTCAAGGGGCTGTGTGTGTGTGTGTGTGTGTGTGTGTGTGTGTGTGAATGCCTGCCTGTTCATTTTTTCTGCCCAAGTGCTGGTGTGGAAAGATTGTGGGGGAGGGCACTGTGGCTCTGACTTCTGCTCCTGCTCTGGAAAACATGTCCCTGGACCATTTTTCCACCTGTGTGTGTTGCCAGAGTAATGAGACCCAGATGTGGGGTTAGGGGTGGGGAGGGGGCCCATCGACCAAGGCCTCCCCCACTCGAGATCATTACCTGCCTGGCTGCCTCCACTTCCATACTCTTCTTGCTCCCTTCCCGTCTCAGCCTCCCTTTGCCTGGGAATGGAAAATTGTGTTTTGGACAACTCTGCTTGCCAAATTCCAGACTCAATAGCTCATTTTGACCCTCCTCTCGCCTTAAGAGGGTGGCTCCACCTCCTTCCGCTGGCCAGAAAGTGCTTGGTTCTATTCTTTCTGGGGAGGAGGGTGGCCCATTCAGCAGGAAGCTAGAATATCTTTCCTTTAGTCTTATCTCTCAGACTCCAGTCGGAGTCTGTGTCCACTACTTGAGATGAGGATATAGATGGGAATCATTTTCCCCTCCTGGATTTGATCAGTAATCTAATGGTAAGAAGGATGGCTTCCACCCTGCCTGGGGCCGCCGCCCCTTTAAGAAAACCAGTTCTTATTGTCTGTCTGACCCGGCAACCAGGGAGTCTGTGAAAAGCCCACGAGTGTGGGTGGGTTCATGCCAAAGGGCTTGGAAATGTCCTTCTACTGAAGGCCAAGTTCATCAGTGGACCTACTATAATAATACCAGTGATAATAATAGCAACAGAAGACTCCCTATAATAATAGCTATCTTTGGCTGCATGCTGACCAGTAGATGTAAATGTTTTTCTTGCATTAATTCATTTAATTCATACAACAGCTTTATTACAGTTGAGGAAATGGTGGCAGAGAGGTCAAATAACTCACACAGGATAGCACAACCAGTAAGCAGAGGAACTCACATTCAGGCCCAAAGCAAGTCCTCAAGCTTAACCACTGTGCTACCCTGTTTCTCAAAATGAATTAAAGTTGCTTCTGGACAGCAGAAAACAAGCCCATGAGAATGTCAGATGAGGAGGCTCAGCCTTCCTAGAGGAAACTGGATCTAGAGCTCAGGAGGGACTTGCTAATGGGTGTGGCGGTCAGTTCATTCAGCCCCTCCTAGGATTTCTGGCCCGGTGAGGATGGAGCCTGGTTCCAGCCTCAAGGCGATAGGTCTGAAACGCAGACAGGAAGTAAGACTTAGCGTCTGAGCTAAGCAATGCTGGGGGCAGTGTGGGGCAGGGTGGGAGAGGGTCAAGGTTTGAGGATCCGAAACAGAAGCAGTCAAAGTCCGCCAGGAAAAGAGCTTGGGCAAAAGCTAGGAAAAGGTGGAGGAGGTAGGTTTGCCAGACTAAAATGAAGATGATGGGGAAGGGAGAGAGTATTAGAAATGGAAACTGATTGCTGGAAGGGATCCAGGGGATCATCAGAATATAAAAACCATACAGAGCCTAGCAAACAGTGGCCTCTGAATATACATGCCACTGTGGGTATCTTTTCATGACTTAATATCTCAGGCACTCACCATGTGCCAAGCACTTTTCTAAACACCCAACCTGTATTTTCTCATTTAAACTCCATAGCAATCCTAGGAAGTAGGTTCTTTCATTATCCTCATTTTACAGTTGAGGAAACTGAAGCATAGAGTGGTTAAGCAACTTGCAAAGGATACGCAGGTTTGAACCCAGGATGTCTGCACCCAGAGCCTATGCCTCATTCCCTGGATACTGAGCTGGCACTGAAGAACTTCCTGTTTGTCCTCCTCCACCTATCGTGTATGTGTCCCCCTCCTGTGCCCCTAGCATCCAGATGGTCCACCATTGCACCATCCGTGGGAACACAGAGGAGCTGCGACAGATGGCATCTAGCCGAGAGGTGCCCAGGCCGCTCTCTACCCTGCCTATGTTCAATGTGCGCACAGGCGAGCGGCTGCCCCCGCGAGTGGACAGCGCTCAGGTGCCCCTTATATTGGACCAGCGCTGAGGGCCGGCCCAGGTGGGTCCAGCTGGGCAGGGCCAGCCTCTTTCTGGGAATAATGTGGCTTCCATCTCAAGGCTGTCACGGGGGTTTGGGGAATGGGAAGGGGCACACAGACCTGTCTGCCCCCCAGGGTAGCGGTGGGAAGGTGTTCAGCAGTGCCAGGGGTGTGGCCCCAGTGCCAAGCACTCACAGTCTGAGGGTCAGGGTGGGGAAAGCGGGAGAACTGGGGCCTGGTTCTCACGAACTCCCACTCTCTCTTCTCTTTGCTGCTCCCATTCCAGCCCTGGCCTTGTCCTCCCTTCTCTCCCCACTCACAGAGCAGCCATGACCGTGACCACATCCTTCTTCCTGACTCCAGTTCTTGGCCCTCTGGACCCCAGGCATGGAGGATGGCGTGGGGTGAGGGTGTCTGGGATCAGGACCCCCAGAATAAATACCTGCCGCTCTGCTCATCGATTGCTGTGCTTTCGTCTCAGAAGCCTCCTTGCCAGCCCTCACTGCTTCTGCTTCCCTTTCTGCCTTGTGGACACCCTCAGAGGTAGCCTGGGGCTGCCGCCTGACCTCGGAACTCTTGGCATTTTTACATTTCTCAAATTCTCTGTAAGTAAGAGGGAAGGACCTGCATATGCAGCCTTGATATTGATCCTCACCTGAACCCAATAGTTAGGGACAATTGGATCATTATCCCCATTTAACAGACAGAGAGAGAGAGTGACTTACCCACGGTCACAGAGCAGGCAAGTGGCGGAGCTTGGATTCAGATCTGTTGTGTCCACCTCTACCCTGCCTTTTGGAGGGCTGAGAGGTTCTGGAAGCAGGAGATCTGGGCTCTTACCCATTCAGATCCCCTGGAGGGAGGCCCCTTTATAAGTCATAACCTAGATATGGAGAGGGGGTTAGGGTGCAGGACTCTTAATGCCCTGGATCAGTGACCCCTCTCGGTGGGCTCCTCAGGACACTGCACAGCCTGGATCCCTGGAGCTTGATGTCACCAGCCTAGCTTGGTCCCTGTGTGAGCCCCGGAGAGCATGGCTGACCAGGAAGCAGCCGCAGCTTGTTCTTCCCAGGTGACTGGAAGCAAAGCAGACCAGGTCCGCTCCCGCCCTGCCACCAGAGCCACACCCAGTCTCACATCTGATGCCCCCTTGGGAGAGCAGGCCGGAGATGGCCTCAGAGGGGACCCGGTTAAAGAGGGGGAGGGAGGAGCAGAGTCTTTTGGCTCAGGGCCCTGGCCAAGGGGGCAACTCTGAGACAATCCAGATAAGGGGAAGCTCTGCCACTCTGAGGCTTCTACACCCCTTTCTGAGCTTCTCACACTAGGCCTGGGCCCCATCCACTATCCTGTAGCTGATGTTCAATCACCCCTTCTCTGTGGGTGTGTATGTGTGTGTATATTTATATATGTGTGTGTTATGTTTGTATTGTATGTATGTATGTTTGTGTGTATATGTATGTGTGTTATGTGTGTAATATATGTGTGTTATGTGTATTGTATGTATATTTGTGTATGTATATGCATGTGTGTTATATGTGTGTTGTATGTATGCATGTATGTGTGTATATGTATGTGTGTGTTATGTGTGTAATATATGTGTTATGTGTATTGTATGTGTGTGTGTATGTTTGTGTGTGTGTTATGTGTGTATTGTATGTAAATATGTTTGTGTGTATATGTATGCATGTGTGCATGTGTTATATATGTGTGTTATGTATGTAGTGTGTGTGTGTGTGTGTGTGTGCGTGTAGGGGGCAGGTGGGGGGGACGCATGGGACTGTTCTCTCACCTGGACGCGAGAGCCCAGCCTGGGGCTGAGGGGAAGCGGAACCAGCTGAGGCAGCCCCAGTCTAACAGTGGTGCCCCCAGGGCCACTGAGGAGGGCTGAGTTTCTGAACACTGCATCCCACTTTTCAGGAATGTATAGGCAAAGGGGTCATGGGGGCCCCAAGTTGCTCCTGGACTCCCCTCCCCTTTCTCTCACTTCCCAGAATCCCCACCTTGAAAACATATCCTGAATTCATTCACTTCTCACAGCTTCCACAATGACTTTCCCAGGCCAGCTCCAGGATCTGGCTCCTGGACCCCCACAGCAGCCTCCCTGTAGCCTCCCTGCCTCCTCCCTGCCCCTTCTGTCTTACCTCCAGTACTAGTCAGGCCAGTTCTTTAAAAGGAAACATCAAGGAGTCTCGCCCCTCTGCTGTCCACTCTCCATTGCCTTCCCGTGACAGCAAGGGGAAAACCCAAAGTCTTGGCCAGGCTTAGAGACCCCGTGTATGCTTCTGACCTCATCATCCTAGCTCCCCATGCTTGCCTGCTCCAGCCACACTGCCTCCTAACACACCCGTTTCAGTGCCCTAGCCCCTGCTCTTCCCTCTGTTGGGACCCCCAGTCTCCTGTGTCCACAAAACTTCCCCTTAGTGCAGTCATTCTGCCTCTGGGCAAATGGCAGGTCTCTAGAGAAGCCTTCCCCCTGCTCAGAGAGTGCTCTTCACCATAGGATGTGCCCTGTATGAGCACCTTGTTGGGGTGGACTTTGGCCCTGGGCTAAGCTCCAGGAGGGCAAGATTCTGTGCTCCCCCAGGGACAGTGCCTGCACACAGCGGGCGCCCAGGAAAGTCGTGTGAAAGAATGTGTGAAGGGAAGCCATCAGGTCCCGGCTGCTCAGAGTTCTTGAGTAGGTTGCTCCTCTCTGGGCAAAGAGGGTGAGTTGAGCAAGGCCACTGCTAGAGCTTTTACCATTATCTTGTGGTTGCCCCACTTCCCTGCTGGCCACCCCACACCCATTGGTTAGTTAATCCCAGAAGCATCCATGGAGGCAGGAAGAGGCACCAAGCCTCTTGAATATATGTGCTCAATAAACTCAAGGGCTCTTTAGGTAACAACCCCCAATCACATGGACTCTGACTTTTTCATTCGCAATTTCCTCCTTTCCCCGGGGGCCCCTCATCTGGCTGAAACCCGGAGCTGCACAGAATCTGCTCTGATTGGAGGCTCTGCGCAGTCAGCCTGCGGTCTGGGATGGTTCCTCCCTGCTCCCTGTCCGCCCCCAACCCCTGTGAGGAGGAGGCTGCCCTCTCACCCTGGACCCGTGCGCTTTTCCTGTTCCACCCGGATGGGAGAGTCTGAGACCAGCCCCATACTTCCCTCTGCCTTGGGATCTTGGCAGTGCCTCCCTCCCAGCTCAGCTACCAGGAGCACACGGGATCCTGGCTGCTGGCCGAGGAGGAAGTGGCCCAGACACGACTAGGGGGATAGCGTGACTGCGGAGGACAGCGAGCTGTGTCTGGACGCAGACGCACGCGAGCCCCACTGCCCTGGCACTCAGCACCCTTTTACATATGCTCGGAGGGGCAAGATTCCACCTGGCAGTCACACCTCAGCCCCTCACCACCAAGGACAAATAGCTGCTCCTCCCTGAGATTCTATCTCACTCCCTCCCTCATTTCCTCTAGCTCCATACCCACACTGCCCACAGGACTCCACGTCTCCACCTTCACCCCAAACACAGCTCTCACATATGACCTGACTCTAGACGGTTCCTCACCACCTGTCAAACTGGTGAGGACCCTCTGCCAGCTGTAAGGACCCAGGAACCCCTAAGCTGGCCTCAGCCCCTGCACACACACTTCTTCCTTATTCTGGAGACATGTTCATATCTACACATGCACGCTCACACCTACGCCCATTTTATAGCGACTCCCTTGGTGTATCTGCTGGGATTTGGAGCCAGAGTGAGCAGGGTTCCCATCATGGCTCAGTTTACTCACAGACATCAATTATAACTGTCCTGGGGGCTTTTGTGAGAGTTTGGGAGAACTAGGCAAGTGCCTGGCATCTGGCAGCTCCCAAGAATGAAAAGTTTATTACATACAAGTACTCCCATGATCACCCCAGAACCAGAGGTCTGTGAGGTCTCCTTGTCCCCTAAAATCCGAAATGGCTCAATTTCCATTCTACGAAGAGTTCAAGCTGTGAATTGGGGAGGAGCCTGAAACTCGCCTGCTCCTAGGCTCTGGCTTGCTGTCTGGTCCAATCCTGAGCTGTCTGCTCAGGCAGCTGCTGGCCACCTGTGGCCACTGAACACTTGAAATGTGGCTTCCAAACGGAGATGTGCTGCAGATGGACTCATGAAATGATAATATTTGGGGATATACTGGGTTAAATAAAATATCTTATTAAAATTAACATTCCCTGTTTCTTTTTGTATGTTTAACACGGCTGCTAGAAAATGAAAAATTACACGTGTGGCTCACTTTTTACTTGCATTGGGCAGTGCTGGTTTCACGGTCCTACCTGTATCTCAAGTCCAGATTGACCCAAACCGAAACCAGAACTCAGCTGCTTTCCAGAACACCTGCTCCTTCCAGGCCTCTACGTGCATCAGTTTTCAGTTTTCGGGAGCCTTGAGGAGAGGGAGCAGTTTGCCTCACAGCAGTGAAGTCACCTAGCATTGAATATGTGGTGGCGTTCTTGTTCTAAAACGTGCTCTGGTCTCCACCCTACCCCATCTTCCTTTTCTCCACTGCTGTCTTATGCAGAGAAAACCCCAGTCTCTCCATCACCCATGTGCACCGGACTCACCTCCTTCCAGGCTTTGCCACGCACGTCCCCTGCAAAGCACTGGATTCTCCGTGAGTGTAAGGGCCTGATCATCCTCTGAGACAAAAGCCTTCCTTCTTCCAGGGTTTTGCCTCCTGGTCCACGGACATCTCTCAGCCCTCACACCTGGAAGGGGATGCAGAGACAGCTGCTCACCCGCACTAAAGCCTCAGCAGCCCTGGACTTCAGGATGGTGGCCTCCCTGCCCCCAGCTTCTCCTCATTCCCCCCACACTCCTCCCTGCTCTATCATCTCCCTTCCATCCTCATCACACAGACAAGCTCTCCTATGCCCTCTGTCATGTCTGTGCACCCATGTCCCATGTGTGCAGACCCCCCCCCTCACTGTCCCTCACACACCCACACTGGTGCAGGATCCCTTAGAACATCGAAGCATTTGGTCCTAGGTCAGTGGGTACTTTCTCATTCACCCAGGGATGACTGTGGGAACCCACCTCACTCCCTCTCTTCCAGTGGGTGGTCTTGCTTTCAGAGCCCCATGCTTGCTCCAGCAGCCCCGAGATCAGCTCCACGTGGCCCTGTGGGTGCCTGGCCTGAGGCTCCCATGCTCAGCCTGGAAGCCCTTCTCAACATCACCCAGCTCTGTCTTAGAGGCACCTGGGGAGCTGAGAGTTAAAGAGCCAGGAAAAAAAGAGGGAAAATCTGCCATGTTTCAGTTATAGAAAGTCCTGCCAGGAGATGGGTTCGAGCCACGAAAAGGTCCAAGGATTCTGAGAGAAAGCAAAAAGTGAAAAATCCAAAGGTAGCCTCCTCTCTTTCTAGAATCTTCAGTCTAGATTTGATTGAAAAATCAGTTGCAGGAACATGACCCATTCCCTCACCGAAAAGCAAAAGTGAGTCCATGGAGCAGCAGGCGGAAAGGGCTGCGGTGCCTCCACGCGTGCGGGCAGCAGGTCTCGGGGAGCAGCTCTGGACAGCTGTATTTAGGCAGCTGTGATGTCAGCAGCGAGGAGGGCTTGAATTTGGAATGTAGTACAATGGCCCCTTTGTCCCCCTCCCCGCCTGTCCGCGTGCACACTGGAACCACAGTCTGGCTCCAACGCACGTGACACCGGCAGGACTGCACAGCGGGGCTCTGTCACCATCACAGCCCTGACCAGCGAGGGTGTCACCTCGCATGCCCTCACTCATGCCCTCATGCATGCATGTGCACATTGCAAGCACACACACGTGCCCACGTGTAGATCCGCGCACGTGTAGTGAGAGGCATAGTCCCCCCGCTTTGTGTAGAACTGTGTTGCTCAGCTCAGTAGCCACCAGCCATAGGTAGCTATTAAAGTTAATCACAATAAAATGAAAAAGGAGTCCTTTGGCAGCATGTCCTCAGGTCAAGCGCTCCACAGCCACAGCGGCTAGCGGCTACCACATTGGTAGACAGAGAACATGTTTCTCATTGCAGCAAGCCCAGGCCCAGAACCTCTCATTGCTAGTTGCTTGCATGTGGATCTGTATGTGCTCTTCCTCTCACACTTGCTCACTCTTATTGGCAGTGATGCTCACACGCCACACGCTCTCCTAAAAAGGCCGCCTCTAGAGCTCACCTTCTCTTTCTTTAGTCTCCCCGGCATCTAGGCCCTGACCTGCACCCAGCATTGCAGTACCTGGCCTCCAGCCTGCCTTGGCCAGCTCCCCTTGACCTGGAGAGAATAACAGGGTTAGAACATGACAGCATGACAGCGGCAGCAAGTCTGGTTTGAGGCTGAGCTGAATTCCGCAGACATGGAGAGCTTTGGAAGCTCCAGTCAAACTCAGCTTGAGTTGGGCAGGAGAATGAGGGGACAATGAGACATTTGAAATATAAGAAAGATCTAGAAGTTAAGAAGCGTGGTGCAATTGCTGGTGTGACAAGTGTCACACAAGCAGGGGAGGAGACAGTGAGAAGGAACAGGTGGGTAATGATCAGGTAAAGCCTTGGATGCCAGGCTTGGGT
This sequence comes from Cervus canadensis, assembly GCF_019320065.1. NCBI lineage: Eukaryota > Metazoa > Chordata > Mammalia > Artiodactyla > Cervidae > Cervus > Cervus canadensis. The sequence continues at coordinate 24,377,024 of NC_057386.1, forward strand.
AGATTCTGGATCCCCTGTGGGGGCAGATGGAGATGGGACCAAGATGGCCAAGGGCGCCAAGGAGCAGGAGGTCCAGGTGGATGGGTTGCTGAGGCTGGTGTCGGGTCTGCATCACTAATCATTCACTGGATTGATCAGAGGATCATCGGGTAACTTGAGATAATTTGCATATTGAATAAACCTTTGTTCAAAGCCACAATCTTTTGTCCTCTTTAAGCTAATTCTAGTACTCCACTACCCTGAAGGTGAGAGAAGTGCTAATGATGAATTATTAAAGGCCATAGTTAACCGCCATGACTATTTAATGACAGCCAAGGCAGACAATGGACTCTAAGGACTTGTCCACCTCTCTGTGGACCTGAAGGAGGGATGCGGGCCTTTCCTGCCCAAAGGTTTATGCCCTAAGACCTTGCAGGGGGCAGGGGTAGGGGGGTTTGCGGGACAGGGTCGCTGTCAACATCTCCCCATCTCTAGGTCTCTGGGGGCCTGGTCTGCGTCAGAGCTCTGACTCCCTGGATCTGCTGTGTCCCCACAGACTGCACACTGCTGTCCCTCTTCCCTGAGATTGGGGAATCTGGCCAGTCACCTTCCCGGTGGGGGCCTCGGGCTCTCAGGCCAGCAGGAGGGGCAGGCAGAGGGTGAGGAAAGGGGAAGGTGGGGAGAAGAAGGTGGAAGAGGAAGCAAGAATTTTTAAAAGTGAGAAAGAACGAGCAGGAGGCAGGAGCTGGTCAAAGTGAACTTCCCAGGCCAGGGGCCAAGTTCTGGGGACTTAGAAGACTAAGAGAGATCTAGGACATGCCCAGCTGGTCAGGAAGGCCTATTGCCTTCTGGTAGCTCTGGGAAAGGACCTGGGCTGCAGCTCTCCAAGGCCCAGGGTTCTCCCCTTTCCTCCCGGGGAACCCAGAAGAAGGAGCAGGAGGCACTCCTTCCTTTAGGTGTCCTCTGGCCCTCAGGGCAGCCTCAACAACCCCTTCACATTCAGTACTGCGGGATGCTCCCTTGGAGGAGCTCAGAGAGAGCAAGAAGGGAGAAGAGGCCAGATGACTCTCTGCGTTTGCCCAGGGAGACTCCCAGTTTCTCCTCTCTGCCCCACCTCCCTCCCTCAACCATGGGCCTCCCAGTGCCCAACCCCTGCTGAGAAAGTGCTACCAAAGACCCCAACCCTGCAGGATGCCCCCACCAATGGAAGGGGGCAGAAAGAGTTAATGACACTGATGAGCGTGGGCATGGGCCTGAGGTTTGGTCAGAGCAGGGCTGCATGGAAGTGTGTGTGTGTGTGTGTGTGTGTGTGTGTGTCTGCACAAAAGGGTTGCTTGTCTGGCATTGGAAGGGACAAGAGGGTATGGGAGACACACAAGGAAGACGGCAGGATAAAACAGAAAGGGTATAGGCCTAGGAAAGTCAAGAGGGAGGGAGAGGGGCTTTCTAGGGTGCTAGAGGAGGAGGGGCAGGGAAGGGGCAGACACGAAGGAGGCCCACCTCCCTCCCCGCCCGCCCCTGGGTCTCCCCTCCACCAACTCCTAGGAAGGAAATCAGGAGGCCACTGCAGATAGGTTTGGGTCATTTCCACATGCTTTATTCCAGCAATCAAAATAATTAAAAACATCTCAAATTATTATACACATACAAAATAGGTACAGAGTCTCTTGCTTCCTCCCACCCCTAGGGGGAAAAACTGCTTTGTGCTTTGGGAAATTGTGCTCTGAAACCCAGTGAGAGAGGATGCAGGACAGACTGAGACAGAGGCCATGAGAATGGGATGCAGCTCAAGAGGGGGAGAGGGTTTCAGAGGAGGGAAAGGTGGGGAGAGAGAGGCAAGCGGCCTGAGGAGGTGAGAGGCGCCCAGAGGGATGAAGAGGGCGGAGAGTGAGTGACGCTGAGGCCGCACTCTCTCCCACATTAAATAGCACCTTTAGAAAATTCACATGAGTCCCCATCCACAAGGAAAAAAAAAAAAACAAAGAATAATAAAAGACTTTGAACAAAAAGGAACATTTGCTGGCCTGAGGGGGGGGTGTGTTTCCACTTCCATAGCACCAGTGATTCCCTCCCCACCCCACCCCATCACAGAGATGTAGCACCTTTGATATAAAATGAGGACCCCCTTCCACCCTGCGCCCATCCCGCCCCCACGCAGTTGCCTCGGTGACAAAGACAAGAACGAGGTAGTCTTTCAGCAATACAATTACACAAGGAACAGAGCAGTCTCTCCCACCCAGCCAGGTTGCACGGGCGGGGGGAATGTCACGTTTCCCAAATCCGATGTTTCTGCTCTGTCTTGGCCCCTCCTGACTTTCCTCCAAACCCGGTGTTGAAAGGCCAGTGGTCCCCCTGGCGTGCTCCCCTCAAAAAACAAAGAGGGAATGTTGCCGGGGCCACAGGGTTGTCAGATGGTAAAGCTTCTTTGGCAGTCTGAGGACTCCAGGTCCCCCAGGGTTTGGGGGTTCTGGGTGAAGGGAGTGGGCTGGGAGTGTGGGGGCCACTTGGGTGTTTCAGCATTGCCTTTGGTTGCTGGGCAGACAATGCTTTGTTTCCTGTGTCTTTTGGGGAGACTTAGATTTGGGGAGCAGTGGTGGGGAGGCCCTAAGAAGGCATGGAGAAAGGAGCAGAAAGGGCAGTGCTGGGGTGTCATAAGCCCAACGGGCAGAAAAGGACTTACCCCCACGTGGGTCTTCAAGCAAGTGGACCAAGCTTCCTTTTTTTAAAAAGTTATTTATTTATTCTTTTTTTTTTTTGGTAAGGTTGAATGCACTTTTGGTTTTTGGTCATGTCCAGTTGGTCAAAGATAAAAACTAAGTTTGAGAGATGAATGCAAAGGAAAAAAATATTTTCCAAAGTCCATGTGAAATTGTCTCCCATTTTTTGGCTTTTTGGGGGTTTCGGTTTGGGTTGTTTGTCTGTTTCCAGAGTCAGGGGCAAGTGGGTTGGGTGGGAGGGAGCCAGGTTGGGGTGGAAGGAGTTTACAGGAAGCAGACAGGGCCAACGTCGAAGCCGAATTCCTGGTCTGGGGCGCCAACGTCCAAGGGGGCCACATCGATGATGGGCAAGCGGGAGGTCTTGGTGGTTTTGTATTCGATCACTGTCTTGCCCCAGGCTCCGGTGTGACTCTGGGGTGAAGGGGAGACAATGGGAGAGGGGTGTCACCACGTGGCAGTGAGGGGCTGGGGGACTGGGCCTGCCGAGAAAGCCAAAGACCAGCACAGGGGCCCCGCTGGACTCACCGTGCAGCCGTCGTAGGTGACGCTGTAGGTGAAGCGGCTGTTGCCCTCGGCCCGGATCTCGATCTCGTTGGAGCCCTGGAGGAGCAGGGCCTTCTTGAGGTTGCCAGTCTGCTGGTCCATGTAGGCCACGCTGTTCTTGCAGTGGTAGGTGATGTTCTGGGAGGCCTCGGTGGACATCAGGCGCAGGAAAGTCAGCTGGATGGCCACATCGGCAGGATCGGAGCCCTGGCCGCCGTACTCGAACTGTGGGGGTGGCAGAGCGAGGAGTGAATGGCTGTGTTTGAGCCCCCAGTCCTGGCCTCCCTCCCTGGACTCCTCTGAGGGCATCCCAGAGAACCCCACTTCCAGAGGTGGCATCCCCTGCCCCCCAGGCATCCTATGTCTGAGCCAGTATCAAGGTCCCCAGTCTTCTGTCTCCCAGCCCATCACACTCAGCAGAGGTCTGGTCCACCCAGGACCTACCCTCAGGCCCTTCTGAGTCCTGGGCTAACCCATCTCTCTTAAGACTGGCTACAAGGTCCTGCTCACGCACCTGGAATCCGCCGGTCATGCTCTCGCCGTACCAGACGTGCCTCTTGTCCTTGGGGTTCTTGCTGATGTACCAGTTCTTCTGGGCCACGCTGGGCTGAGTGGGGTACACACAGGTCTCACCAGTCTCCATGTTGCAGAAGACCTTAATGGCATCCAGGTTGCAGCCTTGGTTGGGGTCAATCCAGTATTCTCCTGGGTGGGGCAAGGTAAGATGGCATCAGGGGATGTATGGGATGACGGCCCCTCAGGGCTCAGCCCCATCACGGCAGGAGCGGGAGGCACAGCTGGGCCGGCCCTCACCGCTCTTCCAGTCAGAGTGGCACATCTTGAGGTCACGGCAGGTGCGGGCGGGGTTCTTGCGGCTGCCTTCAGGGCTCCGGATGTTCTCGATCTGCTGGCTCAGGCTCTTGAGGGTGGTGTCCACCTCGAGGTCACGGTCACGGACCACATTGGCATCATCAGCCCGGTAGTAGCGGCCACCATCGTGAGCCTTCTCTTGAGGTGGCTGGGGCAGGAAGCTTAAGTCGTAGCCGCCGCTGGGAGGACCAGGGGGACCAGGGGGTCCAGGAGGGCCGGGAGGACCCTGTGCAGAGAGGGAGGAGAGCAGTGATTACTGGGGCTCAGTGCTTTCAGGGCTGGGGGGCCATGGGCAGAGGGGGAGGAGAGCGGTGATTACTGGGGCTTGGTGCTTTCAGGGCTGGGGGGCCATGGGCAGAGGGGGAGGAGAGCGGTGATTACTGGGGCTTGGTGCTTTCAGGGCTGGGGGGCCATGGGCAGACAGGGTTGGGGAACTTACAGCAGGACCAGCATCACCAGTGCGACCTCGAGGCCCAGGGGGACCGATGGGGCCTGGGAGACCATTGAGTCCATCTTTGCCAGGAGTACCAGCAGAGCCAGGGGGACCCTGCAGGGAGGAAGCTGGTTGGAGAAAGCCTTCCGGAAAGCAGGGGCCCACCCCAGCTCTGGTAGAGAAGCCCATCTCCCACTTTGTTTAGTTCAGACTCCCCAGCCTTATTACGGCTTATTCCCACGGAACGTTTGTGGGAGGAAGGAGTGGGGAGGGAGAGGCCAAAGGCCGCATAAGGTTGTCCACAGACCCCATTCCTCTCTTTCATCCCCTGCTCCAAACCCTTCTCCAGAGAGATAAAGGACCCAGGAAGAGCAGACAAACAGAAGATGACTCACGCGGGGACCAGCAGGACCAGAGGCTCCGGAAGGACCTTGCTCACCAGGAGAGCCCTGCAGGAGAGACGGGAAGGCAGCTCAGGCCAAGTGTAGGTCAGATGCGGCCAGCAACATCCCACTGCCACCAACTGAGTCATTCTGGAAGTCTAGCCCCAGGGCGTCCATAGGCTGAGACCCCTCCCACGATCCCTCTTTGTGCACTCTTCACCCTCCTAGAAGCTACCTGGAAATGCCCACTGATCTTCAGACCCCAGTCCCCACTAGCGAGGAGAAGGACTGTCCAAAAAGGGAAACTAAGGTAAAGTGTCCTTTCCATCACACAGCAAGGCTTGGGGAGATGATGAAAGAAGACGCAATGTCAGCTAGGGGCTGGGGGGTGGGGGGTGGTGCTGGGCATACTCACGGGAGGGCCAGGGGGACCCTGGAGACCAGAGAAGCCACGGTGACCCTTAATGCCTCTGTCGCCCTGTTCGCCTGTTTCACCCTTGTCACCACGGGGGCCTTGGGGTCCCTAGAAGAGAGATGAGGACAGGCCGTCAGGTGAAAGTTTTGTTAGCACTGAGCAGGGTGCAGTCCCCACCTGGACAAGGGTTCTGAGGATGATGTGAGGGCCAGAGCAGGGCACTTACAGCGGGGCCACGGGCACCAACGGGGCCAATGGGACCAGCAGGACCAGCAGGACCCTAGGGAGAGCAGAGAGAACATTAGATCTCGGTCGGAGGAGCCCGGCTCAGGGCTGGAACAGCCTGAGCTGCAGGTGAGACCTCCCCTTGGTCAAATCCCTTCACATCTGTTCCTACCATATCTATCCCTCCTGACCCCAGGTGAATCTTCAAGCAGATTTAGGCTTTGTGTAAGCTGGGGCGAGCACCTGGGAACAAACCCCCTTCCTTGGGGGAAACAGGCTACGGGATGGGGAGGGGCCTTGAGGCTGAGCTGTGGCTCACATTTTTTTTTTTTTCTAAATAAACATTCCAAACTAAGTTTGGAGCAGAGAAAAGTTTACGGCAGAGCCAAGCAAAGAGAATGGTGGGGGGTTCAGGTTCAAAAAACCCAAACTCCTATGGCTCCATTTTTCCAGGGAGGCCAAGGGCCAGACATCTTGCAAGTCCTCCCCTCTTCCCCTGCCGAGGTGAAGTCAAGTGTCCACCTGCAGATCCCCCGGCAGGTCTGGAGAGCCCCTGGCCTGAGCAGAAGCAGCAAGCCAAGCCCAGCTACTTACAGTCTCACCACGATCACCGCTCTTGCCAGCAGGTCCGACAGGGCCGGGGGCACCGGGAGCGCCAGGAGCACCAGGAGGTCCAGCAGGGCCGGTCTCACCACGGTCACCCTGAGAGGAGAAGGAGGGAAATCCGGTGAGCCCCAGCCGAAGAGGCCCAGTGGGAGCGGCTGTGGGGCTGTGGTCCTGGGTGCAGCCGTCTTACCTTGGGGCCAGGAGAACCATCTCGTCCGGGGGATCCTTCGGCACCAGGTGCTCCCTGCGGGGGGTGGGGAGGTGAACATCAGCCAAGGAAAGGGAGCCTCAGGCCGAGGCCCAAATGGCCACAGTGAGGGCACTGGCATGGGGCTGGCAACCACGCACCTCACGTCCAGACTCGCCAGGGGGTCCAGCCAATCCAGGGGGGCCCATGGGACCAGGGGGGCCACGTTCACCACTTGCTCCAGAAGGACCTTGTTTGCCGGGTTCACCCTGAGGGAGAAGAGAGAGTCAGGCCAGAGATGGGGTGGGAGAGGGTCCTATGGTCCCCCACATTTGTCCTTGCTGACCCTACCACCCCCATCCTGCATCCTCCAAGTCCTGCAGTGGTCCTGCCCCAAGGTGAGAGGGCACTCACAGAGGGGCCAGGAAGACCGGGGAAGCCTCTTTCTCCTCTCTGACCGGGCAGGCCAACCACACCACGTTGTCCAGCAATACCCTGAGGTCCAGGAGTGCCAGGAGCGCCCTGCGGGGAGGGGGGCAGACAGAAGTGAGATGACTCCCAGTGGCCAGGGAAGACGCCCCCCACTCTGGACCCCTCTGGAGGGGGTACTTACAGCAGGTCCGTCAGCGCCAGGGGCTCCTTTCTCACCAGCGGGGCCAGGGGGACCAGGGGGACCGACTTCACCGGGACGCCCAGCGGGGCCAGTCTCACCACGGGGGCCTTTACTGCCTTCTTTGCCAGCAGGGCCAGGAGGGCCAGGGGGTCCAGCATTTCCCTGGACGGGGAGAATTGGGGCTGTCAGAGTCCAGCAGATTCTGGAGCATTCCTGAGGCCTCAGTCAGGCCCACCACACTCTTGACAGCCGGTGTCCCACACCCTCCCAGACCAGTGGAGTCTTCACCATGCACACTTACAGAGGGGCCAGGGGGACCGACTCGGCCAGCAGCACCTGGGAAACCAGTAGCACCCTGGAGAAGAGGACAAAGAAGTGATCAGAGGGAGAACAGCCCCTCGCCTGGCCCAGCTGCCCCACCTCCAAACGCTGCCTGGGGGGAGCTTCAGCGGAGAGGCAGAGTGGGTACTCACAGGGGGACCAGCGCTGCCACGAGCACCTTTGGGTCCAGGAGCACCAACGTTACCCTGGAGGAGAACACAGAGGCATCAAGACTGGGCCGATCCTGGGTCCAGCCTGCTGGCAGCTTGCGCCTAAACAGTGAGATACTCACAATGGGGCCAGGGGGTCCAGCAGGTCCAGCAGGGCCGGGAGGACCAGCATCACCTTTAGCACCAGCATCACCAGGTTCGCCTTTAGCACCAGGTTGGCCATCAGCACCCTGGGGGAGGAGGGAGCGTGGTGAGTGGAAGAGAGGTCTGTGCTCACCCAGGAAGTCAGCCTAGGGGGCCCCGGAACTCCAGGCAGGAAGACGCTTTCAATGGGAGACAAACCACCTCTAAACCCGGCCAACGCCTCTGTCCTCATTCAATCACCCAAGGCCCCAGGTCCTAGTCGGGGATGGAAGATAAACGGGATCTTGGTACTCACAGGGGGGCCAGCGAAGCCAGCAGGGCCGGGGGGACCAGGCTCACCACGGTCACCCTAGAAGAAAAGGAGGCAAATGGAGAAAGGCCCTGATTTGGGGGAAGGCAGGTGGGGATGGACAGGAGGGTGGGGAGGAGGGCCTGAGGAGCACTGCCCAGGGACCAGAGCAAGTGGGAGCTAAGGTGGAGAAGAGACAGAAAGAGGGCTGGGGGCAGTATGGAGAGAAGGGCCAAGTACGGGGCCTTAATCAGGTCTTCTGTACTTACGGGGGCGCCACGAGCTCCAGTGGGACCAGCTGGGCCGCTAGGACCAGTTTCACCCTGAAAGGAAGGGACAAGAAGCTCGGGATCAGGATGCCACGCTGAATACTCCTGCCAGATGACCCCAGCAGAGTCCTCCTCCCTCCTGGTCCCACCACCACTGGTTGCCAGGTTGGAGTGGCAGGAGCTGACTCCCCTGCAGAGCCGTGCCCAGGCTCACAAGGGAAGCTGTGTGTTAGGGAAGAAGGTGAGAAGGGAGCCATCTCACCTTGTCACCAGGGGCACCAGCGGGGCCAGGAGGACCAATGGGACCAGTCAGACCACGGACGCCATCTTTGCCAGGAGCACCATCAGCACCTTTGGGACCAGCATCCCCCTAAAGACACAGGAAAGCATGAGACTTCTGGCATGGGGCAAGGAGGTGACCTTCAGCACCCTGCTTGTGTCTGGGACCCCTCCCCAGCTTATGTTTGCCCTGCCCCACAAGAGCGAAGAACACAAGATCTTTCAGGGGTAAGATGCCTGTATGGGGATTCCAGGGAAAGACCTGGGTTCCATCCCTGGGTCAGAAAGATCCCCTGGAGAAGGAAACAGCAACCCACTCCAATATTCTTGCCTGGGAAATCCCATGGATAGAGGAACCTGGTGAGCTACAGTCTAGGGGTTGGAAAGAGTCAGACACAGCTGAGCAACTAACACTTCAGGTTAAGAAGCTCCCAAATAAGGGATCCCTTTTCTAGGAGGCACCCACTACTGCTTGTCGCCATGGTAACACATGGGACGGGAAGGGCCTGAACTACAGGTAGATGATAGTTAAGAGGCCAGAGAAGGAGGAGGATTAAGAAGAGGAAAACACCCCAGGGAGCAGAAAGAAAGATGCTGAGGGATTCAAAGCAGAGAGAGATGGGAACTACACACGGCTCAAGGGAGGGGGAGTTCAACTTACTCTGTCACCCTTAGGGCCTGGAAGACCAGCTGCACCTCGTTCACCAGGCATTCCTTGAAGGCCAGGGGCACCCTGGCTACCGGGGGCTCCAGGAGCACCAGCATCACCCTATGTGACAACGGGGAAGACTGGAGTGAGACTTGGGATCTCAGAACTAGGTCTAGGTCACAACTCTGAGCCTCCTCTTAATTCCTCCCAGGCTTGGTCCTGAGGCCAAAGACAGGCACTAGCTAAGAGAAAGGGCTCACAGCCCAGAACTTCAGGCTGCACACGGACCCTACCCTGGTCTTATCCCTCCAACCCTCCCCAGCATCGAGCCGGCTCTGGTCCCAGCCAGGCGGCCCCCACCACGGGAAGGGTGAGACCTGGTCCCCGTGCTGCCCTTACCTTAGCACCATCGTTGCCAGGAGCACCATTGGCCCCACGGGGACCTGCAGGACCGGGAGGTCCTTGCACACCACGCTCACCGGGGAAACCTCTCTCGCCCTGGAAGGGAAGGACAAGGGTGTGTGGTGGTGGCTCCAGAAACAGGCCCAAGTGCAGGGCATCTCCGTGATGTGGGAAGAGGCTCTACTTACTCTTGCTCCAGAGGGGCCGGGGGCACCAAGGTCTCCAGGAACACCCTGAGGGGGACGGAGGGAGAGACAGTGAGCAAAACCCACCTTGGCCCTCCCCACTAGAAAACATTCTCGCCCGCCTGGGAGCTAGCCCTTAGGGTCTGTGATTAGAGACCAACCCCTTCTGAGCACTGAACTGGGGTTATCCGTCCTCAGGATGTGTCACCTTCCCTGACCTTGAGGTTGAGGGAAAGCCAGAGTATTCCAGCAGCTCTAGAAAGAAGTCATCCAGACCCACAGCCAGGCAGCTCCTTGCAGATCCTAGCATTCAGGGGTGTAGCTCTGTGCTCCCCTCTGAGCGGCACCCTTCATGATGGGAAGCCCTTCCTCAAGTCTAACCTTGATCCCTCTAGCCAATGGCTGTGTGCTTAGCTAGGAGGACTGGACTGTCTGTATTTCCTGCACTCCCCATCTCTTCAGCCAGCTGGTATACCTTACCTGTTCACCAGGTTTGCCTGCTTCACCAGGAGGACCAGCAGGGCCAGGGAGACCCTGTAGGTGGGAAATAGGGGAGGGAAGAATGGGCTTAGAATCTGGAAGAAGTGCTCCTCACACCCCTCTCCCAATACCCGGACCGCGTGAGACCTCACCTGGAATCCGGGGGAGCCAGCAGGGCCTTGTTCACCTCTCTCACCAGCGGGGCCCTGCATGGAGGGGATGCTGTGGTCATGGGAAGGCCCAGGAGAAGGGTGCAGGGGGCTGTCTCCCCTTTCCTGCCCCACAGAACCCCCTCCCTAGGCCTCCCTGTCAGGGACACTCACAGCAGGTCCTGGGGGTCCCTGGGCTCCAGCTTCTCCATCTTTGCCAGCGGGACCCTGGGGAGAGAGTAGAAAAGGGGTTAGGGCGGTGAGGTGGGTGGGCAGCTGAGGAAGGCAGCACGGGTAAGGGGCCTGGAGCTGGGGGTCCTGATGCCCGAGGGATGGGCTGGAGGCTCTGTATCCCTTCTGCAGGATATAGGGATGGGACACGCGCAGGAAAGGGACAGGGACCCAAAGGAGATACTTACAACAGCGCCAGGGGGTCCGGGAACACCTCGTTCTCCAGCTTTGCCAGGCTCTCCCTGGGGAAAGACAGGTAGGGTTGAGGGAGTTGAATGGGCAACCAGGCCTCCTGGGTCCCTCCTGTTTACTTTGAGTGGAATTTTTAAGGAGCTTTTTCCTCTATCAGCTCTGGCCCCTGAGGAAGGCCTCTGCTGGCTTTGACTGCTCCATCTTTTGGCCTCTCCCTGAGCCCTCTCCTCCCAGACGACCTGCCCCTTAGGCTCCTCTCTCACCCTCTTCCCTTTCTTCTCTCCATTGTATACCTTTGGAGACCTGAGCTGCAAAGGGCTTTCATTCCTCTGAAATCTCCTTTTGAGCCTCAAAGAACTCACCAAGATTTGGGGATGACTATCATGTAAAAGGCCCATCCTATCCCCAAGTGTATGTGGGATAGTGGGAGGTGGGGTAGGCAACAATACGTATTTCCAGGGATAGAGCAATGGTAGTGAAGCCAAGGAGAGGTCTCCCATTTCATGGACTAGGGAAACTGAGGCCCAGAGGGGGGCAGTAAGTGACCCGAGGCCACATAGCAAGTCAGTGACAGGGCTGGACCCAGACCCTGGACTCTTCCCCCCACGCCCACGCTCGCCCCAAGTGTGTATGTCCTTGTAGCCCACCTCCCTGAATACTTACAGCAGCACCTTTAGGTCCAGGGAAACCCATCACGCCAGCCTGACCACGGGCACCGGGAGGGCCTGGGGGTCCAGGGCGGCCATCTTGACCAGCAGGACCCTGGGGATGGAAGGTACGTGAGCATAGGTGAAGACAGAGGGTGAGAGGCCAGGAGGCTGGCAGGGGCCTGGAGGAGCGGTACTTACAGGGGGGCCAGTTTTGCCATCAGGACCAGGGCTGCCAGGGCTTCCAGTCAGACCCTACGGGGGAGGCAGAGAGGTGTGAGCGGAGTGGAGGATACAGGTGGTGGGAGAGGGGGAGGAGGAAGGTGTAGGCTGGGTGGAGGACATTCCAGAAGGCAGATCTGTGGTCCTGCTCCAGAGCCCACATAGGATGGGCAGGGTCCTGGGCCAAGCTGGGCAGAGCGCTGGAGTCTCACCTTGGCACCAGGCAGACCAGCTTCACCGGGGCGACCAGCTTCACCAGGAGAACCTTTGGGGCCAGCAGGGCCAGGAGAACCGCGTTCACCAGCAGGACCCTGGTTGGGGAAGCCACAGCAACAATTAGGGCCTCAAGTCTGGGCTGGCATCTTCCTCCTCCTGGGCCATGGGGGTGGGTGCCGTGAGGGGCACTGGTGGTGGTGGGAAGGTCAAGCTGAGCTGAGTGTGACGAGGTCGGCAGCCCCAGTGTGGGCACTAATGAACTGCACGGTGGGGGTGGGAGGGGGCTGACTACATCCGGGAAAGGAAGGTGATGTCCAGGGAGTGGCAGGGTCAGCCTTCCAGTCATGATGAGAGGTTACCTTGGGACCAGCAACACCATCGGCACCAGGGAAACCACGGCTACCAGGTCCACCCTGTGGGAGGAGAGGAGGTCAGTGAGCTCAGATACGTGGGCACCGGGTCAGCATGGGGGTAAAGAAGGGGGTACTTACACGCTCGCCAGGGGGTCCAGGCAGGCCGGCAGGTCCGGGTTCACCTCGGGCTCCTCGCTTTCCTTCTTCCCCAGCGGGGCCAGGGGGGCCTTGAATACCAGTGGGACCCTGGCGAGGGCAGAGAGAAGGGGGCAGCCTGCAGTGAGGGGTTGTCCTGGTGCCAGTTCCAGAGTTGGCTTGAGGCTGGGTCTCCAGCACCTGGGGTTCCCTCTCCTCCCTGGACCACCCCCCAGGGGCTTCCGGGGTAGATGGACTGAGCTGCAAAAGGACTTACAGGTTCTCCCTTGGCGCCAGTGTCTCCTTTGCTTCCAGGAGCACCAGGTTCACCCTGAGTAAGCGGGAGAAGCAGATGAGTGGAGAATGGGTACAGTGCTCAGCTGGCCTGGCCCATCATGCTTCCCAGACAAGGGCCTCAGATCCAACGTAGGAGGTGGGACAGAAGAGAGACAGTGGTACTTACGCTGTTACCCTTGGGACCAGGGGGGCCGCTGGGGCCCTGGGGTCCAGAGGGGCCTCGGGCACCAGGGAAGCCAGGAGCACCAGCAATACCAGGAGCGCCCTGAGGGAGGCAGAACAAGTTGAGCCCAGGAGTGTAGGGCACAGGGCGGGTGGAAGGTGGGTACCAGGGGTGGCTCTGAACCCTGCAGGATACTTACATTGGCACCTTTAGCACCAGGCTGTCCATCAGCACCAGGATTGCCCTGTGACACAGAGGGAGGTGGGTGAGTGAAAGGCAAGGACTCTAAGTTAGGGAGGAGCCTGGGAGCACTGAGAAAGTGATACTTACAGCAGGGCCAGCAGCACCAGCAGGGCCAGGGGGGCCAGGCTCACCACGTACACCCTGGGGACCTTCAGAACCTCGGGGTCCTTGGGGACCAGCTTCACCCTGGATTGGAAGAAAGGATATGCCAGAAGTCACCCTGGGACCCCAACCTCACCTCCAGATGGCAAGGGGTGAAGGGCCAGGGCAGGAGACCAAGAGTCATGACTCTAAGATCAGAGAAGAGACCCCCCCAAGACAAAGATGCTGGGGACTAGGCTTCGCTCTTGATTCTGAGTCCTTCAGGTTTCGGGAGCAAAGAGATGCCCACCCCTTGGCCCATGGGAGCTCTGCTCGTTGGAGGGCAGGGGTCTCACCTTAGCACCCACAGCACCAGGGAAACCAGGAGGACCAGCGGGGCCAGTGGGACCCTGTGAATAAAAGGGCAATGTTAGCAAGAAGGAAGATGGCAGCTGCAAGTCACACCCTGGGACAGAAGAGGTCCTGGGGTCGAGACCTGGCCCTGAAGTCAGCCACAAGAGCTGACGCTGAGACGCCTCCCCAGTCCCAGGCACTGAGGTCTAGAGGCTGTACTCACAGGGGGACCAGCAGCACCAGTAGCACCATCATTTCCTCGAGCACCCTGCAGAAGAGCGGGAGAAATCCCGGTTACATTCTCTGAGCACTGGCCAGTCCCTTTAGCTCCTAAGGAACGCTTTCCAGAGCTCTGGGTTCCCCAAAGGGCCAGGAGCACTTACAGCAGGGCCAGGGGCTCCAGGGCGACCTCTCTCACCAGGCAGACCACGGGGGCCCTGATAACAAAACCAAGAGAAGCCAAGTGAGATGGGAGACACCCCCTTCTCCCCAAGCCCCCATCTTGCTCCTACACCCTGCTCCCTCTCTTCCTTCTAGAACTGGACACACTCACCATCTGACCAGGAGCTCCATTTTCACCAGGGCTACCAGGCTCACCCTACAGAGCAGAGAATGGTGTGAGGAATCTGTTCTTGGTGGGACTGTGGAGGAGGTGAAGGACCATGACCACCACACAGCATCTTACCTTGGGGCCAGCAGGACCAGCATCTCCCTTGGCACCATCCAAACCACTGAAACCCTAAGATAGGAGGGAGGGCCAAGTGAGACCCTGTGGAGACCGTGGACCACCTTGACACCCGCCCAGCCCAGAGAAGGAGCCTCAGAAGGTCATCACATCTATCCCCCTGTGTTTGAGCTAGATGAAACCCCAACTGACCCAAGATCTCCCTCCTTCCCTTTATTGGGATTTCTTTCCCAACGAAGGGAAGTTCTCTTGGACATTTACTCTCTGTCCCTTGGAACTTCTTATGGAGCTACCACCCACCATGACACATGCCAGGATCCTTTGGGGAAAGGACTAGAATATGACACTGGGACTTTGGGAACTTAGATGATACAAAGGAGACTCACTCTGTGTCCCTTCATTCCAGGGAGGCCAGCTGTTCCAGGCAATCCCCGAGCACCCTAGAGAGAAAAGAGAGAGACAAAGGCACGGCCGTTAGAAGACTCCGCTGTGGACACAGCTCCCAAATGAAGCCCCAGTGCAGCAAAGCCTGGAGGCAGCCACACCATCCTGCTCACCTGAGGTCCAGGAGGCCCGCGCTCACCAGGGCGACCAGGCTTTCCAGCTTCACCCTGAGAGAAAAAGAAAAGGCCATCATGCCCAGGCCCCCAGAGTTGGAAAAGTATGGAAGGCTTGGGTCTTCTTGGGATTGCTGAGGGTCAGGCTTCGGGACCCAAAATCTTATCTCAGTTTAAATGTACTGTGAAACACTCGCTTGGTGAACTGTGCCTCCTTCCAAAGAGGCCTCTTTCTGTCACCAGCATCTTAATCTCACCACATGGAGTGAAAACCTGAGGTTACACCTAGGGAAGCAATTCACATCAAGGATAGAGTTGGGGACTGCTTAAGGTGACTGAGGGGAGGGGAGGGACAGCCATATCTGGTAGGAAGATGGGGAAACATCCCAGGAAGCTCCCTATTCAAGGGCAGTCCCATATGTCAGGGAGAACAAGTCCTTCTTTCTCTGGGTGTCACTCCCAAAGGTGGTGGAGGCACTAGGGTAGAGATTACAGGAGCCTACCCATGGAGAGGTGGTGGGGGTCAGATGGTATCTCCTCACTAGGGCTACTTACATCATCTCCGTTCTTGCCAGGGGGGCCAGGGGGACCACGGGGACCCATGGGACCCTAGAGGTGACAGGAAGAGAAGATGTTAGAATGACCAGGATAAGGAAGGGGAATGACCAGAAAAGAAGGGGAAGGCTAGGATTGGAAGAAGGAGGTAAGAAAGACCCCAGATGGTGGTCCTTCAATAGGAGAATCCATATATTTGTAGAGGGGGTGTATATTTGCATAAAGAATACAAATCAGGGGCCACTTACTGAGGCTCCGGGCTCGCCAGGCTCACCAGGGGGGCCTTGGAAACCTTGGGGACCCTAGAGGCCAAGGAGAGAGGGGTAGGGTTAGAAGGGCAGGTCCTTGACAACATGTCCCCCATCTCACTAAGAGATCTCTGAGTACTTTTCTTGCCCTCATGCCAATCCTCCCTCTAAAGCCCAAAGCCCAAAGGGGTGTAGACATCCTGGATACTCACAGGTGCGCCAGGGGGGCCAGGGAGACCACGAGGACCAGAAGGACCCTATGGAAGGAAAAGAAAGAAAGGCCATAGTGAAGCCTTGGTCGTAAAGCTTATCTCCCATGGTTCCTGTTCAGACCACCCAGCTGCCTCATGTTCTCTCTGGATTCTGAGGTCCCAAAGGTCATCTTGACCTCCCAAGTTATCTATGCCACCCTATGTGCCTTCACTGGCCCGTCTGCTCTTTTTCTGTCCTCTACATCGTCTGCTGATGACTCACCATGGGACCAGGCACGGAAATTCCTGTTGATTTCTCATCATAGCCATAAGACAACTGGGGAGCAAAGTTCTAGAAGAGAGAGTGCATGAGAAAACAGGGTCAGGGCAGTGAGTTGAAAGGCAGAAGATATCACCAGTAATGGGACCCAATGATATCACATTCTGTATGCAGGACAACAACACGACCTGTGGCATAGTCTTGCCCAAAACGCATCACTGGAATCTAATCAGGAAGACACATCCAACAAACCCAATTTAAGAGACAGTCTACAAAACAACTGGCTTTTGCAAAACAGTTCAGTGTCATGAAAGACAAGGAAAGTCTGAGGAACGTTCCAGGTGAAAGGAAACTAGAGAGACATGATAATTAAATGCAATTCATAACCCTGGATTGGATCTTGAATGGGGGGGGGATGGTGTAAAGCATATTACGGAGGACATTGAAGTTTGAATATGGATTGCATATTATATAATATTATCACATCAACACCAAATTTCTGCAATGTAATCATTATGTAATGCTCATGTAAGAGAATGTTCTAGCTCTCAGAAAATACACACTAAAGTATTTGAGAGCAAAGGGACACAATACCAGCAAATTACTCTCAGAGAGTTCAGAGAAAAATCCCCGATAATTTTATGTATACATAGAGACTGATAAAGCAAATGTGACAGACAAATTGTGAACGATATATGAAAGATCTTTGCATTATTCTTTCAACTCTTCTTCCCTTTTTCCCCTATAAGTTTGAAATTATTTCACAATATAAAGTATGCCATCTGCCAAAACAAAACCCAGCAAACGAAAACACCGTCGGGGGTTGGGGGGCAGGGGGGCAGGGCTGGCTCCTAAGGCCTCCCACAGAAGCCTCGACTCTCCACTTACTCCTCCGAGGCCAGGGGGTCCGGGAGGTCCGGGGGGTCCAGGGGGTCCGGGAAGTCCAGGTTGTCCAGGGATGCCATCTCGGCCAGGGGGGCCGGCGGGTCCCTGCAGCGGGAGAGGGCAGGCCTGGTGAGCGCTGGCCGGGAGCCACGCCCACTTCCCTCCCCCGACAGCCGCGAGAGGGCGCCACTTACCCTTGGGCCTCGGGGGCCAGTGTCTCCTTTGGGTCCCTATGGGGTTGCAGGAGAAGAAACAAAAGGAACGGGGTTAGAGAAGAATCGTGAAGAGTCCTGGGGGGCGGGGTGTGGCGAGAGTCGACGGCAAAGGGGCAGAGGATTACCTCGACTCCAGTGGTTTCTTGGTCCGTGGGTGATTCTGGGGGGGTGGGGAGAGACGTGACTTAGAGGCAAGGTTTGCTCCAGGTGCTCCCAGAGACAAGAGGCCTCCCCTGATAGGGGCTAAGGAGCGTCCCCCCTTATACCCCCCAGCCCCCGCCCGGTCCCTGCCCGTCCCGGCCCAGGCCCCGAGCTATATACCCTGGCCTTCGGGGCAGACGGGGCAGCATTCGTCCGTGGGGACTTTGGCGTTAGGACAGTCCTTAAGTTCGTCGCAGATCACGTCATCGCACAGCACGTTGCCGTTGTCGCAGACACAGATCTGGCAGGGCACGGGTTTCCACACGTCTCGGTCATGGTACCTGAGGCCGTTCTGTACGCAGGTGACTGGTGGGACTGGGGCAAGACGGGGAGACGGGGGCTGTCAGCGGCGCGCGAGTCCCCCACCTCGGAGCTCCAGGTACACCAACCCCACCGTCCCTTCCCTTCGGTCTAAGAGGCACATTTAGATTTTCCATTTCCCGCCTTCCCATTTTTTGTCCTTTTGTTTTTCCTTTCCCCAAATCCTTAAAAGCTCATCTGCTCCTCATCAGAGCCAGTGACAGCGCCGAGGCGCCTGGCCAGGGCAGCTATAACTCTTTCCAGTTCTCAGGAATTTAAACAAAGCTTTAGGCCGGGGTCGCTTCCAACTGTAACCTCAGCCCATTGGCGCTGAAGCCAAGTGAAATAAAAGGCCACTGGGTAGGGGTGGGGGTGGGGGTGGAGGATGGAGGAGTAGGAAGAGAGGCGCCCCATCCCGAGGGCAGGCTTCTGGGGCGTGACCCTGGTTGGAGACCTCAGAGGAAAATGGGAGGAGAGATGGGAGGTTCAACCCAGATTCCGCCCCATTCCCGGGGCAGGTGGGATGGAGTGGGCGGGGCTAAGAGGATGGGGTGGGGCTGATTGGCGTGGGATCCCGCCCAGAGACTTGAAATGTACGGTAAAAATAGGGTACGCCCTAACCTCCGGCGCCCAGAAATCTCAGAAGGCCTCGCGCAGGGACAACCCCCGTTTCCCAAAGCCAGCCAGTGCTCTGGGTCACTTAGTCAAAGAACCAGAAAGTCCGCAACAGTAAGTGGTTAGTTAGCCACGCCCACCGCAGATCGTCTACCCAGACGGCCACTAGGTGGCGGGCAACACTAAGCAATTTCCCCAAACTAGCTATTTCTTCTAGAGACAGGGGCTATCCCATCTCCAGCTTTATTTTCCAGATCTAGAGGTGGGGTCCACACCCAGCAACAATCCCAGTCTTCCCGCTCCAGCTCCTGCGCGGGGAAGCGCTGGATAAGGACGCGCACTGGCCAGTGTAGATCAGCAGAGGGCGCAAAGACCCTGCGTGGCCAAGTCCGCGCCAAAGTTTCTCATCATTCAACCCGCCCACTCTCTGCGCCCCCTCCCCCCTCAGTCCAAGACCTCCGCGGCCCCAGGAACACTGCTAGCCCGCAGAGAGGGCACACAGTCTTTCCTGATGAATCATCCCATAGCCTTCCTGATCACTGTTACATCTTGGGCTCCAAATTCCCGACTCGGCGCCTCCATCCCATCTTCGACGTACTTTCCCCCAAACCGGTGCCCAGACCCTATTTCTCCCGCTGTACTTCACAGTGAGCGCTCAGAACTCCTCCTGCGCCAATTCGTGCCGTGCAGCATCCTCCCCGCTCACTCCTGGGGGGCCTTCATCAACACCCCGTCGCAGAGAGGGCACCGAGGAAGAGCCCTCACCATCTTCCTTCCATCCCTGAGCCTCCGGAGCATCCCGAGTCTCAGTTTAAGTCGCAGACCCCCGGGACCGAGCGCAGGGCAGGATAGCAAGCAGCCCTAGACTCCCAAAAGTTTGGGACTTACTGTCTTCTTCTTGGCCTTCTTCTTGGCCCTCCTCTTGGCCGTGCGTCAGGAGGGCGGTGGCCGCTAAGAGGAGCAGGAGCCGGAGGTCCACAAAGCTGAACATGTCTAGACCCTAGACATGTAGACTCTTTGCGGCTGGGGTGGGGGTTAGCGTCCGCTCATGCGTGGCCTCACTCCGCGTGCCTCCTGCTCCGACCCCGAGGAGAAACTCCCGTCTGCTCCGACCACCGGCCCGGGCCCCTTTTATACCATCCTGACGGAGAGCGGGGAGGAACCCTGCCCCAGGGAGAGGGGGAGCCGGCTGCCCGTCCCCCAGCCAATCAGAGTTGCCTGGCCCGGCCCCCAATTTGGGAGTCGGAACCGAGAGGGGGAGGAGGAGGGAAGGAAAGGGAGTCCACCGCACATCTCCCCCCTTCGCAGCTCTGCCTCCCCAGCCCCCCAGTTCAGTCTGGGCCAGAGATGCTGCCGCTGGGGTGCGGCTAGGTCCTCAACATACTGTCGGCTAAATAGTGGGTAGGGGCGCCTCTTCGGCTTTCTTTCTAGGACCCCCCAGTCTCAGGGAGGGGACTGGAATTGTGGAGCTGGTTAGGGAGGCTTTCAAAGACGGAAGGACTCTGGGTGATTGGGAGAGGGTCCTGCCCGCCATGCCTTGTTCACCCTCCTGATATCCAGAGCAAGAGCTCAGGGATGGGGATGGAGAGGCAGCTGGGGACCACTTTAAAGCGGGAGGACCAGAGAATTTAAAAAGATGCGCCTGTTTAGGGGTGTCTTCTGGTGTGGCTGGGGTATGGAATGTAGGAATATTTGGGGAACAACATAGATTCATTTATAGACGTTAAGAATCAGATCCTTAGGGTGGGTTTTTGTTTTGAGGATGTCAATTCTGCCATGCCTGAGGCTCCAGGATAGATTCAAATACTCTCCCCTAAACCCTAGCAGGATTGAAAGAGATGGGGTGAGGGGGGCTGCTGAGGCACTGAGTGAAAAATTTGAGTATGCGGTCTCTCCAGAAGGACGCTTTAGTGTTGAGTGATGGGGCATCAGGGTGGTGGTGGGAAATTGCTAGGATTTTTTCACCCCAGGAGCAGTAAGTTTGCACGGAAGGGCCGTGGTCACTCGTGACTTAGAAAAGGGTCTTGTGTTAGAGTCTGTTGCGGCCATGGCCATGGCCTGTTTAGACACCCTTCTACCCAGCACCGTCAAACTGGAGAGAACTGTATTGGAGAGCACTTGACAAGAGAGAGGGTGCTCCTTCTGGAGGTGGTGTAAAGCTCTGTCTCTGTCTGTACCTGGATTCAGGGTTGGGGACATATGGGAGAACTGGGGTGTCTGGGGGAAGGCTTGCCTTGGAGGTCTGAGGTGGAATTACAGGTGAGTGACAGTATGTTAGAGGCTGTTTCTCTCTGCCTCACCTCTTTCCTGGAAACCCAGGGCATCACTCTTTGTCCCTGGAACCAGGAGAGAATCATCTACACTCTGAAAAGCGATGGAGACCCCAAGAACAACAGGCTATAATAGGAGATGACTCTAGAAGCCAGCGTCCTGCCTTCTCTATGTCCCAACCTCCCACCAGTACTCTACCTCAACCCCAATCTATCCAGGTTCCCGATCCTGCCAAAATCTGTGGGCCCAAGAGAATTCAAAGAGTCAAAGAGGGTCCCTTTGCAGTGCCCCGTCAACTCTGATCCCGCCTGTGCTGCTCCCCACCCCCATCACTCCAGAGCTGCAAACGTGGAAGCGGGGAGTCCCGCCTCCCCCAAACCATCCAAGATTCCATTGCCTCCCCCCCTCCCCGCCCCTCTCCACGCCCTCCCCCAGCTGGTTTTGTGCAACGAAGGCAAAGGAAAAAAAAAGACCAAGGGAACAGAAGGGGAGGGAGCCACGTCGGCTGGCCGGCTGGCCGTGGGCAGCCAGGATGAGCGGTGCGGGTGGGGCAGCACGGGGAGACTGCAGGGGCTATAATTAAAGGGAAAATATAGAGTTTCCAGAGAGGCAGGGCTGGAGACAGCAATGGAGGGATGGGCCTTCATCAATTATCCCCACCATGTGGCAGCAACTTGTGGCCCAGGATCTGCCCCCATCGTGCCAGCTACTGCAGGGCAGGGCTGGGGGCTGAGGTGCTGAGATGGCAGTTCCTGCCCCCTCCAGCGTGGCTCTGGGACAAGGAGCACCCCCTCCCTAACAGGAGAAACGAGGAGTCCTGCCCCTCAGAGTAGTCACCCCCCAGAGTGGTTGTTTGGGGCGGAGAGTTACAGGCTAGAAGTGAGGGTTGCTGTGACCTTCCACCTCCCTGCTCGCTGAGTTTTTGCAGCCAGAAGACTCCTACCTACAGTTCCCTCCCGACTTGGTCCCTGTTCAGGCTGGGCCTCGACCACCTTACAGGAGAGATTAAGACTCAGAGATGCGGGTTGGGAGTTGCTATATCAGGAGCCTGGGGTTCTGAAGAATATTTAGGGAACCTTGGGATTGGGGGGTGGGTTTTGTGAGTGTGGTCTGTGACAGCCCCTGCTCCAATGTCCAGTTTCAGACCTCCATCCCAGGGGCTGCAGGCAGACGTTTCCCAAGCACCCTTTACACGTGGCAGAGAGAGCTGAGGCCCAGGGCCTCCTTTGCCACTTTTCAACTTGAAACGCTTGGCGGGCGCCCAGCCCGAAGATGTGTCTCTAATTTCTGCAGCATGACAATGAGAGGAAGAATGTGCTTGGGGTCTCCTCCCAGCCTGCCTGGGCCTCCTTGGCCAGAACTGAGGGCTTGAGACTTGGTGTGGGGTGGGGGGGGGGGGAGAAGGAGGGAGGGAGCTGAAGCCAGAGAGGGGAGGAGACGCCACCTCATCTTTAGGAAACTCTGAAGCCCTGGCTTCTTGTGGAATGTAAGACTTTGTCTGGCATTTGGAGTGGGGGGAGCAAAAGCCAAAATCTCCCCCCCCCCACCCCGACCTCTTAGAAATGGTAAAGTCATCAGCAGTCAGGGAAAAAAAATTCCTCAAGAAGAAAAACAGAAGGAAGAAAGTGCTGAGCTCTGAGTTCGCTCCCTTTCCAAATTTCCTCAAGTGCCCTTCCTCAGTGCGCTTGTGCTCCCTAGCTCCCCCTCCTCCCGAGGAGCCCCTCAAGGCCTGGTCTGGTCTGCTGGTGTGGAGTAAAAACGAAAAGGCAGCCCAGGTGCTGGTGCTGGTTCGTCAGCCCTTTCCAACTACCTGGTCCCCTGCTGAGGTTTTGTTGCCCTGCTTCCCTGATCTGACCTTCCAGAATGCTCTTCTGCCCCAGAATGGTGATGAAGAGAGGGTCCCTGGCAAAGGGGTTGAGGACAGAGGAAGGGAAGAGGTCTAAGAGTGAGGCTGCAGTGAAGACCTTGGTCTCCGTGTGTTCCCGTCATGGGTTCCCATCATGTTCCCATCAGGGTTCCTGTTGAGGATCCCTGCAGTCAGAGTCTGGGAACAGATCCCAGGAGTGGAGGAGTCTCTCTTCTTCCCTTTCTTCAGCATCATACTGTCTGGGTCCTTTGGTCCTTAGCAACCCCGGCACAGCTCCGCTTTTTCCATGCCTCAGCCTCAACCCAAGTCCCTTGGTCTGAGATTTCCTTTCATCTCTTCATCTTGTCCAGGTTTAGAGGGAAGATGATTGATTGTGTCCATGTTGAGTGTTAGGTACCTATGAGACATTCAGTCAGCTGCATGGAGGGAAGCCTTCAGTATCTGAGTCTGGAATCCAGAGGAGAGACAAATGTGGGACTCCTGCCTCCACTGGGTGATGACAGAAGGAGTTGTTTCCAGAGAAAGTATGGAAGGAGGAGAGATGAAGGGCTCAGATGGAACCTTGAAGATCCTCAGGGTGAAGGGTCAGGAAGGGGAGGAGGGGCCTGCACAGGAGACACAACAGGAGTGGGAGAAGTAAGCAGGCAAGAAGGAAGATCAAGGGTGTCATGTATGCAGAGGGAAGATTGTTCTAGGAGAGTTCTATGTTGCAGAGAGAATTAGTATGATAGGGAGTAAAAGGGTCACTGGATTAAGCAGCATAGCAGTGCCTGGTGCCCAAAGTGTGAGCTGTTTGGGTGGAGTGATGGGTGAGGAAGCCAGACTGGAGTGGGCTGAGGAGGGAGTGGGAGGCCAGGAAATGGGGTCAGAGTGCAGACAACTCAGAGGAGGAGTTTAGCTCTTAAGGGGAGGAGAGCATGTAGATGCTTCATCCTCCCACCTACCCTCCTTCCTTCTCTTTTTCTTTTTCTTATATCCCCACACAACTCCTGTCTATCTTTTTGTCCCAGCCTTCCCCTTCTTCCTTGTGGAACTCTGCATCTTTCTCTATCCTTCCTTCTCTGGAACTCTTTTTCAGGGTGACTTTTTCAATCTTCATCTTCTCAAATATCCACATCCAGTTCTTGCCTTCATTTCACTTTCTTCGAGAGTGAGTCCTTGGTCCACACTCTGAAAGAGAAGGCTTGATTTCTAGTCCTGCAGATCCTGTCACATTCTCCGGGAACCCCGCACCCCAGTCCAAGAGGGGGACTTTGGGGCAGGAACCAGAGAAGGAGCTGGGACAAGCTGGGAAAGAAGGGCTGGGGCATGGTCCTTTAGATGACTTTAGGACTCCCCAGGCCCACTCCAGCGCCACCAGGTTGTAGCCAGGTCCCAACTGAGAATAATGTCCTAGATGGGGATGTTGTCAGAATTAGGGGCCACAGTCCTAGTGTCCACTCTGGTGACTACAAGTGAGGGGCCAAAGCCCACCTTTCCTCCTGAAGCGTAAGTTCCCCAGGCAGGGGCCAGTCAAGGTCATCATCAGATCACTGGCCCCATTCGCAGCATCTGAAGGCAGAGCAAATTCTGTTGAAGATTGAGCGAGTCAATCAAATGAATTGCTAGTTCCCCCTTCCTGGCTTGGTTCAATTCTGCCCTTGTTTTATCCATCCCCCACTTCTTTTCCATTTTCTATTCTTTTATCTTCCCCTACCCTTAACCTTTTCCCTTTTCACGTATTTTTTTTTCCTTTTCTTTGTTCTTTTCTTTCTCTCCTCTGCCTCCATTCCACTGGCCCACCACTCCATCCACACATTCCTTCTCTCTCTCTTTCTCTCTCATATTCTCTTCCAGCATCTCTGGTGCTCCACCCCTTCTTGAGGGGTGGTGCCTGTCTCCCACGTGCGTGGACTCCACCAAAGGAGAGAGCTTCAGCAGTCTAGGAGAGAGGGGATCAAGGGAGGTTAAGGCTTGTATCACAACCGGATATCTGGTTGAAGTGTTCAGAGGCTGGATGCAAAGCTTTCTTTGAAGCCGGGATTTGTGGGAGGAGTGGAAGAGTGAAGGGGCAGCCTGTGTGAGCCAAGGGCACCTGTCCAGATCCTGATTTCTTTCTGTCACCCCCACTCTCATCTTCCCACAAGAAATCCTCAGCCACAGATAGCTGGTGTCCTTTTTTGTGACATCAACCACCAGTTCTTCTTCCTGGTACACTTGTAATTCTGGAGTTCCCTGGGTGGGAAAGTGAGCAGGGGGTGAATTCTGGAGTTCCAGCAGGGGAACTGCTGGAGTAGGGGTAGTCTGCTCAATTGGGTCATCACTGGGCAGAGGACCCCTTTGTCAGAGTCTGGCTTGGACACAGGAAGGATCCAGAATCATTCATTCAGCATCCTTATATGCTGGGCACTTTGCCGGGCACTGGGCACTCAGTGCCTGTCCTCATGGAGCTTACATCTGGTAGAGACAGACAGGAATGAAGTCACATAAGTCAGATTGTAGTTACAACTGTAAACCTTAGGAAGGAAATGAACACAGCTCTGAGCGGCAGCAATCCCAGGCAGGAGGGAGCGTGGCAAGTTCTAGATGCTAACAGAATCCAGCGAAGGGCAGTGTGTCTGGAGCACAGGAAACAAAGACGGGCCAAAGAAGCCACATCAGCAGTTTCAATCTTGTCCTTACAGCTTTGGACCCAGTAGAGGGTCTGAAACAAGAAGGGTCACAACTAGGTCTACACTTGTCAAAGATCACCATGGTCACTCAAGGGAACAGGTACTGAAAGATGATTGTGGTAGAAAGTGGCTGCTGGAGGCACCCAAGTGAGAACTGATGAGGGTCTGGATCGGGTGGAAGCAGATGGAGACAGAGAAGGGAATGGATTCAAGAGGAATTTGGGAGGCAGAATTTAGAGAAATTGGGATTGAATTGGATGAGGGAGTGTGGTGGTGAAGAATAGGGATGACCAGAGGGACCAAATGGTATGGTACCCTGGAAGAGAGGAAGCTGGGCAGGGGCCAAGTTTAGGGATGAAGACCCTGAGATCAGTGCTTAGTGCAGACACTCTAGTCAATTCCATTCAGTGGATGGTTACTGCAGACCTCCTGGGGCCAGCCTTGCATTGGAGAGAGTTCTGGGGGCAATGACTTCTACCTTCAGAGAGTGCAGGATCAGGAAGGGGAAGAAAATAAACCTCCAAAATGTCTCTTACCCAAGGCAGCATTGGCTGTGTGATTTTTAGTAAGTTGCCTCATCTCTCTAAACCTCATTTCTCCAATGTGTGAAATGGGGTTGTAAGAAGACCACTTTATCCAGCAAGGTAAATGGAAGCCTCCAGAGAGATGCAAGGGATTATAAGGATGCCAGTGGGAGACAAGGGAGGTTTCATGGAGAAATGTGTGTTTTAGAACTGGGCCTGGGAGGGTTGGAAATGCAGGGTTGGAATGGGAGGAAAGGCATCGCTAAATCTGGGAAAGCGGAAACACACACACACATACAGAGAGAGAGAGAGAGTGCCTTGGGCAGAGGAAACGTGAAAGAAAAGGCTGGAAAGATAGGCTGGGGCCAACTTCTAGAGCCTTGGAATTCAAGGAGAGAGATTCACAGTCAATTTGGTGGCCACAGAGAGCCAGTGACTGCTCTTGAGTAAGGTATGTTCATGAGCCTTTTGCCAAAGACTTGTCCAGAGAACCTCTACCTTGACAGTAGGAGAACTCAGGTTAGAAGACTGAGGCCCTTGAAAGGAGAAAGAGGTGCAAGGTAAGTTGATGGGATTTGTGGATCTCGTGTCAACAGGAAAGTATGGCTTGGGGGCAGGCAAAGAGGTAGACCAGATGACCCCTCCAAAGTTGGTGTTCAACTTCCACTAGATTCAGAATCTTACAGTTTCAGTGTGGAAATACCACAGAACAATAGACGTTCAGCTGGAAGAAAACTTCTGCCCTGTCCTCCTTTTTTGCACAGAGGAGAAAACCAAGGTCTAGAGAAGGGAAGTGACCTGCTTAAAGTCACACAGCTGAGATTCAGGGATTAGAGGAAGGATCTCTGTTGTACTTCAAGATTCTTGGTGGGGGTGGAGGGGTGTTAAGGAGCTGGAGGGGCCAGAGAAGCAATTGGGATTGAGGGAGGCTCAACATGTTACAGGGATCCTGCATAATACCTGCCCAGATCTGGGGGTACAGGGTATGAGAGTTGCTCGCCAACTCTCCGCTGAGTCGTGTGGCCAGAGGGGGAAGGGAGCCTGGTGGGCAGGGTGGAACTGCCACATGGAAGACGGTTGATGTGAACCATCTGGCCTGGGCGGAGTGTGGGCTGCAGAGAGGGGAGGAGCAGGAGACTGGAAAGAGGCCATGGTGGGCGGGTAGATGGCGGGTTGGGCTGGGAGTGGCCCGACCCAGAGGCCCCTACCTTCCAGACTGCTGCAGCCCAGATGCCTTCACAGCTACGGCCTGGCCCATCCAACCCGCTGACCTCATTCCCAGCTCTCCCCCCTTGCAGGCCCCCCTCTGCCTGCCACGTAGACTGAAGGCTTTAGCTGTATCTTCTTCTGGGGAGAGAAAAAACAGGACACAGCCGAAGGGAGAGGAAAAGCCTGGAACTCTGCCAGGTCAGGCAGAGTTGGGGGAGCTGATGTGTTCCCTGTGCCCCAGACCACTCTGGGCCTCAGTTTCCCCTCCCCAAACACGCGGCCGGGAAATGGAGGGGAGCATGACAGGGAAGCAAGTTGGAGTGGGCAAGAACCGAGGGAGGTCACTGAAGCCATCCCCAGGCTTCCTTAGGACAGGAGGTGTCATCCTCAGATCCCAGGATGGCACAGAGCAGGACGTCTCCCTCTTTTCAAGAAAGGGGAGTTTCCTGAAGGCCGGGGGTGATGGGCAGTGTCTTCTGTTCTATGCAGCCTTCCTCGCTCCTGCTTGTGGGCAGTGGGACGGCACACTGTCTCCCCTCCCTCAGGCCCTTCTCAGTGACCTTTCCTTGGATCCTGGGTCCAGGCTGCAGCCTCCCTTGGGCTTGCCTTTTTTTTTTTTTTTAACTTTCTCCTTTTTAAATAAGATTTTTTTTTTTTTTAATACTTTGGCCTTGCCACATAGCATGTGGGATCTTAGTTCCCTGACCAGAGATCGAACCCATACCCTTGCATTGGAAGTGCGGAGGCTTAACCACTTGGACCACCAGGAAAGTCCCTGGGCTCTGCCTCTTGACCTTTTGCCTTCCCCTGGCCTCCCTGCCCTCCCGGGTCCGGGGTCCTCTCTGGCTGCCCCAGCTGAACGGGGGCCTGTCCCACGACTGCCGCCTCTCCTCAAGGCGTTCCGGGCCTGTGAGTCACCATCGGGAATGTCTGCTCTGGCTGCAGTTTCCTCCCGGCTGGGGACCCTCTTTCCCCTCCTCCCCCAAATGAAGGGCAGAGGGAGCCCCTCCCAGGCAAGGGGCTCTGGAGGAGGGGGAGGGAGGCCCCGTGCAAGACTGCGAGTGAGGCCCTGCACCCCCAGAGCTGTGAGGAGGGGCCTCAGTGACTCCCCCGGACTCCACCTCGCACATGACAGATAGAATGTCTTTGTCCTTTCTCTCATTTCCCAGGTGGGGAAACTGAGGAGGGGCAGGTAGGGGAAGGCCTGCACTGCGTTGGGCTTTGGCTGCTCCCCTCCTCCGTTTCTGGGCTCAGCTTTGCCAAGCTGGGAGCCTGCCCACGCCTCTTTCTGAAGGGCCCTGCCCACATTCGAGGCTGGGTCTGGCCAGAGAGCTGGAGAGAGAGACCGCTGCCGCCGCCTCTGCTCCAAGGATGACACGTCTCAAATGAGCTGGGGAGTCCACGTCTGCAGGAGAGGAGGAGGCTGATGCCTGGACCCTGAGAGGCTGCCCCTGGCCCCTCCTCTTCTCCTCCTCCTCCTGCGCAGCCCGGTCCTGCCACCTCTTCCTCTCCAGCCTGGGAACGGAGAGGAGCTGGTGGGGGGGGGGGGGCGGCGGGGAAGGGCTGGCGTTAGATAAGTTCCAGTCCCCTCCTTTCCAACCACTCTGTTACCCCATCTTCCCTAATCCTGCTCTCAGCCCTGGATTCCTTGTCAGGAGACCAGGGTCTAGGGCCTGACTTGCCTAGTGACACCCCCACCGTCCCGGCTTTCCACTGCTGAGCCTCAGTTTCCTAATTTGTAAAATAGGAGTCTGGACCAAACAAGTCCCTGCTGGTGAAGTTGGTCTCTGATTCTGTCTCTTCCCCGTCAGACACTCAGGCACTGATACATGCACTCACCTGTACCCCTGACTCACGTTCTTGCTCTCACAACATACCCACTCACAACTCGGGCATTCTCCCTTTTGCACGTGCCTGGCCCCCTGTTCACTTGGGTGCTGCAGACCCCTGCATCTTCTCAGACAGCCGCTTTCTTCCCTCACCCCCATCACACGGCCCCCTGCCTTCCCACCCCTTTTCATTCTCTGCTCCTGAGGTCACTGACAGGGCGAGGGCAAGACGGGGCAGTGGGATGAGAGTTGAACCTCAGACCTCTGACCCCGCCAAAGAGCACTCCCACCACCTCTCAGGTCCCTCGGTTGTCCTGAGCGTTCTGAGGTTCTGTGGGAAGGAGGATGGGGGCGGAGAGGAGGAGCGAAGCAGAGAGTGGCTCCTTCCCCTCCCCCTCCAACCCCGGCCCCAGCTGAGCTTTATTAACATTCACTTTCAAAAGCGTCTGTCCATCCTGGAGCCTCCCTGGAAGTGTGATTATTTTTGCAGCTTGCACTGGCCGGGTTGCCCCAGGCTGCACCCTTCTAGGAACTCCGGCCTGAGGGAGACTGGTCAGAGCTCAGAAAGAACTGTTCCAGGGGATGAGCTATCTCTTGGCCAGAAAAGCCGTGGGAATTGTGCGCAGAGCACAGCCCTCAGACCCAGCCCTACTCTGTACCAGGCCATGCCATCAGCACACGTTTGACCTAGCATTCTCCTCGCAAGGCCCTCCCAGGTGGGTGCCGTTATTGCCTCCAATTTCAGAAGAAGAAAGAGAAGCACAGAGAGGCTGAGTCAGTTGCCTGAAGTCACAAAGCTTGAAAGTGGCTGAGCTGGGATTCAGACTCAAGCAGCCTGGCTCCAAAGCTCATAGACTTAACCACTATTCTCCACAGGTCCAAGAGACCCAGAGTGGATGCCAAGGGGTGCTCTCCCCAGTGTGAAGAGTGTTTTTTTGCACAAATACACACACTCCATCTGTGTACATGTAGGCTAAAGATCATAGCATCCCATGGCTGGAAGTGGACTGCCGGCACCATCACAGCTGGCCTAGCGGTGCCATCTCCCTCCTTCTGCCGGGGAACTGTTGAGAGGGGACTGCACTGCAGGGGTCATCCAATTTAATCCTCACAGCAGCTCTGGGAGGTCAGTCTTAATGTCTCTGCTTTACAGATGGGAGAGCTGAGACCCAGAAGGATCAAGGCATCGCCCCAAACCCCCTCCTAGAGCTGAGAGGGAACCCACGTGCTCCAACAGCCAAATCAGGCTTTTTTTTGTAAATCACCCCCTGCCTGCCCCTGCCCAGTATTTTGTGGTAGATGGGGGGCTATGTCCACTCTCACTCTCCTTTCTTCCCAGAGAGCATCCTCCCCAGTGAGCTAGGACATGTGGATCTTGGTTCTGGTTTGCATCTGACATCTTGTGAGGGAAAATACTGAGGTGGTGCCAAAGCCTGGATGGCAGCTCAGAGGTAGGGAGATGTCAATGGAGTAGGCCAGAAGGGGTGTGGGGGGAGAGGCTGGGGTGAGTGGGGGGACAGGGCTGAGGGTAGGGACATTGCTCTGTTTCTGTTCCATTTTGGTCTTCTGCTTCCATCTATTCTGGACTCTCTAGCTCAGATCTTCTCCTGGCATCTCTGGCTGATTTTCTCCATATCTGTCTCTCTGTATCCCTCTGTCTCCTGTCTTTCCCTGTCCCTTCACTGCTTGTCAGATGCTATCAGGCACTGTGGAGACAATGGATGGGGGACTTGGGCACCCACCATCAGAGTGGACATCCATGTCTGAGCTGGGCCCACTTCTGGGGGACACATCAGCTCTGTCCCAGGATTCTTCCTACTGGCCTTCTCTCTGAAAAAGACCACAGTAGTCTTCTCCTCAAGCCTTCCTCCCAGGCTCTTCCTGTCCATTGTCCAAAGACCAGTCTTGATATCATATCTGAGTGTCAGAGAGGCGACCTGCCTCCCCCTGCATCCTGGGAGAGAAAGCTGTCCTTCCCATCAGAGTATATCTGATGTATATCTCCTTGTTCAGACTTATGGCTCCCTGAGGACAGGGACTATGTTTCTCCCTCAAGATCGGGGTTCCTTGAGGATATAACCTGAGTTTTCTTTATCAGTCGTTCATAGGTGTTGGAGGTTCCCAAGGAAGAAAGGATGGAATTATTTTACTCATAAATTTGAAATGCAAAATTGATTAAGATTTTTTACTGCAATCCCATTATGTTCTTAACTGTCACATGCTTTAGCATTGTGCATGATACAAGGTTTGAATTTGGTTGATCAATCTTGGCAGTTTGTCTCAGGTGATATATTTTTAGGATCCTTTATGGGTTTTTCGTTATAAATTTGTTATGTATAGTGTCCTCAACTCAAATAAGAAGTCAATGATTCAGTGGAACTACAGGTAACTTTGTTTTCTATTTTCCAAGTCACCTAAAAATGTGTTATCATACTTTCATAATTTAAAAAATAAAAAGGAAAGGGGAAAAAAGAGAAGTCAATGGTTCAAAAGTGGCTTATTCAAGCTGAAGAACAGTGATGGAAATAGTAACCCGAATACTACAGCTGAGAACAGTGTTGTAAAAGTAAATAGTGGACCAGATTCTGGTTCCAAAAAAATGTAAATCTGTAAGAACTTGGACATGTATGATGATTTCACACAAGCAGCTAAGAAAGAAAAGTGTGAATAGTGAGTATGATATTGAATACTGACACTGGACTTCACTGGATTGGCTATCTGTCCCATCCTAATCCCCAGCGTGTTGTGTGTTATGAAACTTTGTCAAATAGTGGCATAAAGCCATCAAGGCTTTCACATCATTTTCAAACAAAGCACAGTGACCTTTCTGGTAAACCATTAGAGCCATTTTCTTCTTCTTTTTTTTCCAGAACAAGTGTAAAATAAGCTTTCCAGGACAAAATTGATAGCTTTTTTGCCCCCCACTAAAGGCAGGAAGAAAAACAAAACTATGTAGGGAGCATTTAAAATTGCATTCCTCTTAGTAAAACACAGATACAAGTAACACTATAAAAAGAAGCTTGTAAAATAACTGTGCTATTAATGACACATTTTTCTCAGACAGCACTGCAAAACCAGCTTTTGACAAACTTCCTCCAACAAACTGAGGAAGTGTTGGGCATCACACAGTATCAATGGCATGCATTATGAGAAAATAGTTTGGTTTTAATAAATCCTGCTATGTTATACTTTTCATGAAAATTGTAAATTTCTGCTCTTTTAAGTTTAGGTTTGGACTACCGTAGGTAGTGAACATTTTGGCATCTGAGCAAGCTGTTTTGAGATTTCAGAACTGGTCTCAAGTGGCATAATCAATGACTTGAAGAAACTGTTATATCTCATCTCTCTTTTCAAAGGAGCTGTGACTAGTGTGTGAGGTTAGTAAAAATCAATGATGTGCAGCGTCCAAGCACATTTAGCATATGTGTAGTTCATATTGATGTATCAGAGGAAAACATTTGATAACTTTTAATTTTATCACTTAAAACCCATACTTCAGGAAAAAAGATTCCTTGCTTAAGTGATTGTCCTGTGAGTCACAAGAAACACTGGCAGCACTGCTTGGCAATTACTGTTGAGGGAGCACCGGGAAGGGCACTCCTCCAAGGCTGATAGGAGTTGTGCCTGAAAGCCAAGTCCCATCTATTTTCTGAACTTTCGCCAGCATTTTGGCAACACCAGCTAGTGCCCCCCAGTATCTCTTTCCCCTTCTCTCTCATAGTAATTGTATTCCCAAATTTTAGCTGGATCCATGACCATGCAGAATAAAAACTATATTTCCCATCCTACCTTTCAGCTAGATGTGGTCATTTCATGATGTTTTAGCCAAAAGGGTATGAGCTGAAGTATGACTCTCAGGTCCTTATAGGGACTTGCCTTTCCACCCACTTTCCTCCAACTACTGTCATGGTGAGCCAGTTTCGAGCATATGAATGAGAGCAAGACTTAAGTTTGGCAGAATGGCAAGACAGAAAGAGCCTGGGTTTCTGGACGAGCAAATACAGAAGAACCACCTTCCTAGCACTGCACCACTTGTCTCTGGACTTTCAGATGGAAAAGAAATAAATTGCTGTCTTGTTGAAGTTACTATTATTACTATAATTCTGGGTCTGTGTTCTACCCAATATAGAGTTGAGGGAAATACTGAAAATTGTGGCTATGATCCAGTCTCATTCACTGAGAATACTTCTCAGCATCCTATGCAAACAGAAGGATGGCAAGTTCAAGAGCCCACTTTTCTACCACCCTGATATAGTTTAGCTGTGGAAGGAAAAAGTTCCCAGGAGGAGTTTTGAAAAGAATGATGAGATAAAACCATTTTTTATATCACTAATAATGCCACTCAAGACCACTTCTACAATCTTAAGTATTCTGCTCAGACAGCACTATGTTCAACCTCTGTACTGCCCAGACATCACCAAATTATTATATTTACTGATGACTATCAAGTTAACAATTTTTAAAAGCCAAACTGCAGTGTAACTGCTTCATTATGAGAGTTTAATTCTTTCTGAACACGGTGATTCTTGTTTCTGAGCAGGAGAAAAGAATTGGTGACATATTATTAAGATTATTTAAAAACCATATCTAAATATTACATCAGAACTTAAAGAACTCTTTCCAGAGTCAAATTCAACCAAAGAGAGGATCATGGCTCCATTTGTCAATCTCTTTCTTTTTCAAGGTGAAACAGTCAGTCTTCTAATGTTTGGAAGCTTGACCTGCTTTCTTCTTCAGTAAGAACAGCTCTGTGATTTCTGGATTTTTGTTTGGTCTGAATCCACAACCATCTGACATCCACCAAACATTTGCTGCCATTTCTAATGACCTATAATTGTGGTTTAGGATTTTCTAATTTAGTACAAATAAGGAGTAAGAAAAGAAACTGACAGGATGTGAAAACTCATGGCTCCTTATTGTCACACAGCATAGATACACTGGTGGAAGTTTTTGGACAGTATCATGTCTCACTGATATGAAACATCTATCCTTCACATTACTTTTGCAAAGTTACATTTTTTATTATTTTAGAAATACAGTGTACTTTTAAAATTTGCTTAAACTTGATGGTTGGTGTATGAGCTCGACACCCATTAAGGGATTGCTGATACTAAGAGTGTGAGAAACATTTTCCCCTACTGCCTAACATGGCTGCATTCCACAGAAGATAAAGAAATCCCTAGAGGGAATCCATGGTGGGGGGCGGGAGGCTAAGATCTGGCAGCCCTGCCTGTCCAGTGCAGGCCCATGTGCCAGCTGGACTGACCCTCCAGCGCAGCCTCTCCCAGTGGGTCACAAGCTCCTGCTCACCCTCTGTTCCCTCTGCTCCACCCTAAGTCCGGTGTGGGAGGTATTCGTGTTCCCAGTGTAGGGACAGGACCTAGAAGCCCAGGGAATTTCTCTCCAAAGCCTCCAGCTTGTGAGGGAAGGGCTGGGGCCAGAACCCCCAAGTCATTTTATGTCGCCAGAAAGGCTCTTTCCTGAATAGTTAAATGTCTGCCAAATAACCTCAACTACAGAATAATAATAAGGGCTACAGTTTACTTGAAACTTAGTGAATACCAGGCCCCTACTCTCACATCACCTCAGCCTTCACAGGGGGCAGGTGAAACACACCATATGCCATGTATTAACTCCACTGTACAGATGAGAAAACTGAGCTTGGGAGAACTGCAGTAACTTGCCCTCTGATCCATTGCTAGGAAGTGGCAACACCGGCTTCAAACTAAAATCCGACAGCCCCGGGGCTTTTAACCCCCCATTGCAAACGGCCAACGCATTGGGCTCGGAGTTCTCCCCGCTCTAAAATCTCTGTCCACAGCCCTCCTCGGAGCTGCTCTGTCTTCGCCTGCCTCGCCAGCTCTGCAGAGCCTCCCTCTCTCCTCTTCTCCCTGCCACGTCCAACTGCTTCCCCTAGAGGCCGGAGTGGCCTTCCACGCCGCGCCGGCTCCTTCCACCTGGCTCTGCCCCCGCCCGCCGCAGCGCCCCCTCTCCTGGGCAGGACCCGAGCCCCCAGCCGCCTTCCTGGGACCCAGGCCGGTGGGCCGGGCTCCGCTCGAATCCGGCCCAGCCAGCCCCGCCCAGCTCCCACCCTGCCCCCCAACTCTTCCGGAGTGTGACCGTCCTGCGTAGACGTCTCCGGTTGCTCACACACACACACCTCTGCCACTCGCGCCCTTCCCCGCCGGTCACTGTCCTCTGTCACTTCCACAGACATTTTCCTCGGAACCTCTACAATCCAGGACTTTCCCTGCCGGACCCCAGGCCCCCTTTCTCTGGAGTACCTTTCTGAAACCGCCGCCCACCGCCCTCCAAGTCGCCCCGCTCCCCGACTCCTGCTGGAGCCTCCCTCACCCTGCGGCCATTACAGGGCTCTGGGGGCGCTGAGGCACTTGGAGGCCTTGGCGCCAGTGCCCCTCTTCTGTCTGGAGCAGCCTCCTCTCCACCGTTTCACCTCTGCTCTCCCTTTTGTGTCAGGATTCCTCATCCTGACAAGACTCAACTTGGGAACCTTGAGTACCCCCATCAGGGTCCCCCCAGAGGACCCACACTTCCTCTACCAGAGCCCATGCCCAGCTTGGCTGGCCGCCCTCTCCCATCCCACCCTTCAAGGGCGCCCTGGCCTGTCATCTTCGTTTTGGCTCCCAGCACAGGGCCTGGCCCAGAGTGAGTGCTCAGTGAATACGCTGAAAGTAAGAGGAGCTCTTGCGAGTTTGGGCTCTGGGCTCAGACTTTGAGTTCAAATCCTAACCACTCCTGTTCCCAGCTGTGTGACTCTGGGCAACTTACTTTCCTTCTATGTGCTTCAGTTTCCTCAGTTCTAAAATGGGGCTAATGATAGATTTTTTCGTGAGACTTTAAAGCTGTACCTGGAATAAGGAGTATTAGGTATTCATGTGATTACTATTAACTGTATTCATGTTGTTAGTTTACTGTTTCCTTTGTGAGGCTCTTCCACTCAACAGCAAACTCCTTATGTGTGGGAGGAGCCCTCTATTCCTGAGTCCCCAGAGCCCCATCCAAAGCATGACATCAGGCTGTCCTTGGATCTTCCCTGGGGATTGAATATCCTCTGTGAAGCTCCCCTACCCTGTCCCAAACAGCATCCTGACAGACTTTCCATCCCACTCTCCTCTCCTGAGCGCTCATGTGCCCCTGAAAGCCTGACCACCTCCTCATTCACTCAAGGGCAGTCCCAAAATCCAAAGGGAGAGATTCTGTCTTCCACCACATACTCCAATCCCTCAGGCCCTTCTCAGAAATTTCAGAGCTCGGAGAGATCTGGACTTGGAGAGAGGAACCCTGTCCCCTAGTGGCTCTGCCACTGAACAGTGTGACTTTGGGAGGGTTGCTTTCCCTTTCTGAGCCTTACTTTCCATATCTGTGAAATGGGAATAATCTCAGTCCTGCCTGCCTCATAGAGTTGTCCTGATGCTCAGTTGCACAAACTGGAGGCAGGGTGCTTTATAAACAGAGGCAGTGTGAAGAAATGCAAGCACATTTCCGACCATGGCGTCGGAAGTGGGGATATTGGCGTTTCTGGGCCTGTAGGCGTTTCTGGTTAGGGCTGTGCCAAGGGTGTGACTACTGGGCTCTGAGTGGGGAGCAAGCTTTTATGAGGTGGGGTTGGCTAGGGATAAGCCTAGTGGCTACTGCTTGGTCATTCTGTCCATGCCGCCTGCTCTCACCGCGTTTCCAAAAGTACCTTCAAGTCCCCCTGAGGGCCCCAAGATCCCTTCTGAAGCCTGACACCCAGAGGCCCTGCGATGCCTAACTGTCAGCTACAACTCTCTTCCCCTCCCCCACCCACAAACTCCCATCCAGCTGAATTAGGAATTTCCTAACATTAGTCATGAATCTTTCGGTTGCAAGTGCCAACAACCTAACTCAAAGTGGCTTATGCAGAAAATTAAATATACGTGGGTTATTTAACCAAAAAGCCAAAGTACAGCTGGATCTGTGGGCTAAAATGTTATTAAAAAGACTCAGTTTCTCTGTCTCCTACTTTTGCTTTTCTTTGAAATGGATTATCCCCCCTCTGGACAGTCTGGCTCCATGTAGTGGAGTCTTGGGCAGTTCCAGGTTTATTTTCTAAAAGCTAAGCAACCCCAAGAGAAAAACAGAACCTCTTTCACAATAGTTTCAGGAAAAAAAAATCACAGTGTTGACCCATATTAAGCTAACTTGAGTCTTTCCCTAAAGCAATGACTGTGGCCAAGAAGATGAAATGTGCTTGTTGACCTGGGCACATGCCCACACCAGTGACACATAAACCAAGAGTTGGGAAGGGGCAGTTCCCGAAAATAAAATCTGGATGCTGTTTCTGGAGGGAGGAGGAATGAATGCTAGGGAAGGCAGAAACAATGGATGTCCAAAAATTCCACCCCTTGGCTGGTAGCATATAGACACACATGTACTCTTTCCATACACATAATATTGATAAGCTTTTTGTCACCATTTTTTCTTCTTATTTGGAAATCATTTCAAATTTACAGAAAAGTTCCAAGAATAGTGCAAAGAACTTTTCTTTTCCTGAAGCATTTGAGGCTAAATTGCTGACACAATGTCCCCACCATTCATGAAAACTTTAGTTTAAATCCTGCAATGACATTCTCCTAAATAATCACAAAGGAACCATAAGAATTGCAGATGTATTACTGTAATTTATTCCTTTTCACCATTTGTTCTAATAAAGTTAGTTGTAGCAAAAAGACCCGGTTTAGTGTCAAGGGATGCCATGCGTCTTTAGTCCCTTTCAATTTGGAAGGAGACCATGTTAAAAATAGTCCTTCCTTGGCGATCTTGACTTTGTAAATTTTGAAGCGTATGGGCCAGTGATTTTGTAGAGTATCTCTCAATTTGGGTTTGTCTGATATTGTCTCATGATTAAATTCAAGGCATGCAAAAATAAAATAAAATTCAAGGTATGCATTTTGGGCAGGAAAATTACAGAAGAGATGCTGTGTTCGCGCTGTATCTTACCAGGTGATGAACAATTTCAATTTGTCCCATTACCAATTTTGTCAATTTTGATCTTTTAATTAAGATCATGTCTACCACATTTATCTACTGTAAAGTTACTTCTTTTCCCATTGTAATTAATGTTCTTGATGGAAGGTACTTTGTAAAGTACTGTGTAAAGTCCCATCCCTCATCCAACTTGAGCCTATTAATTTTAGCATCCATTGATATTGCTTAGATATCTCATATTATGAAGTGAAGTGAAGTGAAGTGAAGTCGCTCAGTCGTGTCTGACTCTTTGCGATCCCATGGACTGTAGCCTACCAGGTTCCTCCGTCCATGGGATTCTCCAGGCAAGAATACTGGAGTGGGTTGCCATCTCCTTCTCCAGGGGATCTTCCCAACCCAGGGATCGAACCAGGGTCTCCCACATTACAGGCAGATGCTTTAACCTCTGAGCCACCAGGGAAGCCCGCCCCTCTGTTGATGAACTAATTCTATCATTCCTTTTGTCATTCTTCTCAATGGAAAAACTTTGTCTTTCTTTATTTATAATCAATATTAAGATTATTATCTATTTTTGTGCTCAAATAGTCCAGATTCTGCCAATGGGAGCTCTTACAATGCACTTTCGATCCATATATATGTATACTTCTGTTGAATGTGTACTCAAGAGTGGAACTCAAGTTAGATAGATTATAGGGAGTGAATATGTTTAGCTTTAATAGTGATCATACAAATTTACAGTATGAGAGTTCCAGTGGCCACATCATTGTCAACACATACTATTGTCAGTCTTCTTAATTTTAGTCATTCTGGTGAATGTCTAGTGTTATATCATTGTGGTATTCTTTTAAATTTCTCTATGTTGAATACCTTTTCATGCATTTATTTTATATTTGCATATTTTCTTTTATGAAAAGCATGTGACGTGTTTATACATATTTAAAAAATTGGATTGTCTTTTTCTCTTATTTTGTAGGATAATTTTAATATATTCTGGATATAAGACCTCAGTCAGGTACATGAATTGAAGATATTCTTCCCCTTTGTGGCTTGCCTTCTCACTCAGTGCTATTTTTTGATAAGTAAAGTCTTTAATTTCACTGAAGTACAATTTATTAATCTTTTCCTATGGCTAGTTATGTGAGTGTGTTGTTGAAGAATTCTTTGCCCAGGGACTTCCCCGGTGGTACTGTGGATAGGAATCGCCTGCCAATGCAGAGGACACGGGTTTGATCCCTGGACAGGAAGATTTGACGTGCAGTGGAGCAACTAAGCCTGTGACAATCGCTGAGCCCATGCTCTGGAGCCCATGAGCTGCAACTACTGAGCCCATGCACCTGGAGCCTGCGCTCTGCAACAGGAGAAGCCACTCTAAAGAGAAGCCTGTGCACCAGAAGGAAGAGTAGCCCCTGCTTGCCACAAGTAGAGAAAGCCTGCACAGCAATAAAGATCCAGCACAACCAAAAAATGTTGAGTTTTAAGCCAGCTTTTTCACTCTCCTCTTTCACCTTCATCAAGAGGTTCTTTAGTTCCTCTTCGCTTTCTGCCATAAGGGTGGTGTCATCTGTATATCTGAGGTTATTGATATTTCTTCCGGCAAGCTAGATTCCAGCTTGTGCTTCATCCATCCTGGCATTTCACATGATGTACTCTGCATATAAGTTAAATAAGCAGGGTGACGATATATAGCCTTGATGAACCCCTTTCCCAATTTTTAATCAGTCCATTGTTCCATGTCTGGTTCTAACTGTTGCTTCTCGACTTGCATACAGATTTCTCAGGAGGCAGGTAAGGTGGTCTGGTATTCCTATCTCTTTCAGAATTTTTCACAGTTTGTTGGGATCTACACAGTGAAAGGTTTTAGCATAGTCAGTGAAGCACAAATAGGTGTTTTTCTGGAATTCTCTTGCTTTTTCTATGATCCAACAGATGTTGGCAATTTGATCGCTGATTCCTCTGCCTTTTCTAAACCCAGTTTGTACATCCAGAAGTTCTCGGTTCATATACTGTTGAAGTATAGCTTGAAGCATTTTGAGTATTAATTTGCTGGCATGTGAAATAAGTGCAGTTGTGTGGTAGTCTGAACATTTTTTAGCATTGCTCTTTTTTGTGATTGGAGTGAAAACTGAGTTTTTCCAGTCCTGTGGCCACTGATGAATTTTCCAAAATTGCTGGCATATTGAGTGCAGCACTTTAACAACATCATCTTTTAGGATTTGAAATAGCTCAGCTGGAATTCCATCACTTCCACTAACTTTGTTTGTAGTGATGCTTCCTAAGACCTACTTGACTTTGCACTCCAGGATGTCTGGCTCTGTGTGAGTGACCACATCATCGTGGTTATCCAGTCATTAAGAACTTTCTTATGTGTATTCTTCAGTGTATTCTTGCCACCTCTTCTTAATCTCTTCTGCTTCTATTAGATCCTTACCATTTCTGTCCTTTAATTGTGCCCTATTGAATGAAATATTCCCTTGATATCTCCAGTTTTCTTGAAGAGATCTCTAGTCTTTCCCATTTTATTGTTTTCCTCTATTTCTTTGCATTGTTCACTTAAGAAGGTTTTCTTATCTCTCCTTGCTATTCTCTGGAACTCTGTGTTCAGATGAATATATGTTTCTTTTTCTCCTTTGCCTTTTGCTTCTCTTCTTTTCCCAGGTCTTTGTAAGTCCTCCTCAAACAACCATTTTACTTTTTGCATTTCTTTTTCTCGGGGATGCTTTTGATCACTGCCTCCTGTACAATGTTAAGAACTTCCATCCATAGTTCTTCAGGCACTATATCAGGTCTAATCCCTTGAATCTATTTGTTACTTCTACTGTACAATCATAAGGGATTTTATTTAGGTCATATCTGAATCACCTAGTTGTTTTTCCTAAGTACTTCAATTTAAGTCTGAATTTTGCAATAAGGAGTTCATAATCTGAGCCACAGTCAGCTGCCAGTCTTTTTTTTTTTTTTTTTTTCTATATAGAGCTTCTCCATCTTTGGCTGCAAAGAATACAATCAATCTGGTTCTGGTATTGATTACCTGGTGATGTCCATGTGTAGAGTCACCTCTTGTGTTGTTGGAAGAGGGTGTTTGCTATGACCAGCACATTCTCTTGCAAAACTCTGTTAGCTGTTGTTCTGCTTCATTTTGTACTCCAAGGCCAAACTTGCCTGTTACTCCAGGAAGCTCTTGACTTCTTACTTTTGCGTTCCAGTTGTCTGTGATGAAAAGGACATCTTTTTTGGGTGTTAGTTCTAGAAGTTTCTTGTAGGTCTTCATAGAGCTATTCAACTTCAGCTTCTTTGGCCTTAGTGGTTGGGGCATGAACTTGGATTACTGTGATACTGAATGGTTTGCCTTGAAAACGAACAGAGATCATTCTGTAATTTTTGAGATTGCACCCAAGTACTGCATTTCAGACTTTGTTGACTATGAGAGCTACTCCATTTCTTCTAAGGGATTTTTGCCCAAAGTAGTAGATATAATGGTCATCTGAATTAAATTTGCCCATTCCTGTCCATTTTAGTTCACTGACTCCTAAAATGTTGATGCTTACTCTTGTCATCTCCTGTTTGACTACTTTCAATTTACTTTGTACAATTTTTTGCACTTTGTACAATTTTTCAATTATACTTTGTACAATTACTTTTACAATTTCAGGGACCTAACACAGGTTCCTATGCAATATTGTTCTTTACCGTATCACACTTTACTTTCACCACCAGATACATCCACAACTGGGCATTGTTTCTGCTTTGGCTCAGCCTCTTCAATCCTTCTGGAGCTATTTCTCCACTCTTCTTCAGTTGTGTATTGGCCACCTACTGACCTGGGGGGTTCATCTTTCAGTGTCATGTCTTTTTGCTTTTTCTTCCTGTTCATGGGGTTCTCAAGGCAAGCATG
Source organism: Cervus canadensis (assembly GCF_019320065.1). Taxonomy (NCBI): domain Eukaryota; kingdom Metazoa; phylum Chordata; class Mammalia; order Artiodactyla; family Cervidae; genus Cervus; species Cervus canadensis. Next base: position 24,418,411 of record NC_057386.1, read on the forward strand.
CTGAAGTGATTTGCCATTCCCTTCTCCAGGGACCACATTTTGTCAGAACACTTTGCTTCTTTCCTACATCTAATTCCCTCATTTCCTAAAGCCCTTGTCTTTCTCTTTCTTGTTTTATTCTCTTGTTTCTTGGAGCATATCCTCCAATAAGTTCTTGAAAAGATGTGCAAAATGGATATAATTTCTGAAACTTTGAATATTGAAAATATGTTTAATTTATCCTCATGCTTGACTGATAATTTTGCAGGGTATAGAATGCTAGGTGACGAATGATTTTCCTTTAGAAATTTGAAGGCATATTTCTATTGTCCTTTACATTTGAATTAATGATCTATCTAGGACTAATTTTTGTATTAGTGAGGTAGGAGTCAAAGTTCATTTTTTCCCCACAGGGGTATTAAATTTATTGGTTACCACATTATACCATTGGACTATATAGATGTGGATCTGTTTCTAAACTCTTCATTGTGTTCCACTGGTCTATTTGTCTACAAGTTTTCCAATACTAACTGATTTAATTATTGTAACTTTAATGTCTTACTAATATTAGTTTAAGTCTTTCAACTTTTGTACTTCTTTAAGATCAACTTTGTTATTCCTAGATTTCCTGGTGGCTCTGGAATCTACCTGCAATGCCGGAGACCTTGGTTTGATCTCTGGGTCAGGAAGATTCCCTGGAGAAGGAAATGGCAACCCACTCCAGTATTCTTGCCTGGAGAATGCCATGGACAGAGGAGCCTGGCAGGCTACAGTCCATGGGGGTCGCAAAGAGTTGGACACAACTGAGTGATTAACACTATTATTTTTGGCCTTTTGCATTTCCATATAATTTTTAGAGTCGTGTCAATTTCCACCAAAAACAGAAAAGTTCAGGAATTTTTAACTGAGTCACATACCATACAAATCACTCACAAATAAGTGGATAATTCAATGGACCTTAGTATATTCAGAGAGTTGTGTAACACTCACCACCGTCAATTTTAGAACATTTCATCACCCTCTAAGTAAAACCCTATGTCCATTAGCAGTAATTCTTCTCCCAACTCCCCACTCCCAACCTTAGGAAACCATTAATTCCATTTTCTGTTTTTATATATGGACTTGCCTATTCTGCTAGTTCACATAAATGTGAAATAGATTGTCTTTTGTGACTTGCTTCTTCCATTTAGCATAATGTTTGCAAAGTTCATCCATATCATAGCATGTATCGGTACTTCATTTTGTTTTACAGATGAATGCTATTTCTTTGTATGGATGAAAATACATTTTATTTATCCATTTATGAGCTAATGGTTGTTAGGTTGTTATTTCAATATTTAGGCTATCATGAATAGTGCCATTGTGAACATTCATGTGCAAATTTTTGTGTGGACGTGGTTTCATTTCCCTTGTGTATATACCTAGTATTAGAATTGGTGGGTCACATGGTAACACTATTGTTATACTTTGGAGGAGCTACCAAACTATTTTCCAAAGAGACTGTACCATTTTACATTCCTACCAACAGTGTATGAAATTTTATTGCAGTTGAATTGAACCTATAGATCAATTGGGGGAAAACTGATCACTTTACAATACTGTTTGGAGAAGGAAATGGCAACCCACTCCAGCTCTCTTGCCTGGAAAATCTCATGGACGGAGGAGCCTGGTAGGCTACGGTCCATGGGGTCGCAAAGAGTCGGAGTGACTGAGTGACTTCACTTACAATACTGTTACTACTGATCTATCAATACAATATATGTCAATTTTTTAAGTCTTCTTTTCCTCTCAGTAATATTCTACAGTTTAATGTGTAGAATAATGACTACACTTTGTCAGATTTATTTCTATTCTTTATTTAAAATTGTATTGTTGATTTTTTTCATTTTTAATTGCTTATTGTCAGCTTATTAAAATACAATTGATTTTTGTATATTGACTTTGTTTCCAGTGACCTTGCTAAATTTATTCTTAATACCATATCTGTAGATTACTTTTTAGTTTCCTAATTTAAACCATGCATAATCAGGCTATCAGTAAATAGTTACAGGTTTTGTTATATCTTTGTTATATACTGCCTTATATCTTTTATTTTTTCTTGCCTTACTGTCCTGGCTAGGACAACATTAAATACAACATTAAATAGAAATGATGGTGGTAGATATCCTCAATTTGCTTCAGTTCCAAGGAGATCGTTTTCAATACTTGACTATTAAGTGTGAAATCTGCTGTAGATTATTCTGTTTGATATCATTATATTAAGAAAATTCTCCTTTATTACTAGTTGGTAAAATTTTTTATCACAGATAAATGTTAAATTTTTATTGAATGCTTTTTCTACATCTATTGAAATATGACTTTATTCTTTTATACTTTTAATGTGATAAATTACATAATTGGTTTTCAAATGTGAAGCCAACCTTGCATTCCTGGAATAAATTCAAACTTGTCATGATGCATTATTACTATTTGATCACTATTATATTGTTTAGGACTTATATATATATATATATATATTTACAGAAATTGTTCTGTAATTATCCTTTCTGTATCCTATCCTAGTTTGGTCTTAATATCAGGATTATGCTGCCCTCATCCAAAAAGTTAGGAAGTGTTTCGTTTTGATTTTCACTCTATTCTCTGGAAGAGTTTTGTAAAGCTTGGATTATACCTTTCTTTGATGTTTTAATAATGCAAAATGTCTTGTATCCATCATTAAAGTATCCTACAAAAGAATTCAACTGCCAAAAACAAAAAAAAATATTCTGTGTTCCACCTCCCTTTCTCCTTTTGGAACAACTGATTTTTTTTTTTTACTGATTCAATAGTTTTGCCTTTTCCAGAATGTTATGTAGCTGAAATCAGTATGAGCTTTTTCAGAGTGACTTGTTTCATTTAATAATATAATTTAAGGTCCTTGCATGTTTTTTCTTGCCGTGATAGTTTATTTCTTTTTAGCGCTGAATAATAAACTGTGGTACATTATTCAGATGTACCACAGTTTGTCTGTTTAGCTACTGAAGGACATCTCGATTCCTTTCAACTTTTGACAACTATTAATAAAACTTCTATAAACATTCATGTTCAGGCTTTTGTGTAAACATAAGTTTTCAATCATTTGGGTAAATGCCAAGAAGCACAATTGCTGGATCATATGGTAAGAGAATGTGTAGATTTGGAAGAAACCACCAAATTGTCTTGTATATTAGCTATACCATTTTTCATTCCCACCAACAATGAATGTTCTTGTTCCACATCCTCACTGATGCTGTCAGTGTTTTGGATTTTGGCCATTTTAATAGCTGTGTAGTAGTATCTCATCATTGTTTTAATTTGCAATTCTTTAATGACAAATGATGTTGAATGTCTTTTTGTTTGCTTCTTTGCCAGGGCTTCCCTGGTAGCTCAGCTGTTAAAGAATCTGCCTGCAATGCAGGAGACCCTGGTTCAATTCCTGGGTAGGGAAGATCCCCTGGAGAAGGGATAGGCTACCCACTCCAGTATTCTTGGGCCTTCCTGGTGGCTCAGATGATAAAGAATCTGCCTTCAACATGGGAGACCTGGGTTCAATATCTGGGTTGGGAAGATCCCCTGGAGAAGGGAATGGTTTACCCACTCCAGTATTCTTACCTGGAGAATTCCATGGACAGAAGAGCCTGGCAGGCTTCAGTCCATGGGGTCACAAAGAGTCAGACATGACTGAGAGACTTTTTTTTTTCTTTTTTTTGCCATCTATATATTTTCTTCAGTGAGATAGCTGTTCAGATCTTTCAGTTCAGTTCAGTTCAGTCACTCAGTCGTGTCCAACTGTTTGCAACTCCATGAACTGCAGCACGCCAGGCCTCCCTGTCCATCCCCAACTCCCAGAGTCCACCCAAGCCCATGTCCATCGAGTCGGTGATGCCATCCAACCATCTCATTCTCTGTTGTCCCCTTCTCCTCCTGCCCTCAATCTTTCCCAGCATCAGGGTCTTTTCCAATGAGCCAGCTCTTCGTATCAGGTGGCCAAAGTATTGGAGTTTCAGCTTCAGCATCAGTCCTTCCAATGAACACCCAGGACTGATCTCCTTTAGGATGGACTGGTTGGATTTCCTTGCAGTCCAAGGGACTCTCAAGAGTCTTCTCCAACACCACAGTTCAAAAGCATCAATTCTTTGGCATTCAGCTTTCTTTATAGTCCAACTATCACATCCATACATGACTACTGGAAAAACCATAGCCTCGACTAGATGGACCTTTGTTGGCAAAATAATGTCTCTACTTTTTAATATGCTGTCTAGGTTGGTCATATCTTTCCTTCCAAGGAGTAAGCATCTTTTAATTTCATGGCTGCAATCACCATCTGCAGTGATTTTGGAGCCCAGAAAAATAAAGTCTGACACTGTTTCCACTGTTTCCCCATCTATCTGCCATGAAGTGATGGGACCAGATGCCATGATCTTAGTTTTCTGAATGTTGAGCTTTAAGCCAACTTTTTCACTCTCCTCTTTCACTTTCATCAAGAGTCTCTTTAGTTCTTCTTCACTTTCTGCCATAAGGGTGGTGTCATCTGCATATCTGAGGTTATTGATATTTCTCCCGGCAATCTTGATTCCAGCTTGTGCTTCCTCCAGCCCAGAGTTTCTCATGATGTACTCTGCATATAAGTTAAATAAGCAGGGTGACAATATACAGCCTTGATGTACTCCTTTTCCTATTTGGAACCAGTCTGTTGTTCCATGTCCAGTTCTAACTGTTGCTTCCTGACCTGCATACAGGTTTCTCAAGAGGCAGATCAGGTGGTCTGGTAGTCCCATCTCTTTCAGAATTTTCCACAGTTTATTTTGATCCACACAGTCAAAGCCTTTGGCATAGTCAATAAAGCAGAAATAGATGTTTTTCTGGAACTCTCTTGCTTTTTCAATGATCCAGCGGATGTTGGCAATTTGATCTCTGGTTCCTCTGCCTTTTCTAAAACCAACTTGAACATCTGGAAGTTCACGGTTCACATATTGTTGAAGCCTGGCTTGGAGAATTTTAAGCATTACTTTACTAGCGTGTGAGTTGAGTGCAATTGTGCAGTAGTTTGAGCATTCTTTGGCATTGCCTTTCTTTAGGATTAGACTGAAAACTGGCCTTTTCCAGTCCTGTGGCCACTGCTGAGTTTTCCAAATTTGCTGGCATATTGAGTTCAGCACTTTCACAGCATCATCTTTCAGGATTTGAAATAGCTCAACTGGAATTCCATCACCTCCATTAGCTTTGTTCGTAGTGATGCTTCCTAAGGCCCACTTGACTTCACATTCCAGGATGTCTGGCTCTAGGTGAGTGATCATACCATCATGATTATCTGGGTCGTGAAGATCTTTTTTGTACAGTTCTTCTGTGTATTCTTGCCACCTATATTGCTCATTTTATTGTTGAGTTTTAAGCTTTATATATTGAGTAAGAGTCCTTTATCAAATATATCTTTTGCTAGTATTTTCTCTCCATCTGTGGCTTGCATTCTCACTCTCTTGACAGTATCTTTTGCATAGCAGAAAATTTTAATTTTATTGAAGTCCAGCTTATCAAGTCTTTCTTTCATGAATCATGCCTTTGGTGTATGTAAAAGGTCATCACTATATCCAAGGTTATCTGTTATGTTATCTTTTAGGAGTTTTAGAGTTTTTCACCCTATACTTAAGTCTATGATTTATTTTTAGTTAACTTTTGTGAAAGACGTTAGGTCTGTGTATAGAAACAGTTAATTTCATGTGGATGTCCAATTGTTCCAGCACCATTTGCTAAAACTTTATTTTGCTGCATTGTATTGCCTTTATTATTTTGTCACAGATCAGTTGACTACATACATATGGATCTATTTCTGGACTCTAGTCTGTTTCATTGATCTAATTGTCTATGCTTTCACCGATAATAAACTGTTTTCATTACTATAGCTTTATTGTCAGTCTTCAAGTTGGACAGTGTTATTCATCTATGTTCTTCTCCTTCACTATTGTATTGCCAATTCTAGATCTTCTGCTTTTCCATCTAAACTTGACATTTAGTTTGTTGATATCCCCAAAATAATTTGCTGAGATTTTGACTGGAGTTGCTTTGAATCATAGATCAAGTTGGGAAGAACTGACTTCATCAATATTGAGTCTTCCTAGCCATGAACATGGAATGGCACTCCATTAATTTAGTTCATCTTTGGTTTCTTTCATAAGAGCTTTGTCATTTTCCTCATGTAGATTTGGTACATATTTTGTTAGACTTATGCCTTACTATTTAGTTATTATGGTGCTAATATATAGGATATTTCAAATTCCACTTGTTCATTACTGGTATGTAGGACAGTGATTAACTTTTGTTTAGTAATGTTGTGTCCTACAAACTTGCTATAATCTTTTATTAGTTTCAGGAGATTTTTTTGGTTGACTCATTCAGATTTCCTACATAAACGATCATGTCATCTATGAACAGATTTATTTCTTTCTTACCAATCAGTTCGTATACTTTTTACTTTCTTTTCTTGTCTTTTTGCATTGGCTAAAACTTTACCACTCTTGCTTAAAAACAGTGGTGAGAGGGGATGTCCTTGCCTCATTCCTGATTTTAGAAGGAAAGCTTAAAATTTCTTAAGTATGATGTTAGCTGTCAGTTTTTGTTGCTGTGCTTTATCAAGAGGAGGAATTCCCCTTTATTCCTAATTTGTTGAGAATATTTATCATGGATGGGCACTGAATTTTGTCAAATGTTTTTTCTGTATACACTGATATGATCTTATGGTTTTTTTGTTCTTTAGTTTGTTGATGTGATGGATTACATTAATTTGATTTCAAATATTGAAGCAGCTTTGCAAACCTGCAATAAATGCTTCTTGGTCATGGTACACAATTATTTTTATACATTGTTAGATTTGATTTGCTGATCTTTTGCTGAGGATTTTTGCATCCATGTTTATGAAAGATATTGATATGTAGTTTTCTTGTAATGTTTTTGTCTGGTTTTACTCTTAGGGTAATGTTGATTCATAGAATGAGATAGAAAATGTTTCTTCTGCTCCTACCTTTGGGAAGAGATTATAGAAAATGGATATAATTTTTCCCTTAAATTCTTGGTAGAATTCACCAGTGAGCCCATTGGGCCTGATGCTTTTTCTTTGGGAATATTTTAAATTATTGATTCAATTTCTTTAATAGAGATAGGACTATTCAAACAGTCTGTTTTTCCCTGTGTGAATTTTGGCAGATGTGTCTTTCAAGGAATTGGTCCACCTCACTGAAGTTATCAAATTTGTTAGCATAGAGTTGTCTATCATAATTTCTTTATTATCATTTGAATGCACATGGAGTCAGTAGTGATATCCTTTTTCATTTCTGATATTAGTAATTTGTGTGTCTCTCTTTTTTCTTAGTTAGCCTGGCTAGATGCTGATTGGTTTTATTGATTTTCAAAGTACCAGCTTTTGGTTTTGTGGACTTTCTCTAATGACTTCCTATTTTTAATTTTATTTCTTTCTGCTTTAATTTTTATAATTTCTTTTCATCTACCTACATTGGAACGTATTTGCTTCTCTTTTTCTAGTTTTTTAAGGCCAAAACTTAGTTACTGATTTTACATCTTTCTTCTTTTCTAGTATATTAAATTCAATGTTGCTAATTTACCTCTAAGCACTGCTTTCTTTTCATCCCACAAATTTTAAGTTGTGTTTTCTTTTTCACTTAGTTTAAAACATTTTTAAATCTCTTGCAATTTCTTATTTGACCCATGTGTAATTTAGAAATGTGTTGTTTAGTTTGGGATTTTCCAGCTATCTTTCTGTTATTGATTTCTAATTTAATTCCATTGTAATCCAAGAGCAAACATTGTGTTAGTTCTTTTCTTTTTAATTTGTTAAGCTGTATCACCCAAAATGAGGTCTATATTGATGAACATTCTATGTGACCTTGAGAAGAACGTGTATTCTGCTGCTATTGGATGAAATAGTCAATAGATATCACTTAAATCCAATTGATTGATGGTGCTGTTGAGTTCAGCTATGTCTTTACTGAGCACATGTGGGATCTATCCATTTCTGATGAAGGGGTGTTGAAGTCTCCAACTATAATAGTAGTTCATCTACTTCTTCTTAGAGTTCTATCAGTTTTGTCTCATGAATTTTGATGCTCTGTTCTTAGGTGCATACACATTAAGAATTGTTAGACTGCCCTGGTGGTCTGTCAATAAGAATAAGAATCTGCCTGTTAATGCATGGGACATGGTTTTGATACCCAGTCCAGGAAGATTCCACATTTCATGGAGCAACTAACCCTGTGTGCCATGGCTACTGAAACCCATGCGGCCTAGAGCCTGTGCTCTGCAACAAAGAGAAGCCTCCACAATGAGAAGCCCGTCACTGCAGCTATAGAGTAGCCCCTGCTCTCTGAAGCTAGAGAAAGCCCGCATGCAGCAACAAAGACCTAGCGCAACCAAAACACAGAAACAAAAAAAAATTAATTAAGTTTTAAAAAACTAAAGAAAAAAAAAGAATTGTTATATTTCTTGGAGAATTGACTGTGTTATTATCGTATAATGCCCCTATTTATCCCTGATAATTTTCTTTGTTTTGAAGTCTGCTTTCCGAAAATAATATAGCTACTATTTCTTTTGAGTAGCATTAACATGATGTATCTTGGAGTAGGAAATGGCAACCCACTCCAGGATTCTTGCCTGGAGAATCCCATGGACAGAGGAGCCTGGTGGGCTACAGTCCATAGGGTCACAAAGAGTCGGACACAACTGAAGCAACTTAGCACAAGATGATGTATCTATCTCCATCTGTTTGCTTTCAATCTATATGTATCTTTATATTTAAAGTGGATTTCTTGGGCTTCCCTGGGGGCTCAGTGGTGGTGGAGGGCAGCCCACCTGCCCGCGCAGGAGACGAAGGTTTTGTTCCTGGTCTGGGAGGATGCTGCGTGCCCCCGAGCAGCTGGGCCTGCGCGCCACAACTATTGAGCATGTGCTTTAGAGCCCAGAACCGCAACTACTGAGCCCACAGCTGCTGAAGCCCGCACACTCTGGAGCCTCTGGCCCCCAGTGGGACAGGCCACCACAGTGAGAAGCCTGCATACCGCAGCTGCAGGGCGGCCCCGCTCTCTGTAACTGGAGAAGAGAGACCTGTATAGCCAAAAGGAAATAAATAATAAAAACAAAATTTTAAAAATTAAAAAAATAATGATAAAGTGGGGTTCTTGTAGACAACATATAGCTGGGTCATTTTTTGATCCACTCTGATAATCTCTGTCTTTGATGTATTTAGATTATTGATGTTTAAAATGATTATTGATATAATTGGATTAATATCTACCATACTTTCTATTTTATATTCACTGCCCTTGTTCTTTGTTCCTATTTTTGTCTTGCATAATTTTTCTACCTTTTATATTTTTTAAAAATTAAAAAAATTTTAATTTTTTGTTTTAATATCTTTTGCACTTAAAATTTTACTGGAGTACAGCTGACTTACAATGTTGTGTTAGTTTCAGCATAGTGACTCAGTTGTACATATACATATTTACACTCTTTTTCAGATTCTTTTCCCATATAGGTTATTTCAAAATATTGAGTAGAGTTCTCTGTGCTATAAGGTAGGTCCTTTTTGGTTGTCTATTTTATACACAGCTTTTTGTACTTTTAATTGAGCATTTTATATGGTTTCATTTTTCTTTCCCTTCTTAGGATATTAATGATACTTCTTTGTTTTATTGCCTTACTGTTTGCAACATACACTTATAGCTAATCCAAGTCCACTTTCAAATAACACTATGAGCTTCACAAGTAGTGTGAGTACCTTATAATAACAAAATAAACCTAATTCTTCCCTTATGTTCTTTGCATTATTGCTGTCATTCATGTCACTTACATATAAACATGTATATAAGGGATATACATACACATACATAGGCATATATAATCAAATACATTGTTGCTATTATTATTTTTAACAAACTGTTATATGTTAGATTAAGAAAAATAAGGGATTGCCCCAGCAGTCCAGTGGTTAAGATTCCACGCTCCCAAGGCAAGGCGCAAGGGTTCAATTCATGGTTGAGGAACTAAGATCCCCCCTGATGCATGGTGTGGCAAAAAGAAAGAAAAATAAGAATTTTAACTTTACCTTCACTTATTCTTTCTCCAGTGCTCTGACCTATATTATTTTCCTTTTCTCTGAAGAACTTTTAACATTTCTTGCAAGGCAGATCTACTAGCACTAAATTCCCTCATTTTTCATTTTTCTGAGAAAGCCTTTATCTCTTCTGTACTTTAATAAATAAATATATATACGTATATTTATTTATTTGGCTGCATCCGGTCTTAGTTGCAGCAGATGGGATCTTCGTCGTGTCATGTGGGATCCTTCACTGTGTCATGTGGGATCTTTCGTTGCAGCACACAGACTCTCTGGTTATAGCTCATGAGCTCCAGAGCACGCAGACTTCAGTAGTTGCCACACACGGGCTTAGTTGCTCCACAGCATGTGGGATCTTAGCATGGCAAGTGGGATCCTAGTTCCCCTACCAGGAATTGAGCCTGTGTCCCTGAATTGCAAGGCAGATTCTCAACCACTGGACCACCAGGGAAGTCTCCTCTTCTGCACTTTTGAATGATAGTTTCTCAGGGTACAGAATTCTAGATTGAGTGAATTTTTTCTCAACACTTCAAATATTTCACCCCATTCTCTTCTTGCATGTATGGTTTCTGAGGAGAAGTCAGATTATTATAATTCTTATCTTTGCTCCTCTATAGGTAAAGTGTTCTTTTCCTCTGACTTCTTTCAAGAGTTCCTCTTTATCTTTGATTTTCTGTAGGTTGAATATAATATACCTAGGTGTATTTTTTTTCTGACACCTATTCTGCTTGGTGTTCTCTGAGCTTCTTGCATATGCAGCTTGGTGTCTTACATTAATTAAAGGAAATTCTCAGTCATTATTGCTTCAAATATTTCTTCTTTTCCTTTCTCTTTTCTTACTCTTCTAGTATTCTTGTTACAAATATATTACACCCTTGTAGTTACCCTATAGTTCTTAGATATTCTATTCTGGTTTTTTTCCCATTTTTTTTCTCTTTGTTTTTTTCATTTTAGAAGTTTCTATTGCCATCTTCGTTAGAGATTTTTTTTCCTCAGCCATGTCTAGCCTGCTAATGTGCTTATCAAAAGCATTCTTCATTTCTGTTACAGTGTTTTTGATTCCTAATATTTCCTTTATTTTTTCTCAGAATTCCTATGCTTACATTGTCCATCAGTTGTTGCATGCCATCTACTCTATCCATTAGAACCCTTAGCATAAGTAGTCAGAGTTCTGTGACCAAAAAAAAAAAAGGTAGAACCAACAGGATAGATAGATAAAGATAGATATATGAGGAAACATTATAGGAACTGGTTCACATGGTTTTGGAAACTGAGGAATCCTACAATCTACTGTCTGCAACCTACAGAGAGCCAGTAGGATTAATATAATTCAGTCTGAGTCCAGAGTCCTGAGAATTAAGGGAATCGGTGGTGCAACTCCCAGTCTGAGGCTGAAAGCTTGACTATGGAGTGGGGGCTACAGGCGAGAGTCTTGGAGTCCAAGGGCCTAAGAACCAAGAACTCCAGTGTCCAAGAACAGGAGAAGATGACATCTCAGTTCAACAAGAGAGAGAAGTTGCCTTTGTTCCCTTTGTTCTATTCATGTCTTCAACAGATTGGATGATGCCTACCTACTCTGGTGATAGCAAATCTTTATTCAGTCAACTGAGTCAAATACTAATCTATTCCAGAAACCCTCAGACATACTCCAAAATAATGTTTTATTTACTACCTAGGCATCTCTAGCTCAACCTAATTGACACATTAAATTAACCATCACAGCATATTAAGCATAGTTGTTTTAAATTCCTGGTCTGATAATTTCAACAGCTCTACTGTACCAGAGTCTGATGCTTGCTCTGTCTCTTCAAACTCTGTTTCCTGCCTTTTAGAATGCCTTGGAATTTTTTCCTAATGGCCAGATGTGATGTGTTGGGTAAAAGGAACTGCAGTAAAACAGGCCTTTAGTAATATGGTGATGAGGTGACATATGGTGATAGTCCTACACGTAGTGCTCCTGAAATTGACCAATTACAGCTTAGGTTTTCCTACCTTGGCACTTGTTCCTGCAGAGGTTTCTGCTAGGTAAGTCATAATTTTCTGTACCTGTCTGCTATCTTTTCTCTCCAGCTTGGGGGCAGGAGTCTGCTCCGTGATGGCTCCAAAGGGAGTGTTGATTTTTTGGTTAGTTTCGCTTTTCCATTATTACTAAGTATGGAGTTACAACTTCCAAGCTACAAGTTGGACTGGAATCATAATCAGTTTTTAAAGGATATTTTCACTATTTTTTTTTTTGCCAGTTATTTTATAGTTCTTCTACAGTACTTCACATATGATACTTTTATGTAATTTAAAATTTATTTCTTTTTTTAAAAACCCTTTAAAAAACCTTTTTGTTTTACCTTGGAGCAGAGCCGATTAACAATGTGTGATAGCTTCAGGGGCACAGTAGAGTGACTCAGCCATACAAACACACTCCCCTCCCATCCAGGCTGCCACATAACAGTGAGCAGTTTCAAGATTGATAATAAAAATAGATTTGTGGAAATACTTTTTAGAATTAAGCTTCTACAAAATACAAAATATTGGGGAGAATGAAGTATATATTTATTAGGTAAAATATGAGAAACTCTTTTTCTTGTTTAGAAAGAGAGTTGAGATGCTGAATTATTTATATTAACTGGAAAAAAAGTTACATGTGTCCGTTACACATGTGTCATTTCATTCTCTTCTGGTTTACATCATTTCTGTGGAAACATAATTGAGTATCAGTCTTAAAGATAGCATATATTTGGGTTTCCCTTTTTTTTTTTAATACAATCTGATAATCTATGTCTTTGAGTATTTAGATTATTTACATTTGATGTAATTACTGGTATGTTTGGGTCTAAATGTACCATTTTTCTATTTGTTTTCTATTAGTCCCAGGTATTCTTCATTTCTTTGTTCCTCTTTTCCTTTTAAAAAATTGACTTTTAAAATATCCATTCTATCTCCACAAAGTCTTAATACCTATACTACTGTCACATATTTTTAGTGGTTGCTTTAGGATAAAGGTCAGCATATGGTCCATGGCCTGTTTTTTTTATGGCCCTTGAAATAATTTTTGAAAATAACTAATGCTAATTTTTAGAATAGTTTTAGACTTACATAAAATTGTATAGAGTACAATTTTTCATATATCCTGTGCCCAACTTTCCCTATTATTAGCATTTTGTGTTAGTATGCTTCATTTTTAATATTAATGAATAATTAATAGCACATTATTCTTAACTAAAGTTTATGCTTTATTAAGATTTCTTTAGTTTTTAAAAATTGTGGTAAAATACACATAACACAAAATTTACTATCTTAAGCATTTTAAACTGTTCAGTTTGGGAGTGTTAACTATATTCATATCATTGTACAACCAAACTCCAGAACTCTTTTCATCTTGCAAAACTGACTCTCTACCTATTAAAGAACAACCTCCCATTTCCCCCTTCCCCAGCCCCTGGCAACCACCATTTTACTTTCTGTTTCTACAAATTTGATTACTCTAGATATCTCCTATGAATGTAGTAACAAAGTATTTGCCTTTTTGCGACTGGTTTGTTTCACTTAGCATAATGCCCTCAAGTTTCATCCATGTTGTATCATATGTCAGAATTTCCTTCTTTTTTAAGGCTGAGTAATATTCAACTGCCTGTATAAACCAGATTTTGTTTATCCATTCATCTGTCACTTACATTTTATGTAATATCCTTTTTCTGTTCCACAATCCCACCCAGATTACCACATTGCATTTAATCATCACGTTTTCTCAGACTCCTCTGAGCTATTATACTTTCTCAGACTTTTTTAAATGACCTTGACAGTTTTGAAGAGTATCAGTCAGATATTTTCTGTACTATTCCTCTATTAGGATTTTTCTGATGTTTTCCTTATGCTTTGACTGGAGTTATAGGTTTTTTGAAGGAAGACCACAGAGGTAAAGTGACATTTTCATCACATCATATAACGGGTGTATACAGTCAACATGACTTATCACTGTTGATACTGACCTTTGACCTTGATCACCTTGTCAGGCTTCTCTAAAATTACCCTTCTCATCCCTTAGAATGAAGTCACTATACTTAGCCCACATTTAAGGATTGAAAAGTTATGCCCACCTCCTTCACAGGTATCTATGTAAATTATTAGGAATTTCTTTGCCTGGAAGGTTTGTTTAGAATGGTTTTTATGTTTTTTACAGGTTGAAAAAATTCAAAAGAAGAATATGTTGTGATATAAGAAAATAGTTTGAAATCCAGATTTCAGAGTCTACAAATAAAATTTTGTTGGGGACTTCCTGGTGGTCCAATGGCTAAGACCACGCTCCCAATGCAGGGGACCGGGGTTTGATCCCTGGTTAGGGAACTAGACCCCACATGCCACAACTAAGAGTTCTTGTGTCTTAACTAAAGATCCTGCATGCCCCAACTAAACCCTGGCACAACCAAATAAATAAATAAATATTTTAAAAAATTTTATTGGAACACAATTGTGTTCACTCACGTACTTATTGTCTAGGGCTACTTGCATGTTACAACAGTAGAGTTATTAGTTGTGACAGAGACTGTGTGGCCTTTAACATCTAACATATTTACTGTTTGACTTTTTACAGAAAAATTTTGCTGACCTGTTCTCTAAAATATGAATCTTTAACCTATTACAGTTTTCTTTCAAATAACATTATATCGGGAGTTCCCTGGTGGTCCAGTGGCTAAGACTCTGCACTCCTGATATAGGGGGGCTGGGTTCGATCCCTGGTCAGGGAAGTAGATCCCACATGCCACAACTAAGATTCTATGCAGCCAAATAAATAAAAATAAAATGTTTAAAAAAAAAAAAATAACATTATATCACTTTGTGTAAAAGTCAGAAATGCAAAATAGTTTAGTCCCATTTTCCCTTTCCAATACTATGTGTCATTGTTGTTATACATTTTATTTGATGCTCCCTGGTCGTCTACTGGTTAGTATTTGGTATTCTCACTGTTTGAGCCCAGGTTCAATACCCCATCAGGGAAACCTTTTTTCTTGGCTTCCCCTTTCTTCTTGGTGGCCAAGAAACTGCCTGCAATGCAGAAGGTTGCAGGAGATGCAGGTTCAATCCCTGGGCCGGGAAAATCCCCTGGAGGAGGGTACGTGGGGGAGGGTACAGCAACCCACTCCAGTATTCTTGCTGGGAAAATTCCATGGACAGAGGAGTCTGGCAGGCTACAATCCATAGGGTCGCAAAGAGTCGGACATGACTGAGTGAATGAACACACACACACGTTACAGCCCACAACACACTGTTATTCTTTTTACTTAAAACAATTTGTAAATTAGAAAAATATATTTCTTATTTATCTGCATATTTTCCATTTGTAGTCCTATTCACTCCCTTGTGTAAATCCAAATTTCCATCTAGTATGTTCCTTCTGCCTGTAAAAAAAATTTTTTTTAACATTTTTTATGGTGTAGGTCAACTGATGATGAATTCTCTCACTTGTCGTGTATGCGTGTGGAAAAGTTTCACCTTCACTTTAAGGAAATTTTCATTGAGTTTAGAGACCTGTTGATAGTCCCATTCTCCCCACAACTTTAACAATTGTATTCTATTGCCTTCTAACTTGTACAGTCTCTGACAGTAAGTCTATGATAATTTTATCTTTGTGCTTCAGGGTGTAATGTCCCTTTTACCCTCTGGCTTTTTTAAAGATACCCTCATTGTCATAGATTTTCAACAATTTGATCACAATGGACCTCACTATCTGTTTTGTGTCTTCATGGGTGGTGGTGAGATTCTTGGATCTTTGGGTTTCTGGCTTTTGTCAAATTTGGAAAATTTTAGTCACTATCATTCTGTTTTCCCCTCTATTTCTAGACTTCAACTACAAGTATGTTAGAGTACTCAATAACTTCCCATAGGTCACTATGGTTGTCTTAATTTTCATGTTGCTTCCTTTATTTATTTTCTCCCAGTGCTTCCTTTCAGAAATGTTCTGTTGATATGCCTTCATATATCTTCAAGTTTACTTGTCTCTTCTTCCACAATGTCTAATATACTGCTATCTCATCCATTCAAAATATATTTAGAACACACTAAGATTTTATCATTTTCATCTCTAGGACTTCAGTTTGTCAGTCTTATGGTTGTTTCTTTGAAGTAACGTACCTTTATTCTCTTGGTGCTTTAAAGATTTTTCTCTTTTAAAAATATTTTAAGATTTAAAAATTTTCAGCAATGTAACTATGATGTCCATAAGTATAATTTCTTTGTAATTACCCTGTTGAGCTTGATTCTTCTGTCACATACAGAAAATTTTGTCCAATGATATTGATTCTACTTCATTCTCTTTCCTCTCCTTTTTGGACTCCAGAAACATATATGTTAGACGTTTTCATTGTATCACATAATAACATTAATACTATTTTCTGTGTTCTCCATCTTTTATTTCTGTCTGTGCCTCAATCTAGGTATTTCCTACTGATCTATTTTCCAATTCACTCATCTTCTCTCCCTCTCTGTCTAGTCTACCTTTAGATCTATGTAGTAAATTCTTAATTTCAGTTATTATATTTTTTCCCATTCCAAGATTCCACTTGATTCTTTACTCTTCAATTATTCCAATTCTCTCATAAAACTATCTAGCTTTTTATCTGTTTTATAATATAGAGTAATCACAATATTTTAAAAGTGCCTGATAACTTCAATATCTCAATCTCCTGTGAAGCTGTATCTTCTAAGATCTGCTTTTTTTTTTTTTTTAAGATCTGCTTTTATCTTAGGTTTCAGGCATTTATTAGTTCAGTTTCTTCACATACACGATCACTAAGTTTTCTTAATTTGAAGCAATCTCAAGCTCATAGAAAGATCACAAATATAGCACAAAGAACCTTTTTTTTCCTTTTTTTTTTTTGACTGATTTGAGAGTAAGTTGCCCTAACCTCCCAAACACTTCAATGTGTAATTCCTATGAACAAGGATCTCCTCCTAGATACTACAATACCACCATCAAAATCAGGAAATTAATATTAATACATTCTCACCCTCTAATCCAGACTCAATTCAAGTTTCACCAGTGGTCCCAATGATATTATAGCAAAAGGATCCAGTATAGAATCACTTTACATTGGTTCTCAGGTGTCTCCAGTCTCTTTCAATATGGAACATATCTTCAATCCTTTCTTAACCTTACTGACACTTTTCAGATTATAGGCCCGTTGATTTGTAGACTGTCAATTTGGGCTTGTCCCAAGTTTCCTTGTGATTAGATTCAGGCTATGTGTCTGTGCAAGAATATCACAGAAGTGATGCTGAGTCTCTCTCATTTCATTCTAACAGGTGATGCAAGATTTTAATTTGTCTCATTGTTGATCTTCCCTTTGATCATTTGATTAAATTTGTGTCTGCCAGGCTTCTCCACTGTATCACCTGTAAAGTTACTCTTTTTTCTTTTTTTTCCCCATTGTAACTAAGTATTTTATTGTTACATACTTTGAGAATATGTAAATATACCATTCCTCCACAAACTTTCCATGTATTTATTTTTTTAATGTCAGTATGGGGTCATGGATTCCTATTTTATTCAATAAGTCATAATCCAATAGTATAATACAATTTACTTTGATGCTCAAATTATTCATATTGAGCCAATGGAAGTCACTTCCAGCTGGCTTCTGTATGCTTTTGATGTCTCCATCATTCTTTGAGTACTTCTTAAAACAACAGTTTTATTGAGGCATGATTTACATACAATTCACTCATTTTTAAGTGTAAAATTTAATGAGTTTTAGTGTATTCACAGATATGTTCCACCATCACTACAGTCAATTTTAGAACATTTTCATCATCTCAAAAGTAAACCTTTGGAAAAAAAAAGTAAACCTCAGAACCTTTACCTATCATCCCCATGTTCTCCCATCCCCACTTCAGCCCTTAGCAACGATTATTCTACTTTGTGTCTCTAAATATTTGCCTATTCTGGATTTTCCAATGAATGTAGTCGTACAATACGTGGTCTCTGTGACTGGTCTCTGTTAACTTAGCATAATGTTTTTGAGGCTCATCCAAGTTGCAGCATGTATAAGTATTTCATTCTTTTCTATGGCTGACTAACATGCCATTGAATAGATACGTGTGTGACTTGTCACTCAGTCTTGTCTGACTCTTTGTGATCCCTTGGACTGACTGTAGCCTCCCAGGCTCTTCGTCCATGGGATTCTCCAGGCAAGAATACTGTAAGTGGTTGCCATTTCCTCCTCCAGGGGATTGAACCAGCCCCTCTTGCATCTCCTGCATTGGCAGGCAGATTGTTTACCAACGTGCCACCTGAAGCCCCCATTGTATGAATATGCCACGTTTTAAAAGCCCTGTTCATCAGTTGATGGGCATTTGGGTTGTTTCCATCTTTTGGCTATTGTGAATGATATTGCTATTAATATTCAGGTACAAGTTTTAAAAAATTTATTTACTCATTGGCTGTTCTGGGTCTTCATTGCTGTGCATGGGCTTCTCATCGCAGTGGCTTCTCTTGCTGCGGAACACAGGCTCCTTGCTCTGCAGCATGTGGAATCTTCCTGGACCAGGGATCGAACCTATGTTCCCTGCACTGGCAGGCAGATTCTTAACCACTGGATCACCAGGCAGGTCCCAGGTACAAGTTTTTGCATGGACCTGTCTTCATTTCTGTTGAGTATACTTCAGAATGGGATTGCTGGGTCTTATGATAACTCTGTTAATCATTTCTGAGTACTTCTTTACTTTCTGGCACAAGATGATCCAGGCTTATCTTGTAACTTTCTTGTAACTTCCCCACCCCAGTTATGTAACTAGCCATTTCTCCAAGGAGCCCTGGTTCCTTCTAGTGGACAACGGTATTTAGAAATTAAGATGTGGGTGCTAGTTATGCTCACTATCATCAAGCTATAACTGTTCCAGGCCCTCTCAGTGAATGAAGCTGGGAAATAAATATATGTATATATATGAAGATTCCCCTGAAGAAGGAAATGGCAACCTACTCCAGTATTATTGCCTGGGAAATTCCATGCACAGAGGAGCCTGGTGATGCTATAGTCCATGGGGTCGCAAAGAGCTGGACGTGACTTAGCGACTAAACAACATGGAGATAGTGAAGGACAGGGAAGCCGGATGTGTTGCAGTCCATGGGGTTGCAAAGATTGGACATGACTGAGTGACTGAACAATACATAAGTGTACATGCATTGACACATATATGCACAATGTAGACATCTACATACACACACCTACAGTAACATTTATTTCTATGTCTATTTATTTTGAAAATTGTAAGTGCTCACTCATACCTCCAATTCTAATACAACACCACAGGGTTCATTCTATTTTTTTCTCTTTCCCTATTTATAACACTTTTTGCCAGCACTGAGAAACCTAGTTAAGTCTCTCAACAAATCATTTATTGGGTCAGTCCTACTGTGGGTGACCGATCTTCTGTTGCCACTGCGCTCCACCCCACCCAGACCCCTACTCAGTCCTCCTGGGCTCTGAGTCCCTGCCTCAGGTCACCCACAACCCCCTTCCTCCCACATGGATGTGCTCTTCACCCCAGCAGGCTCTGACACCCTCCAAGCTCCCTAGTGGATGCCCTGCCCCACCCCTCCCCAACCCTGTCCAGGGTTGCCCTTCTCAGTACCGTGGCTCCACTTGCAGCGCCTGGCCCCTGCCCTGGTCAGACACATTCTTCACCCCCCTCGGGGTCCAGTCTGCCTTACTGAGCTCCACCCTACATGGACATCCTCCTTATCTTGACCAGGCTGCCATCCGGCTTAGACATTCTCGTTTCTCTGTTGGAGCTCTGACACTGGGGCTGCCTATCTGCCTGCATGAGTGAGGCTTGACTGATTCTCTCTCTCTCCGACTGTTCCCCCTTGGAGACGCTCTCCTTCCTTCCCTGAGCTCCCAAACCCTGTGCTGGGCCACCGCCTCCTTCCCCACTCCTGGCCCTAGGGATGCCCGCCTTGCTCGGCCCATCTAAAGGCTTCTGGACTGAACTGTTCTTGAAACATGGGGAACGGAAGGGAAGAGCAAAGAGAAAAAAGGAGAAAGGGGATGTGGGGGATGAAGAAGAGTAGGAGGAAGAGGAAGCAATATTTTATTGAAAGGTGGACCTTGAGTGTGACAGGTTGCAGAGGTTCTGGTGGATGGTACGTCTTCCACAGAGGACTTCATCTCCTTCCGGAGGCCAGAGTACAGGTAAATCATCTCGATGCAGTGAGGCTGGTCTATTTTGCCTTGTTTCTGTTTGTGGCCCTCTCCAGGGTCTCAGTTGGAAGCCAGGGTGAGCAGGCTGAGGGGTGAATGGAAGAAGCTCTTATAAAAAGTGCAGCTGGAAAGAGGAGAGAGTCAAGGTGATTCGGGGGTTCAGGAGTGGAGGGAAGGAAGAGACACCAGGGTGCATTTGTGGGCAGCTGGGAAAGAGGCTGCCAAGCGGGAGGTGTGGGCAGTACGGGAGGACAGGGGGGTGGAGGGCAGGGGCAGAAGGGGGCCGTTAGCCTTTGGACTGGAGGTGACACCAGCAGGGGTAGGCAGGGCAGGTGGGACACCGCCTGCATCTCTGCGGGGCTGCGGTTTCCTGGAGGTTTCCTCGAGTAACTGGAGATGAGGTCACTAGAGAAGGGGCAGCCTGACAGGAAGAGACTGAAGAAGGAATGGGATGTGGTGCAGGGACTGCAACCCAGTGAGAGGAGGGAGTTTAGTGCAAGGAGGCTCGGCGAAGCGGGGAGCTTGCTGGGCAGAAGGAGCTCAATGACTGGGTAGGGAGGGGGATTATTAAGCAGGAGGGGCCTAGAGGTCTCCTCTCTTGGTCTAGAAGGGGAGCAGCTAAGAGCAGGGATTCTGTCCCGTCCCCTCTGACACTCCACTCCCCGCCCACCCCACCCACCCCATGCTCAGCGTGGGGAAATCAGGAGGCAGCCTCTCTGTTCTTTCTTTTCCAGGACAGGGGGTGGGGAGCCACAGACTCTCTGGCTCATGGTGGGTGTGGGGAAGTGAGGGGCTTCTCCTCCCCTTCCCAGCTAAACCGTTTGCCCCTGGGATCCTAGAGCAGGCTGGTGTCCTGGGTGGAGGGTGGCAGTGGGCGTAGGGAAGGGGCTGGGGCCTCGCTCTCCCCCATCCCCCATGCACCACGGGGGCAGGCAGGGGGACTTCAGCCCCAGGCTGGCTTTCTTTCTCATTTCGCTGCTCTTGGCTCTTATGGTGGAAAAATCGAAGCACTCCCCTTGGTACAGCTGAGGCGGAGAGGGTGAGCCTGGCTGAGAGGCTGTCCTGGCAGGGGAGGCGAGGAGCAGGCGGGGCCTGGCTGGGGACAGACTGCCCCCCTTCTCAACCCCCTCTGCTTCAACGTGGCTCTCCAGGCCCAGGGCTAAGTCCTGAGTCTGAGGTGGAGGGGGCTGGGGCCTGGGAGGAGGCAAGCACTGGACTTGGGCTCAGCCTCAGGCCCATAGCACCCTCTCTCCCAATGCTGTTCACAGAACCGTCTCCAAGGGGCAATTTCAAGTCCTCCTGGAGTCCTAGAGGGAACCACCGTGATGCTGCGGCAGGAGGGGTTTGAGGCAGACTTTCTCCCCACACAGGGCTTTTTCCTAAGGGAGCTGTTTGCTCAGAGCGTTTCCTGAACACCTGAGGCTGTGGGCGGCCTATCTGTACATTATCCGTATCATCTTCATGACCACCCCAAAGCCAGCATTAGCCGTCCCCATTTTATAGGTGAGGAATCTGAGGCTCCAAGAAGTCCAGAGTTGCAGAGCCTTGAAGTGGCCAAGGCAGGACTGAACCCAGGTGTCTGTCTCATTGGATGATGCTCTTTCTTCAACACTGGGAAAGCTGATGAGTCTTCCTCTCCAGGTTTCAGAGCCCCCAAGCAGCTCCCTGGTGGGCTGCCCAGTCAGGGGAAGAGCTTTGCTGGCATCACCGACGTGCTCCGGGCCATGCCCCATCTCAGCACAGCCCATGGTCTCTCCTACTGTCCCCAGCCCCTTGTTCAGCTGTAAGATGCCTGGGAGATCTCCCCATATCCACCTTCTCACAGAGCTAGCACTGCTCCCACTCCATTTTTCCAGCCGCCCCAGTCCCTGGCCCCGGCCCCCTCTCCTCAGCTCGATGGAAAGAGGAGCCCAGAGAGGAGCCCAACCACTTTCCCTCTGGAATCTGCTGCCTCGGCTCTCGGATGGAGAAACCATCTGGAGTGTATTATGGGCAGTGGAGAAAGCTGAGAGCAGGAAAATGTGAGTTGGCCCCAGCGGCGGCTCCTGTCTGCAGGAAGAGGGGGCTCAGTGCTCTTTAGGGGACGGGCCAGCAGCTGCCCCCACTTCCTGAGTCCCTGGAAGGGCAGATAAGAGAAGTACAGGCAAGGGTGGCCTGGGAAGGCCAGGCCCAGCCCTCTAGACACCTCTTTAGAGCCCAGTTTGAAACCACTGATCTTATTTACCTCCCATTTCACAGATGAGACCAAGGTCCAGAGAGGGACAGTGACTTCCCCAGGGTCACACAGCAAGTCATGAGGGAAAAGATTGGAACTGGATCTCTTCCATGTATATGCACACACCAATGGACATCAGAAGTCCCCGGAGTCAAGGTGGAGGACAAAAGTAGGAGGGCAGCCTAGAGGCTGGATGATGTTTCTCTTCCTCAGCTTCTAATGAGTGAAGCGAAGGAGCAAAGGCCAATGAGAACAGGAAGGACTATCTTTCATCCTTTGGGGGTCTTCACCCCTGCCTTTCCTCCCACTCCTGCCCGACACACCACCCTTCCCTCATGCCTGATATTTGAGGCTGGCCTGGTCCTGGGGTCTGGGCTTCCAGGCTCTTCCTCTGGGTCCCAGGAGCCCCTTCCCCCAAGCGGGGCCCCAGCTCCAGACGTGGCAGGGTGAGCAGGAGTGAGGTTTCTCCACTCCCTCCCAAGTGCTGTGCTGGCGGCTCCCGAAATAAAAATCAAATGTGGGCTTGGCAGAGACAGCGGGGTGGGAGAAGCAGCAGCCGACAGCGCTGGGCCTTCATTCTTTCCATTGTAACTTCACATCCTAACCTCTGGCATTTTAATTATTCTCCTACCCGCTTGCTCTCCCTGGGCCAGCGGGTGAGCTCACCCTTTCCTCCAGCCTGGGAGGGGGCGGCCACTGCCTGGACCCCCAAGCCCCAAGCGGCTCCCAGGAAGCTGGGTGGGGCCAGGCTTGCTGCTCCCTCCTGCTTCTACAGTCCCTGAGGGGGCGGCCAGCCTGGCATCCAAGGTTCCATGTGTGAATCATTAAGTCTTCACACCCGCTGCTCCATTTAATGGTGGCCACTGTCTTAAGCTGAGGCATTGCCGGCTCACCGCACGTGTATGCAGAGCAGGACTAAGACCCACGCTGGTGGCTCCCAGTCCTGCACTCTTTCTAAACCTAGGAAGAGGGCAAGAAGAGCTCAGGCTGAATGTCCAATTTTTCCCCAATGGTAAGTGATTTAAAGCATTATTTTGATATGAAAACATACAAGGACATAATATGGGGTAAGAAGTCAAATGTCTCTGAATTTTCAAGGTAGAAACAGGTTCTCGAAGATCTCCACTTGAGGCTGTCTGTAGACACCAGGCAGCAGCATCTTCCCCTGGGTCTGGCCATGAACTGGGTGAGCTACTGGTCATATCTATCAGTGGCCAGTTTGTTTGGACCTCAGGCTGCCACCAATAATGCTGGTGGGTACCAGCAGGGAGCCTTGGCCCACCCTGGAGGGCAGATGCCTTCTCCCACCCCCAGAATCTCTGCTGATTTTGTGTGTCTCCTGGGAGGCCAACTTTCACAAGGCAATCAGCACAGGTGAGGGGCAGCCTCAACTCTGACCCCAGAGCCAGCATCCCAGCAACCTTAACCAAGGCCTCCTGCTCCATCCCCATGTCCCAGAACCTCTCCCCACTCATGGCTTCAGAGGCCAGCCCAGTGTCAGGTACGGGGGGTGGGGGGTGGGGGGCACCGTGTGTTTCCTTCCTTCTTGCCCTGTAAGTCTCCCCTGAATGAATGTTCCTCCTATGGAACTATGTAGGTACAAGGCCTTGTGGGCAGTTATGGTCTCCACTCTGGTGGGGCTTCTAGATGTAAAGTGAAGTGCTATTCAGTGTTCTGTGATGGGGGAAATAAGGCTCTGGAAGCCCCTGGAAGGAGACTTCTGACCCAAGGCCAGTGAGAAGAATATCAGGGGAGACTTCCCAGAGTCAGTGATAACCAGGAGGGAAGGGAAGTTGCAGCCAGGAGTTGTAAGCAGAGGGAACAGCTCCTGCAAAACGACCGGTAAGTAGTAGGAACAAGCCAAGCGCAGAACCCACAGGGCTGTAGACACTGTGAGGGCGCAGGTCTCGGGTGGGGAGCTGCCAGAGGGCTGAGGGTGCAGGGCGTGTAGGAGGACATGACCAAACTTTCTAGACAAGTATTGAGGGCTGGTAGGAAAGTGATCAGAGTGGAGGTGAGGTGGCCACTAGAAGGCTGCCACAGAGGTCCAGGTGGCAGGTGACAGTCACCAGACCCCAGCTAATGGCAGTGTTGTGGAAAGAGATGGCCAGGTTGACAAGGATGTAAACTATTAGCAGAAGGATAAGAGCTGGTTCATACCAGCTGACTATGAAATACCTGTAGGGAACCAAGGGGGATGCCGTCTAGGGAGCCAGACCTGTGGAGCGCACCTGGAGAAAATGTGCAGAGAAGAGGCCAGGCCCAAACCTGAGGGGAGGAACAGAAGGCAGAGCCTACAAAGGGGCTGGAGAAAGAGTAACCAGAGAGTTCGGAGGGAAACCAGGACAATCAGGGCGGCCCACGCCCCCAAGGGGCTTCCTAAAGGACACGTGGCTAAAAACTTCAGTGGTCAGAGGCGAGGTTGGATGAGACCTGAGAAGGCACGTGTGGTCTAGCGACCAAGAGGCTTCTGCCTCTCTGACCACCAGCCTCCCCCAGCCTTGGTGCCCCCTCAACCCTTCCCCACATGCCTCCTTTCACCTCACTCTTTCTCTCTGACCAGAAGAAGGCTTGACATCCTTCTAAGGGAAACTTCATGACAGCCTCACCCCACTCAGGTTTTGGTTGCCCTTCCTGGCTCCTGCAATAACACCCTACCCACCAAGAACAACAACCATCACATATACTTCTCACCAGAGAATTACCCAGAGCTCTTAGAAGCTGGGGCAGAGAGGAGCACACACCTCCCTCTGGCCCCTGGGGCAGCTCATTGTCTTTTCCAATTTGAGCTCACATGGGGTGCCAGGCTCCAGGAAAGCTCCAGATCAGCCTGGCCCTCAGGCCTTATGGTCTAAAGCAGAGAGAAGCAATGACCCTGGCCAACACATGCAGTGACAGGAGAGGTACAGAGAACAACCTATGTTAGATCCAGCAGAGATATCCAGGCAGACTTCATGTAGGAGGTGACTCTGGCTAGGACCTTGAATGACTAGCAGGATTTGGCCAAGTGACAATGGGAGCCAAAGGGATTGCAGCAGGAGGGAATGTTGTGAGAAAGGGCATGAAGGTAGAAAGGGGGGCTCAACATTTGGTTGGCAGCCAGTAGATCAGGTGGTTGGTGGCCCCAAACAGTAGGGCAGAGCGGGCAGGAGGCTACAAGGTGAATGGCCTTGAATACCAAGGGAGAAAACCTCAGACTTTGTCCACTGCGGCCTCTTGACCCAGGGCTTTCTGTTCAGGCACTGTTTCCCTGTTCTTTCACTCACTCATTTGAGAAATGCTTCCTGAGCTCTTGCTCTGTGCTAGGCAAATGTTGAAGATACTTTGAGGGACTGGATAAAGTACCTGTCATCAGAGTTTAAGTTTCAAGAAGAAACACAAAATATAAACTCGTAAACAAATAAAGGCTAAAAATTAAGATCATGATAGAGGTTGTGAAGAAAACAATGACTGGTCATTCTTGGAAAGGAGAGCCTGTATCCTGCCTCCCCTGAGACCAAGGGCTCCTGAGGGTAGAGTCTGCATCTCCTCCATCAGGCTGGGAGCCCCGAGAAGGACAGAGAATGGGATATTTGAGAGCAAGAGCTGATGTGGCTCAGACACCTCCCAGCAATGAACTGCTGCTCCTTCCTCAGCCCAAGGACCCTCCAGCAGGGGCCCCGACCTGCCAGCATCACTTCCCTCAACCCTTAGTGGCTTCTAGTGACTGGTGGTGGGAGGAGGGCTGGGACCCATGACCTGAAGCCCCAGGCCTTGGAGGAGACTGCAAACAGCCGCCTGCTGCTGGACAAGGCGGGTACAGAAGTGACTTCGGGGGCCTCTGTGGGACAGAGGGACCCAGGGACAGGGGACAGTGGGCTTCTCAGAAAGGACCCTCTTCCCAGCCAGGCCCATAGGGAGGCCCAGAGAGGCCCTTTCTTCCTCCCCATCCAACCCGGACTCCTTAAATTAACCTCAGCCCCACCCGGAGCTAGAGAGAATGCCCCAAAATAAATCCTAAATTACATGCTGCTTGGGGGCAACCACAGCTCTCCGACCTCCCTCTCCAGCAAGCAGATCTGCCCTACCCAGTGCTGGGGGGCCTCCCCTCAATGGGCTATTTATACAGCTCTTCGCTTTGCTCTCTGGCCTTCTTATCCTCGGGCAAGGCCCAAGCAGGCTACACAGCTCTCCCAGGAGGTAGAAACAGGTGGAGAGGCTATGGGATTCTTCAGCCCTGATGGGGCCATGAGAACATAATTTCTAGTCCAAATCAGGGTGCTCTGGGGCGCTGCTAAGAATTATACCCAAGCAATGGCATAGATCTGGACTATGCTGTGTACCCCAGGCTCCAGCCTCCCAGAGTGCTGCCTTCCCAGGGAGAGAGGGAGCGAGTGACAGAGACTGACGGACAGAGAGACTGAGAGAGAGAGAGAGACTGACAAGGGAGACAGACAGACAGACAGACACGGCCAGCATTGCCCTCACTCCCTGACTGCCTGGGGAGCAGTCACATACACATCACCCAACAGGGCAACAGTGGCCCAGTTCTGAGGACCCCAGACATAGCGGGGGGTTTCGGGGAGAGCTTGGGCCAAAACAGGAGGAGCTGGACACGGCTCTTGGGAGACCACGGGCTGAGGACAAGAACTTCCCCGAGCAAAGCCACTGTCCACTCTGGGAACCAGCTCCAGACACTGGGGCCGGCTGCCCTCAAGGAGTAGAGAGGGGAGGGGAGGGAAAAGGCAGGAGAGAAGAGGGAAGTGTGCACAGGGCCGGGTAAAGGCACAGGAGGGGAGGGGAGCTTCATCTCCACCAGGAGGGTGTCCAGGCCGGGAGCCTGGACACTTGCCCACCGCCCACTGCCCCCGGCTCCTCAGCCCCTCTCCTCTGCTTCCAAGGGGGTGGGTGAAGGACCTGCAGCCTGCCTCAGATGGGGGACTCCTCCATGCGGCCTCCGTGTCCCCTCTCCTCTGCCCCCTGGAGCCTGCTCCCCTCCCCCAGAGACCCAGCCCCCTCAGGGGGCATCATTGGGGACTGAGGCTCCTCCTCCCCATCAGTTGCCAGGAGAGAGGGCAGAGAAGTAAGTATTCCCTTCTCACTTGGACTGTGCCCAGAGGAGCTGGGAGATAGAAGCTGAGAAGAAAGGGGTTAGGGGAGGGGGGAGGACATGGAGATGCTGGGAAGTCAGGAAAGGAGCTGGTTTCTGCTGGGATCCCCAGAGGAGGGAGCGCGATGACCCAGGGGTTGGGTGGAGTGGTTCTGCCGTCTGGAGGACCACATACACAACCAAGTTCACATCCAAGTTCACATCTTACACGGGCGATGTCCTGGAAAGGGTTCACCCTCTTTGGACTTCACTCATGGATTGTAAAGAGGGAACAGGACAACATGAGATGAGCTGACAGTCCCAGTCACCTCTGAGGGGATATTTGCGTTCACAAGGGAAGCAGGTGCCAAGAACTGAGCTGAAAACCTGGTGGAGGAGCGGGCTGGGGCATGTGTGTGTGTGTGTGTGCGTGTGTGTGTTGGGAAGTAACACATAATTATGCCACTGCTGCCTGAGAGGTGCAAGAGGCGTCCAGGCATACCCGGCCAGAGTTCTAACAGCCCTCCTAGCGGTGGCAACTTGTCCCCCTATTAAACTTGATTATCTGTCTGTGTACCAGGTCCCTCTGACCCCACCTGCCCAGAAAACACTGTTTATGAGGCCTGGAGCCTCAGACCTGTCATTTAGCTGGAGGAGGAAGCCTAAGCCACAGCGAGGGAAGCGGTGCCCAGCCTGCGGCCGGCACCAGCCCAGACACTTAGAGCCCTGTTTACCCTGGCATGCGCGACTGGCACAGGTGGGGCTCTCCAGGGAGCACCCAGAGGCCTGGCCAGCAGACACTCCTGGAGGCCAAACAGGAGGCCAGGACAGCAGCTCAGCGGGGCCGGGGGGAGGGGTGCATGGAGCAGCATCCAGCCTGAACCGCACACCTGGGCCGTGTGCTGCAGCCCACAGGTGCTAGCCACCCACTCCCATCACCAGCTCAGCGCCCTCTCAGCTACCCTGCAAGAGGAGATCACATAGGCCAGGCTCGGCAGGAGAAACTGCGGCTCTGAGACTTCCGAAAACTCCCCAAAAGGCCCCCACGAAGTGGAGAGGCTGGAGGAGGTGAAGGAAGCCCCAGAACTCTGGAGCCCTGGCCCAATGTGCCTGGACACCTGTTGACTCCCCAGGTCTGGGGGCCCCACCCTCAGCAGTGAAAGGCACACGTGGCTTCAGTTCCATGTGCGCCATCTCCCCTCCGCCCCACCAATCACTGCACAGACGCTGTCTCCACATCCTTTCTCTATCACCCAGACCACAGAGACCACATCCCCACGTCCACCATGCCCACCACACACATAACCTTCTACAACCCAGCTCATAACACAGCTTACAGGAGTCACACACAAGACGTTCACCACAAGATACCAGTTCCCCACATGTAATCGACACTCCCCGAATGAGGACACATACACACACACGCGCACACACTCACAAATCCTCTGCACCCATACCCTCCTTCCAGCTCCACACCCCCACCCAGGGAACCTGAGAGATTCTAATGCTTCAGTCCTGAGCTTTTCCTGGCCCGCATCTCTGTCCCCCTCCCCTCCCCTGCCTGCCTCCCTCCAGGCTCACTGCCCCCACGTTCAGCTTCTCTCCCTCCAGGCCATGGGCGACCCCCTAGCTGGGCCCCTTGCCTTGAGGCCTCACCTCGCCTCTCCCCGTCTGCACACAGTGGGAAATGAGGGCTGCACACTTGGGCAGCTCCTGGCAGCTACCACTCCACTGGCCCTCAGGCTTCAGGGAGCTGGGGGTTCCAGAAGAAGGGGAACAGCAGCTGGCAGTTGCTCAGGTGTGGGGGGGCCTCACTTCCCTCCGCGCGACACCCCCTCAATGGACCGCCCACCCCTTCCCATTCCAGGCTGAGTCATCCTTACATCTGGAGCCTCAGCACATCTGGAAAAGCTGCAGGCAGCGCCACGTGGACGCCCCTCCCCTGTACTGTAATTCACGCCCACCCTTCCTAGCAGCTGGGTTCCGGCCCCTCAACCCCACCTGCACCAGGCGCCTGGTCACCTAGCAGGCAGGCAGACACCCCAGTGCCAGCCTCTGAGACAGGGCGTCCAGTGACCTCAGGGCCTCTCCCCATTAGCAGTAACCATGGCAACTCGTTGCCCACCCCCAAGTGAGCCGGGCAGTGCCGGGTTTGGGTCGGCCAGGCCTGGGCTGGGGGAGGCAGGCGAGCTGGCCACTGAGCAGGCAGTGGTTTGGCCCAGCAGGCAGAGGGAGTTTATCCTGGCACCCCGCCCCAAAGCCAAACATCCCTTACTAACCTCGCAGACACATCAAAGCTGGCCAGGAAGGGGCCCTTCAGTAGAGGAAACCTGCAGTCCTGGCAGGCTGACAGCCTGGCTCCAGGCACGGGACCACCCTGTCCCACTCGGCAGCCCGGGCTGAGGCTGGGCACAGCCGTCCTGGAGGGGCAGGCAGAAGACACTTCTATCCCATCCCTCTCCCCTACCAACCCTCTCCCTGTCCCACAGCTGCAAAGAGGGTGGTTATGGGCCCAGGTGAGGGTGGCACGGCTGGCACCAGGACCCAGCTTTGGCACCTAGAACAGGTTCCCTCCCAGACTTGCCGCCTCCTATCCTCTAGGCAGGAGAGGCTGATGGAGGAGCTCGCTTTGGGTCCCAGCCTGGAAGAGGAATGTGTGCTAGATTGTAGGGGCACCAACTTCGCCCCCCACCCCAGGCTGGCTTATTCAGGAAAGGACCTTTCCACATAGATGGAAGAGGATGAAGAGGACAGGGGTTCCAGGGCTAGAAGCAGAACAAAGCTTCAGAAAATAGCAGCTGAAGCAGAGTCGGAAGAAGAGAACTGGGCTGCAAGCCACCGGCCTCTCTCTGGGGACAGCAGGGGCTGAGGAGGAAGAGGGGCTGTGAGGCGCTAACAAGGGAGGGAGGAGGTGCTAACAGGGCCACTGGGGTGAGGGGATCCTGGAGGCAGCCCCCTAAAGGCTGGCCTGGTGATAAGGAAGCCGGGGGTGCTGAGAGGGGGCTGCTGCATCCACACGAGAGGCTGGGTGGTGTGCACTCATGTATGTACACACATGCAGACACACACTGCATGCGCCCACCCACGTGTGCGTGCACACAACTCCAGCCAAGTCTGTCCTCGGCTAGGGGCCAGATGATGTGGCTGCTTAAAGGAGCTATGATTTGCGGAAGAATGTGATCTCTGCCCACCTTGCTTCCCCGCCCCTCTGCTTACACTCATTCTTCGCCTAACTCCCAGGTCCCTAACTGGTGATCAGTTTCAAGGATGTCCCGAGCTGTGTCTCCTCTGCATTTGTCTCAGTTCCCAGACCCTTTAGAAGCTGTCTCCTCAAAATGCCTAACTCACAGAGGGGCTACCCTTTCTAATGGCCACCTGGAACCCCCCCCCCACTTGTTTGGGATTGGGAAGTTCTTCTGAAGTCTAACCATAATCCCCTGTAACATTTGGACGTGGGCAGAGGCAGCGACAAGCAGGGTGCAAAAGAGCCCTCTCTCAAGGGGCCAAGAGCAGAGCTACAAAGCGGGGGCCCTAGGGGTTCCTCAACCCCTTTCTTCTCTCTGACCACAGGGTCTTATCTCTAAGAGACAGCATCAAGGGTGGGGATGGGAGAGGAGCTGTTGGGAGGAGGGGCAGAGTTGGGGAGAAGGAGCCCCAGAAGCAGGGAACCAGGGCTGGAGGGCTCTCAAGACCCTTAACCTGAGTTAAGTTCTTCCCATCTGAGTCTTAGTGGCCATGCTCCCTCTGCCACCCCGAGACAGCCAACACTTAGCAGCTTAGCCTCCCTTCCTCTGAACTGCCCACCACCCACCTCTTGGAGGTGTTTCCCTTCCCACCTTTGGCTGTGCCCCAGAAACCTACACTTTGGAAGGATAAAGGCTGCCAAATGCAGTTTTTGTCTCTGCTAAGACTCTGGGAAGGTGAGCATTAGTTGAGCTCCTCCAACCTGCTCATTAGGATAATAAGCTCCCTGAACCAAAAATCGTCAGGTGGCACTCCCCTCTCCATCCTCCTGGCTCGCGGGTTGGTGGCTCAGCCCAGGGTCAATTAAAGACATTATCTGCCCACAGCCAGACCCATCACCCTGAGAATGAGTGATGGGCCAGTGGGCTTTAGTTTTCAAAGAAATGCTGGGAAGGAGACTCAGACCCTGATCTCATTGCCAAGAATTCCTATTGGCAGCCCAGCAAGCATCCTGCGTGTCCTGGAAGGTGGACAGGGAGCCAAGCATTCCTTGCAGCGTGCCCCGTAGGAATTGCTCAATCCCTGGGGAGCCATCTCACTTACACACGGTGAAGGAGTATGTGTACACTTGGGGAGGGGGCAGAAAGCAGAAGAGGTGGATTCCCCAAACCACACAGTCTGTGGAGATGGGAAACCTGGTCAGTCTGGAATAACCTCTGCAACCAAGAGCCCCCCATTAAGGACTCCGGTAATTCATTACCTATCCCCTTGGAGAAATCTGGCCCCTGACCCTAGGAGGCCCCCAACCAGTTTCAACTCAGTGACAACAGAGCCAGTGTTTACTTGGGACAAAGCACCATGGGAAATGAAAGCTGAATCAGAACTGGGCTGGCCCCTGCAGCCTGGTGGGAACATTAGGACATGTACACACATCTTCAAGGGAGAATGGCCAAGTGCGTCAGAAAGGCCCAGAGAAAGGCTTGGGGAGGGGTAAGCAGGAAGGGGATCATTACTTCTTGCAGGAGGCTCCAAGTCCAGGATGGCTTTGTGGAGGTGATATTTGATGTGAGCCTTGAAGGATGGATGAGAATTTGTTAGGTTTCAGGGAGGGCATGGGGCAGGTGTACTAGGTACAGAGGAAAGGAGAGAAGCAGAAAAGGCTGGGCATGTGGCTGGAGGGCATGTGGGCAGGACAGGGAGACTGACACACCATGAGGACAGATGGGCTAGTTACTAAGGACCCAAGGTCTCCTTGAGGAAGGACTTTATTTAGGCAGAAGGGGGAGCCTCTAGAAGTTAGGGAATGAGAGACATACCCCACCAGGGGGAAGGAGGAGGTCAGGCTGAAGGCCTTGAGGACATCCCTGATGGCCTCGGGGAGCCACAGTGGATGGGGGCAGTCAGGAATGAGCACTGTCCCCATGAGGGTGAGGGGAGCCCAGGCAATGCTCAGTGGGCAGCAGGGGGAGCAGAAATGGGAAACAAACCAGGAGGAGAGGGAATTCTCAAATTCCTGGACTCAACACCACTGCCACATCCAGCCCACTGTGGCCCTCCAGGAGCCGGCAACACCAGGCCTCCCTCTGATGTTGGCGCTGGGGGGTGGGGGGGGGGGCAAAGCACTTAATGGACAGCAGAGGGGGCTAGTGAGCAGGGAACGGCGGGATGTGGAGCTGGACTTTGGTGGCCGGTCCAGAAGCATTTAGAACAATTCTCAGAGGGCAACAATACCCTTAATCTCTTAGCACCTCATTCTGCCTCCATACGAACTGGAGACAAAAAGCTTTGGGCCCCTTTACTCTACTAGGAAAGAAACATTTATTGCGTATTATTGTTTTTTGTGTTTTTTACATTGAAGTGTAGCTAATTTACAGGGCTTCCCCGGTGGCTCAGACAGTAGACTCTGCCTGCAATGCAGGAAACCCAGGATAGATCCCTGGATCAGGAAGATCCCCTGTAGAAGTAATGGCTACCCACTCCAGTATTCTTGCCTGGAGAATTCCATGGACGGAGAAGCCTGGCAGGCTACAGTCCATGGGGTCACAAAGAGTCTGACAGGACTGAGCAACTAACATACTCACTGACTGATAGCTAATTTACAATGTTATGTTAGTTCCAAAGTGATTCATATATACTCTTTTTCAGATTCTTTTCCATCACAGGTTAGTACAAGATATTGAGTATAGTTCCCTGTGCTACACAGTAGGTTCTTGTTTGCCTAGTTTATACACAGTAGCCTGTATCCCAGACTCCTATTTGTCTCTCCTGCCCCCAACCCTTTGGTAACCATGTTTGTTTTCTGTCTGTGAGTCTTATTTCTGTTTTATAAATAAGTTCATTTGTCTCATTTTTTAGAGTTCACATATCATTTATCCTTCTCTGTCTGATTTAGTATAATAATCTCTAGGTCCATCTGTTATGCTGCAAATGGCATTATTTCATTCTTTTTTTATAGCTGATAATACCACCTCTTCCTTATCCATTCATCTATCGATAGACACTTAGATTACTTCCATGTCTTGGCTATTGTAGCATATTGTTATTAAGGAAATTTTTTAAAATATTTATTTTTATTTATTTGGCTGCATAGGGTCTTAGTTGTGGCACGTGGGATCTAGTTCCCCGACCAGGGATCGAACCCAGGCCCCCTGTATTGGGAGTGCAGACTCTTAGCTGCTGGACCACCAGGGAATTCCCTATCAAGATAATATTGATTCACCATTACTGTATACCAGATACTGAGTGGCTTATTTCATCCTCACAGTGATCCTATGTGACAAAGGAGATACTGTTATCCGCCCCCACACCCCCTTCACAGATAAGTGTAGAAAGGCACAGAGAAGTTTCTTGACTAAAGTCACACAGCACACCCTAACAAGTGCCACACTTATTAACACAACACATTACTGTCCCTACAGGCAGAGCTGGGTTCAGTTCAGTTCAGTTCAGTTGCTCAGTTCTGTCCGACTCTTTGTGACCCCGTGGACTGCAGCACACCAGGCCTCCCTGTCCATCACTAACTCCCAAAGTTTACTCAAACTCATGTCCATGGAGTCAGTGATGCCATCCAGCCATCTCATCCTCTGTCATCCCCTTCTCCTCCCACCTTCAATCTTTCCCAGCATCAGGGTCTTTTCAAATGAGTCAATGCTTCACATCAGGTGGCCAAAGTATTGGAGTTTCAGCTTCAGCATCAGTCCTTCCAATGAATATTCAGGACTGATTTCCTTTAGGATGGACTGGTTGGATGTCCTTGCAGTCCAAGGGACTCTCAAGAGTCTTCTCCAACACCACAGTTCAAAAGCATCAATTCTTCGGTGCTCAGCTTTCTTCATAGTCCAATTCTCACATCCATACATGACTACTGGTATAACCATAGCTTTGACTAGACAGACCTTTGTTGGCAAAGTAACGTCCCTGCTTTTTAATATGCTGTCTAGATTGGTCATAACTTTTCTTCCAAGAGCTGGGTTAGGACAGAACATTCTGGGTATTTCTGAAAGAAAGATCCCTACACAGGGCCATGTCATTTATGGGGATCAATGTCCACCACAGTATGATGGGGAGGGAGGTGAGAGGAACAGAACTCAGTCTGGCTCTTGCCTGTTACCCAGAGCCTGCCTGGGGCCTGGCTGAGCCAGGCTGCACAAGGCCTCCCACTGCAGCTCCCAGTGAGTTCCTCCAGCCTTGGCAGAGGCTCCCCAGGCCTGACATGTGTGCCACCCCTGAGACTGTGGCTGGGTGTGGGGTCTTAAGACCTGCATAGTTGGGTCCTGACTCAGCCCCAGTGTCCCCTGTGACTTGGCCTTTCTACCCCTCTGGGCTTCAGCTGCCTTCTCGGAGAAGAGAGCGGGTGGACCAGCTGACCTCCGAGGCCCTTCAAGCTGGGCCCTTGTTGGGTGCACAATCAGCTCCTTCTTTAGCAAATGGGCCAGGGAGGCTCGAGCCAGTAGTAAGACACTGCAACTGCGCTGCTCTTGGGAAGCCCCAGATGGAATCTGGCATGGACTCTAGAAGGACCCACTGTCTGCCTGAGGCTTCTGGGCCTCCCTGCCCTCAGGCCCCTGTATGTCTGAGCATACGTGCACACACATGCCCGCACTGCCCACCCACTGCCAGAGTGTTGAACAGAAGGTGTTGTCATTGTCCACGACCCTCCTGCCTCTAGACAAGACCAGGCCCCTGTCTGCTCAGTCTGGGGCCCCACTATGCTTCCACCCCCAACCGACCTCACCCTCCAGGAATGCTGGGGCCCTTGGAACCACGGGGCCTGCTGACAACAGGGCCTGGTGTTCTTGGCCCGAGCTGGGACCGCCCACCTCCAGGCCACTCAGCCCATCCCCATCTGCCGGAAGGAGCACAGAAAGGAAGTCTGATGTCATGAAAAAACACTGGGGATCCAGAAGCAGATTCCAGAGGCCCTCTAGACTCTGCCCAGGAGCCTCACTTTCCCATTGGGGAGACACGGGGCAGGGAGTAGAGTAGATATTCTCCTACAGCATACCAGGGATGCGGGTAATGTTGCTGGATTTAAGAAATAAAAATACAGGACACTCAGTTAAATTAGAATTTCAGATAACAACTAAATTTTAGTTTAAGCATGTCCCAAATATTGCATGGGACATATTTATTTATCCTAAAATGCTATTCACTGTTAATGCGGAATTCAAATTCAACTGGCATCCTGTATTTTGTCTGGCAACCCTACATCTGTGTCAGTGGACGCCAGAGGGAAACAATCCCACCCTCCTGCCCTCCTCCTTCTTCTCCTCAGGGGGCCAACCTGCCTGATCCCTTCACCGTTTCAGCCTCCTACGTCTACCCCTGAAGCTCCTGCATGCCCTTCTTAGCATCCTCATTCCACTCCCTAGGATACCCTTCTCCCTAAGCTCACCCATCTTCCTCTATGCAGTTTCTCTCCATTTCTCCGTGTTCCCTGTTTTCCCATCTCTGTTTGGGAGAGATAGGAAAGGCTACACCTCTGTCAGGCTCCAGGCCTGGGCAGAGGGGCAGGAGGTTCCAGGCAGATACCTCAGGTCTTGGGTGTTGGAGCAACAGGGCCCTGGAAGCCCAAGTCAGCAACAACTCACTAAGGAGGCAGCAGCGTGGGTGCTGGGGGGAGAAGGCTCCAGAACCCTCTGCACTAGGTCTCCTTTGGCTGAGGAGTGGGCTAGGTCCATAGCCAACTGCTGGGGGAGGAGGAAAGACATGCGGCTCCACACCCCCACTCCCCATTCCCTTCTCCAAGATCAATCAACAGGAACTGCAAATAGAGAAGGCATTCTCTGGGGCCAGACCCCAATTCCACTTGGATCAGAGACTGGAAGATTCTGTCCTTCCGGGCCAAGAGATAATGAGAAACAGAGACAGAGAAAAGAGACCAAGGAGAGAGAGATACACCAAGAGAGATCAGGAGAGTCAGTGAGACACAGACACAGGACCAAATCAGAGGCAAGGGAAATGGAAACAGACCGAAAAACAGACTCCTCCACTAAGACAGACAGAGATTAACAAAGAGGAGAAACAGAGATGGGAAAACAGGGAACACGGAGAAATGGAGAGAAGCTGCATGGAGACAGAGACAGGGAGAAACTGAAACAGGCAGACAGAGACTGGGAGAAACACGGCAGAGCAAGGAGGGGTTAAGCAGAAGACAGAGATAACTGGACTGGGAGAGATGAGAGACACATAAGGAGAAAGCCTGGAGAGAAAAACGGACAAGCCAAAGGAGGGCGGCTGTCCTTTCCTACTAGGTTGGGGCTAGTTTTCAGGGGCGAAGTCAGACTTGAGACATAGCAGGAACTTCTAAACACCTAAGAACTGATCCTCTCCAGGATCCCTCCCCCTTTCCCCAGGTCTAGGAACGGCACCCCAAAGACCATCTCCATTTCGCCCCTACCCCAGGGGTCCGGGCTCCATCTCTCCAACTCCGGCAAGGTTCCTTACGTCTCATCTGTGTTTGGGCGTCTGGCTCTCCCCTCTGCCGATCGCCCACCGAGACGGTCTCCCACCCGACCCTCCAGCCTGGTCCCCCGGGGAGAGAGTTCGGGGAGACCCAGCCCAGGTCCCCGCCCAGCTCCGCCTGGCTCCTGGAAATCCCGCGTTGAGCGATGCTGCCACCTGCCGGCCGGATCTGGAAAGCACAACGCGCCTCCGGGCTG
This sequence comes from Cervus canadensis, assembly GCF_019320065.1. NCBI lineage: Eukaryota > Metazoa > Chordata > Mammalia > Artiodactyla > Cervidae > Cervus > Cervus canadensis. The sequence goes on from NC_057386.1 coordinate 24,455,846, forward strand.
GGCGTGCTGGCGGGTCTGAATCCAGCCCCTGCAGGCCAGGACCGCGGCCTCGGGGGATCTTTCTAGGAATCCGGGTGGGCCTGCTCGCCCGCGCCCCGGCTGGCCTGGCTCTGCGGACTCAGCTCTGCGGACTCAGGAACTAGTTTCAGAATCCTGGGGCCTCAATTTCCCTTGTAGTCAAATGGAGGAAATGTACCAACGCCTCCTCCCTGGATTTCAAGGAGGGTGGGGGCGGGGCAAGACTGTACCAGTTCTCTACTCCTGGTTCTCCTTCCCCAGAAATCAAGCAGGCCGCCCCTCCCTCTCTTCTCGGCAAAACAAAACAAAACAAAAAGTGGCACCTCCCTCCGTTACAATCCCCTCAATCCACTCCAAGGCCTTCGCTTCCGCTCTCCCTCTGCGCCCCAGAAATCCGTGTGGGAAGAGAGGGACTTCAGTGGTCCAGCTCTCTCGGCCTGCAGCCCTTCTCCATCTCAAGCTTGGGACCACTTAGAGGGTGGAGCAGTTAGGGGTTGGGAAGGGGTAGCTCAGCAGTCTTGAACTGACAGCACAATATATATATTCTTAAAATCAGATTATCTTTTCTAACTCCCATTTCCCAGTCCAGACTTCTTCCCCCTCCCCCTCCTTTGTCCGGGTCGGGCCCTTCCCGGGTGCATTAGCTCCGCCCCCATCCCGAGGTGGGGCCCGATAGGTGGAGAGTCGTGGGAGAGGTCGCGGCCCCGCCTCTCTCCTCCTTCCCCTACACAAGGAAGCTCAGTGGCCCCCAAGCAAGAATGTCTGACACCTGGGTCGCCAGCCTCTTGCTGCTTGGCCTGCTGGCCAGCCTCCAACAGGTGAGCGCTTGGGAGGTAAAACTGGAACTTTCAGGCCCCTATTCTTGTGGGTCCGGGGCTTGCTTTTGACTCCCGAGCACCACCTTCCATTGTCAGGATCTCCTCGTGACCACAGGCAGTTAGCAACTCCTTTCTCTTTTTCGCCAGGGGAGTAATAGGTAGAGGACGCGGTGGGAGGTCCTGAGAAGGCCTGGGTTCCTTCACCTAGTGGGGAACTGTGTCGTGGGACCTATTCCCGCACACCGCTGTCTGACATCTAGCGCCTCTCTCAGAGTGTTAGCCTTGACTCGCCCTTCTGTCTCCTTCCCTCAGCGTCAGAAAGCGGGGACCTGAGGTCTGGACTGAGATCTGGACGTCTCGGCAGCTTGTCTCCCCAGCTCCGTTCTTGCCAGTGTTGGGTGACCTTGGGGGAAGTCCTGGCCCTCTCTGGGACTGTGTATCTGTGCTTGTGCCCTAGAGAAAAGGAGGCTCCCTCTTCCCTTTCTAGGAGTGGGGGTAGGATTCTAGCAGGTGATAGGATTTGATCTGGCTGCCTGACCCAAGGCTGGGATGATCTCTGAAATCTGTGATTTCCAAGAGTAAGGCAGGGTGTCAGCACCCCCACATTCTTCTCTCCCCCCAGCCTGGGGGAAGGGCAGTCTATCTGGTTCTGAGATGGGAGATTATCCTGGAAACTGATATGGCTCTAGAATATGGATTTTTAACCTCTATGAGAGTCTGAGGGAGGGGCCAGGCCAGTTCCCCCACAGCATTCACTAACTGCGCCGAGCGACTTCACCCCAAAAGCCCTGATACTCCTTCTCCATCACCTGCAGTGGGTTTGTGCCAGCACTAGGCTGTGTATCCTTTTGTTGATTTCTCCCAACAACTCCATGGGGCAGGCTGTTAATGCCCTCGGTTCACATGCAAATTAAGTTGAAGTTGCCCAGAATTGCCCCAATGTTTGATACCACCTCAGTGAAGATCACCCCCTGTTTAAGAAGTGGGTGAAGGGGAGAGGATCTGGGAGAGGATCCCCTGCTCCTCCAAACAGGAGCTCAAGATTAATTCGTTAAATCTGCTGTCTTTTGCTCAGTTGGGGGCCAGGAGAGGGGGAGGCACAGGGGCTAGGATGAGGGGAAGTGGGTATGCTGAGTGCCTGGACCCCTTGGTCCGTCTCTGCCATCACCTCACCCTCCCTGGGCCAACCTGCAGGGGTTCTTTCCTGCTCCTGACCCTACTGGCCAAGGCTTGAGAGAAGGAGGTGTGTACACGGGACTGAGCACAGAAAAGGGGGATCAGCCCAACTGTTATTGGCTCTCATTGGTATTCTAAGCTTTATTGTTGTTGTCGTTAGCAATTGAACTGTCATTTCAAGATATAAAGATATCGTGGTCTTGGGACTTCCCTGGTGGTCCAGTAGTTAAGACTTCCCACTTGCACTACAGGGGGCACAGGTTCAATCCCTGGTCAGGGAACTAAGATCCCTATATGCTGTGTGACCCTCCCCTGACCCCAAAAGAAAGAGATATGGTGGTCTCATAAAAAAAATTGGCTCCTTATTCTTGAGCTGTGGTTTTTTATCCCCCTGGAGGCTGGGATGGGGTGGCAGATAAACTCCCTTTAGCTGTGTTCCTCTGCCTGCTTTTCTTCCTCCCCCCACTGCCTGGGAGCAACCAGGATGAACTGAAACCAGGTTGTCAATGAATGTTCTTTCATTCATTCTGCCAAAATCGTGAGTATTGGTTTTCAACAGACAAAAATCCCTTCCCTGGTGGAGTTTTCTACTGAGGAGACAAACAACTAGCAAGATAAAGTAAAATACGTAGTATGTTAGATGTTGACAGGAGCTATGCCGAGAAAGTAAGCACAGTTAGGGGAAAAGAAGTGCTTTGTGAGAGGAGATGTAATTTTAAGGAAGATGGTCAGAGAAGGTCCTGGAGCCAGCCTCTCAGATTCCTGGGGAGAGAGCACTCCAAACAGGGCTTATACACATATTTTTATGTTAATCAGGTGAAATTCTATAATGATAGCCACCACGTGTCACAGAACTAGTGCAGAAGAGGGAGGGAGGGGAGCTGTTTCTGGAGAGGAGGGTCCAGCACTTCTCAGAGCCAGGAAGGCCCAGGCTGGGTCTGAAGGATGACTGGGAGTTCAGTGGGCCCTGAAGGCTCGGGGACAAGGGTCTGCCCCTGCAGCCGGGGAACTCCCAGTGGGTGGTGGCATCTGGGACCCAGGGAGCCACTGAGGGAAGCTTCCTGCAAGGTTTCTGGTGATCGGATTTGTGGGATAGGAACTTGCCAAGGTGTTGGGAGTGACTTCGGTGGGGGGCTGTGATGGGGGTGGGCTGGAAGGGTGGGTTAGTGGTGTAAGCTTACAGACCTAGGGCTGAGCAAATGTGGTAGGAGGTGTGACGAGAAGAGGAAGGAGAGCTAGGGCCCCCAGGTGGCAGCTAGGGCTGAACCATTGACCCAGGGAAGATGTGGAGTGAGGTGGAAAGCAGGCTTGAAGAAAAGTGCTGATCCTCTGGGGCTGTGAGGTACCTGGGTATCTGGGTGGAAACCCCGGCCCCCAGTTTATGACCCAAACCTTTGCCTCTTCTCTTCCACAGGCTGCAGCCACGTGTGGTCTCTTCTTGTAAGTCTGGGGTTTGGGCTGTAACTTCCATTGTGGGGAGGAGACACCCCAAATCCTGCCCTGCCTGCCTTCATCATCCTCACCCACTCCCCTTCTAGCCAGAAACCATCCCCACCCCCAACCAGAGAGGGGGAGTCCACTCTTCTACCCCCTCACTCCTTCTACCAACCAACCTATGGGCAGTTTCACACTTGGGGGTCACTCCCCATAATGAGGAGGGGCTGAGGGGGTGATCTCTGGGCAGCAAAGTGTTTCTACCGAGTCAGCCCTGGATGTTCCAGGAACACTGAGTCCCTCTTGCCTCCTGTTCTGGGGGCCCCATCATCTCGCCATTCACTCAGAATTCACTCCTGGATCCTCCCCACTGCCCCTCTCCCCCTGCATCTCTTTTGGAGTGATGCTGTAACCACTACAACACTCAATCCCACACCTGTCCAGTAAGGTCAACAGGACATTCATTACACCCATTTTATAGATGAGGAAAGTGAGGCCCAGTAAGGAATGTACCTTGGCAGGAGTGCACAAGGCCAGTAGTGAGCTGAACCTGAAACCCAGGTCCCAATCCCAGCCCCAGGTTCCTCCCACTAAGCCCAGAGGGGCCTGTGACCCTGCTCTGCCAAAGGTGTGGCTTGCGCCCTGAGCACATGGGTGGGTTTTAGGGAAGCTAGGGTCCTTCTGCCCTCCTCCCCCGCCCCCGCCTTGGTACCGAGAGCCTCTATCCCACCCCACTCCCAGCACCTGCCCTAAGGGATTCAAATGCTGTGGGAGCAGCTGTTGCCAAGAGTACCAGCCGGAGCAGTTCGAGTTCTTCTCCGGCCCCTTAAGGTGAGTCCTGGGCCAGCTCCTCTGGGCACAGTCCTCCGATGGGTTTGGCCTGGACTTCCTGCTGTGAAGGGTGGGGGTAGGTCAAGGGAGGGAGGGCGGTGTGGGGTGACTAGAGACTCAGCCTGATGTTGGTGGTTCCTTACCCCAGGATTTTTGTCATCATCTTCCTGATCATCATACCCCTCTTGTGCATCTGCGGCCTGGCTAAGCACTTGTATCTCAACTGCAGAAAGTCAGAGCAGGAGGCCCCAACAGCCCCCCTGGAACAGCCCCCCATTGCTCCTGTAGAGAGGGTCACAGCACCCATTTCTGAGCCCCCACCCCCCTACAGTGAGGTGGGTATCCATCCCGACCCCTGCTCTGTCCCTCCGCTGTCTGTACCTCCCTTTTCTGATTTTTAGAGCAACTGGGGCAGTGAAGAGTGTCCTTACATCATGTCTCTGGGCCCTGGGGAGGGCTCTGCCACCAGCCTGGGGTCACTCTTCTCCCTGGTAAACATGCCTCCACCAGCACACAGGTGGTGATGGCCAGTGGCCTGACCTAAGAAGTCACTGTGTCCCCTCCTTTCCCTGCAGATAATTCTGAAGCCTGTCCTGGGTCTGCCTCCCTTGGAGCCGCCCCCACCCTACAGCTTCAGGCCTGAGGAATATGCCGGGCTACGCAGAGGCATGGACAACTCCACCTTCTGATTCACCTCCTGCCTGGAACCCTGTCATCAGCCACCTCCCCAGTGCCTCCTGGGTCAAGCCAGAGACTCTCAGGAGCCCTGGAGCACCCTCGCCCATTCTGCCACATCTCTGGCAGTTCTTGGCTTTAACTTATTGCTTTTCTACCCTTGTTCCATGCCAGTTGCTTCTCTTGTCTCAAGGGCTGGTCTGGAGTGACATGTCCACCCCTCACCTCCCATTATAAGTTAGAGGCTGCCAGGAGAAAAATGTGAACAGTTGGAGGTGCCCAGCAGTGGAATGGGCTGCTCTGAGCTGTGGAGGAGTCTGCACCCTGGGGTTCCAGCGTGGCCTGGACTGCCAGCTCTGAGATGTTTGGGAGGGCACCAATGTACCCTGCAAGATGGGGCTGCTTCACCTCTCTCCCATTCTACCTGAATAGAGAAGACCCCATTGTCCTCCCCCCACCCGCAACACATGTTCTCACTAAATTTCAGTTGATTGTTGCTGAGAGTCTGCCTCTGACTGTGGGGAGGTAAGCTCAGGCACTGCTGGGGTACATATGTGTGTGTGTGTGTGTGTGTGTGTGTGTGTGTGTGTGTGTGTGTGGAGGACGGGGGCAGGTGGAGGTCACTGAGCCTGAAAAATCCCACCATTGATGAGCCTGGAAGAACAGCACATCAGTAGGTCACCCTGCAGGAGAGAATCTTGGCAGATGCTTTGACCTCTGGTTCCTTGAGGTCTTTGGGTGCCAAAGAGTCTGGAGGGGGACTAGAGGTAGGGAGTGACCACTGCGTGCTTCCTCATCCCATCCTCCTGCTGCTTTCCCTTGGGACACTTAGAACTCAGCTCTGAACTCTGTCATTATGGGGGTGGGGACGGGGCAATGTGGAGGTGAGTAGGGGAGGCTGGCCATCTGTGGGGCAGGGTCTTGGAGACCTTGATCTGCTCTGCCCTGGAATCTCTAGAGGGAGGAGAGGAGAGCAATCTACCCTTCTCCTCCAGTCCCGTGGGGTTCTGGGTACCGCCACCTCAGCCTCATCTGCAGGCTTAACCCCTCAGAGGAAAGGCAGTCACCACTGCAGCCTGGGAGACAGTCTTCACAGGGCGTCATTATCCCTGTGGGGGCTGGCATGGGACATGCAGTGTAAGAGACACTCCTGTGCCAGCATCTCGGGGGCTCAGGCTCCTCCACCAGGACCCTGCCTTGGCACTGCTCCCCGAGAGAGGGCACAGAAGCAGTGCTGGCCAGTGTTCCTGGGAGGGTTGGAGGTAGAACTGGCCCTGGTGTGTGCTGGTAGGGATTCCTTCTGCAGACCTCTCCCAATAATAGCCTTTCTTGGAGCCCCAGGTCCTAGACAGGTGACAGGGCCAGGGGCAGGGAGATGGCACAGCCAGCCCCCAAGATGCTCGGGACAGGGACTGTTCCTGCTGGAGTCAGGGACCCAGAGGAAGAACAGCAGTTAGAGAGAGACAGCATGGTTCTGGAGCTGATGCTAGAGTGAGCCCAGTCACAGGAAGTCTCCCTTCCGTTTCAGGGGTGGATCGGGGGAGCAGAAGGAAGCATATGTAGGTGCTTTGTGTAAACATGGGAAGCGCCCGTTAGAGAAGTCCCACATGGTTGCCCTCACTGTAGTAATCACCCGCCCCAGTGGGAGGATTTAAGCCATGGGCTTTGCAGACCTGGAAGAGGTCTGCACCCCTACCAGGGTGCCTGCCTTTCTTTGAAGGTGACGTAGGGGCTTTAAATCCTTCCCAACATCAGCAGAGTGGCCTAGAGGAAAGTGGTTATCCTGAAGCCCAGCCTGGCTAGCTCAAGTAGCAGAAATGGTCAGTACTGTGCCTCTCTGCTGTTGGTGGGAGTGGAAATGGTGTGTTCTTCATGGAGGGCAATCCAGCAGTATCCATTCACTGCACAGACACTTACAAAGACCCTACTGTGTGTCTGGCACTATGCACTGTGGCACTATGCCTGGTAACCATTAAAATTTAAAATGCCCTTGACCCAGCAATTCTACTTTTAGGAATGATCCTTCAGAAATGATCATATAAAAGAGCTCAGAGAGATGTCCATCAGCATTGTAGCTGGGGATTATTGAAAATGCCTTTAATGTCTGCTGATAGGAGCCTGTTCAATATACCAGGTCCCTCCATACTGTGAATGCTCTGCAGCCTTTAAAAAGAATGAAGTGGATCTAAAGAACCAACCTGGCAAGATGTCTCATTTATTGTTACAGAGAAAAGGCAAGTTGCAGAACAATAGTCTATGACCTCAATTTGTAAACATACACTACACCATATAATTATTATATATATTTCCCCCTTTGCAAATGTATAGAAAAGATACTGAAGGATAAGAATTAAACCACTCTGGCCACACTTTTCACAGTGGTCTGCACTGTGGGATAGAGGAATGGAAATAGTCAATTTTAAGGGAGGTTTTTTATTTTGTATGTTTTGTCATTGTTTACATTTTCCACAATGAGCAAGCATGACTTTCACAAATTTTAAAAAGATCTCTTTAATGCAATATATGCTGCTGCTACTGCTGCTGAGTCGCTTCAGTCGTGTCCGACTCTGTGTGACCCCGTAGACGGCAGCCCCCCAGGCTCCGCCATCCCTGGGATTTTCCAGGCAAGAACACTGGAGTGGGTTGCCTTTGCCTTCTCCAATGCAATATATAGGCAACCTTAAAGGTTAATAAAGACACATCATGTGAACTTTGATAGATGGCAATTCATGTATTATTAACCCTGCTATGAGGAAGAGGCTCAAAGGATTCAGACACAGCACACACATGACATGAATGGGACTCAGGGAATAGGTGAGTGATGGACATGGGACTTGTCAGACGTGAGGACATATGATGCCTGTTTGTCACACCTATGCAGGACTGTGATGGGCACTCGGTATATGTTGGACGTCTGCCTGGTGGGTTGGGGAGATGAACAGTTTCACAGTGATTGAGTTTAGCAGCTCAAACCTAATGAAAAATAACCGAAAGGTGGAACCACTTAGTATGTGAATGAATGATTAACTAAGTGAATGAGTGAGTGAGCAAGCAAACATGAAAGTCTGCCACAAACATTTTTCAGTGCTGGGTGCAGCCTGGTTAGCTCCAAGGTGCTACTTGTGGCTGTGGACTTGCTCTTCTGTCAGCAGAGATTCCCCAGAGGACTGAGGAATGTAGGAAAGGCTGTGAGGCAGGGAGCAGGTGGGAGTTGGGAGGGGGAGCCAGGGGCTCGGCTGCTGTGGAAGCTAAGAGGAGGGCTGACACCAAGAATCCTCCCTCAGCCTAGCACTCAGAGTCAGAACTCCAGCTTCTGACATTTTAGCTTCAGCATCCAGCATCTCCAAGCCTCAGCCTTGGTTTGCACAATAAAGAGATGTACCCCTTCCCTGCTGGTAGGAGGTTGCCCTCTGACTCCCAGGTTGGGAGGGGCTGAGAAGCTAAGAGATTTCAAAATGTGAAAGTCGCTCGGTCATGTCTGACTCTTTGTGATCCCATGGACTTGCCTAGTCCATGGAATTCTCCAGGCCAGAATAGTGGAGTGGGTAGCCTTTCCCTTCTCCAGGGGATCTTCCCAACCCAGGGATCGAACCCAGGTCTCCTGCATTGCAGATGGATTCTTTACCAGCTGAATCACAAGAGAGTTTTCAGAGGCCCTCCTTGATTCCAACCACACCTCGGCCACAGCTTCAAATGGTCACACCTGATCTTGTCATTCCTGGTAACTTCAACCCTCCCACCTCCTGATCCTCCTATTCCTCCAGCTCAGGTACTGTATTACCCCACACCAGCGAATCTCTGAGCCCCCTGAGACCTCTGAGCCATCAGCCTTAGCCCCTTGCAGCGCCATCAGCTACGTCCTCACTGCCCTTACCCAGCCTGGAGTCCTGGATCCCTCCTTTGTCCTTTTCTGTAT